>NW_006780610.1:7465046-7466225 GCF_000442215.2 Lipotes vexillifer | reverse complement strand
GAGTGGCAGAGGCAGCTTGAAAGACACGCAGACTCACAGCTCTGCTAACACCGCTCCAGGCTGACGGAGCTCCCCTGTGCAGGAGCTGGGAGCAGGGCTCCTAACGGCTGTGATATTGAGAGCATTCCCAGTTGAAAGAAGAGGTGTTTTTGATGCCTGACAGTCTAGAACCAGTGTTTCTCCTGTTTAATCTCTGGTTATAATTCAAATTTCTGTGCACTGTGGTTCTATAAAGCCCCGGCCATTCCGGCGTGAGGGTGAGAGGGTGGTCCCATGTCCTGGGAGAAGAGGACGACTGGGGTTTGGGCCACTCGGTCCCCCTCCTCAGCCTCTCTGGCTGACAGTCCCGGCCCCCGGTCCCTGGCCTGGCAGGCACGCACCTTCACACCGCAGCACGGCACTGTTCCAGACCACGCTGCCCTCCTTCAGGACACAGGTGATGGTCTCTGAACCCTGAGTCCCGAGGAAGCCTTCATCGCAGAGGAAGGAGATGGAGCTTCCCAGCTGGAGGCTGTCACCAAACCGTTTGCCGTTTACTGGAACGCCCGGATCTGGACACTCATTGTGTCGAAAAGCTGTGTGGATATGGGCCAAGGATGGGATTAGACAGAGCTGGCGTGCAGATGGACCCCCAAAGAAAATAAGCTTCATTATCATGGTCTATCCTAGACCTCCCCCGCTTCCCCAAGAGCCTGGCATGCTGTGGGGAGAGCTACATACCCTAGAACCACACTGGGCACAAAGCAGGTACTTGTTAAACTTATCTCCTGCCTTCCTGAGCACCTAATCCAACTTCATTCTAAAGCACATTTACAGATCATGCAGCGGGCTGTTTCTCCTGTTGGCTCATTTACACCAAATAATGATTCTGTGACGTAGGTATTATTACCCCAGTTTACAAATGAGGAAACTGACGCTCAACATGGTTAAGGAGCAGATCTGTGTCCTTAATGTCAAATCCATTCCATGAGTCCCCACCTTCAGACAGCTATGGGATCATTTATGTTGCAGGAAAACCGGGCTCTAAATCCTGTGACACTAATAGATACCAAGCACCATAAAGTAGGTGCCCTGGAATTAACCCTGTCTGAAGCCATTCCCTTCATTTCCTCGTCCCTTGTCAGGCTGCCTCTCACTCTGCCCAGGCAATTGATAATACCATGGTGGGGGGGGGGGGGG
>NW_006780610.1:7461799-7464744 GCF_000442215.2 Lipotes vexillifer | reverse complement strand
GCCCCCCCTCCCCGCCTCCTGCCCCCGCCAAACTTGATGTGACCCCAGCCCAACGTTGCGGCTGCCCCTCTCACCGCCCCGCGCGCCCCTCACCCCTGGAGCGCACCGCTCACCTCGCCCCTTCCCACCTCCTTGCCGGGGCCGGGCGCCGCGCTAGCCCTCCGCGTTCCCTTCCCCTAGCCACCCCCACCCCACCCCCCGCACCATGAGCAACCTGAAGCCGGACGGCGAGCACGGCACCAGCACGGGCACAGGCACCGGCACGGGCTCGGGCTCCAGCGGCACCCTGGGGGGGGGGGGGGGGCTGCGGGAGGAAAGAGTCCGAACACCCGTGGGTTTAATCAAGCTTTGCCTCTTATTAGTTACATGGTTCTGGGCAACTTATGTAATCTTCCTGAGCCTCTGTTTCCTAACCTATAAAATGGGCCATTCTGAGATAGGAATAACTGAAAGTTGATTTGAATTTGCAAGTGGCGAATGCTTGGTAAGCACCTGACGGGTGGTCAGTAGCCCTTAAGTCTGTGTTCCCTTCCTTCTTTCTGTTCCCAACCTTCCTCCAACAGGGGTGCCCGGCTCTCACACTCGAGTCTGAGGCCATGCTCTATTTGCATCCCTGCTGTTTTAAGGACGGTGGCTTCCCAGTGGAGACCAGCTCCACGGCTGCAAGGGCATGGGCCACTTTAGAGGCGTCTGAGATTCCCTAGTGACTGAAACACTTGCACAGTCAGAAACAGAAGCAGCCCTGGAGGCTGTCAGATCATCTTGCTGGAAGCAAACCTGGTGATCCTTCCTACTGAAGCTGGGCTGAGGGAGCATCTGACACAGAGATGATCTGGATGAGCCCAGCTGAGCCCTGACCCCCTTCCCTCCGAAATGCAATCTTAAGTCAGCCCAGACATCAGTCTCCCAACCTTTCCTCATTAGGAACTTATGACCATGAGCTTGCCCTCACATTTAGAAACATGGGGTGGGAAGAAAAGTGGCACTTGGGGCCCATAAGTCCAGGCGTTTGTCTATTCAAAACCCTATCAGTCACACAGACACACAGATACACAGACACACACACACACGTGTACACACTGAGCAGGGATATGGAGCTATTTCCAATACCTTGAAGCAAATGCTCTAAGTCAGGGATTTAAATACTGCCCAGTTCTACCCGTGTACCTTTTCAATCTGTTTCCTGGCAGGTGAAAGGGGACAGATCTTAGTTTAGGAAGTTTCTGTTGTGGGGTTGGCAGTGATGCCCGCAGGATGCTCCCACAGTAGGTGCTCAGTAAACAGCAGCTACTCTCATCTTTGTCCAAAATACTCACATGGAAGAAGGGTTCGTTTTCCTCCAAGGAGCTCTGGAGGTGGAAACAGGATCCCTGAGCCTTGTTACAGGGACACAGATTTCAGGTCATCGTGAGGGGAAGCCCCGAGTGTTCTCTAACTGTGGAGAGAGCTGTCTTGGGGGGGGGGGATGCGAGCTCCCTGACATTGGGCAAATTCCAGCTCTTCCCAGACAATCATCAGTTGGGACGTGACTGAGGAGATGCACGTCCTGCGGGGGAGACTACACTAGTTCCCAAACCCTTGCCCATGGACTGTGGTTTCACTATAGCTACATCAGAATCACCCCAGAAGGCTGTAAAAAATGTAGATTCTAGGGCCTCACTCCTTAGAGATTTTGATTCATCAGGTCTAGGATGGGGCTTAGATTTTTAAAAGTTATTGCTACCTATCCATCCCACTCTAGCTGTATAAATGCACAGAAAATTACCTGTAATGTCCATAATAGTGTTCACCAGATATTGGCAAGAATCATCTCTGGGTGGGGGGATCTAGGGTGGTAGTCAGCATTTCTTCCTTGACCTGCCCCTGTTTTTTGATTACTGACGTATTGGATGTGTATCATTTTTACAATGGTGGAGGAACCTTTGAGAGGGATGCTGGGTAAGAGCTCGATCATCAGGTCAGGTTTGCTGCTTTCTGCCTCTTCCTCCTGAGGACTTGGCATTTGCTCCTCTCCTGGAAAGTGGGCACCTACTAGGATATGGTTTTCCTCGGAAACTATGAGTATTTGTTTCTGACCCAGGTCCTCCATCGGTGTATCCACACCTGCTTTGAACCTGTTGAGTCCTCGGCCCTCCCCATCCTGGATAATTGGGCTTCTCTGGGACAGCTCTCACCCTTCTTTTTCCCACTCCCACCAGGAGGAAGAAAGAGCATTTAGCCATTCATAGATCTTTCCATTCAATACATATTTACTGATCCTCACCATGTACCAGACCCTGAACTGGGCAGAGGGCATAGAAAGACAAGTAATACATACCCACATCCTTCCAGAGCTCATGACCTCATGGGAAAGTAGGGATGAGGACAGATAAACTAAAAGCCAGTGCTGCAGTGCCAGACAGGGAAGATTAGGGAAGACGGAACTAGGCTCTGCTTCCTCCTGCCCACAGATGATGGGAAGAGGAGTGCCCTGGAGGAGGCATCCCTGGGAAGATGGATTGTTTCTATCAAGTCCGGCATCCCAAAGAAGGTGTTGAGGGCTTTAGCTTGGAACCTGGGACCCCCAATGACCCCTGTTTGGCACTTATTGTCTTCAGCTCAACTAGACCCTGGGGACAGATGGGACAAGGAAGCAAGACCTCTCTGCCAAGGGTGGGAGGGGGGCTGGGCGGAGATCAGTTCTATCAGAGAGTGCCGGAGGGACGAGCGCTGCGTGTGTGCTGTGTGCGTGGGGCGGAGCTTGAACTGGGGACTTGCATTTCGCAAACAGCCTCTGGGAAGGGATCTGGTTAATCTGCTCAGACGGACCGAGCCTCAGACGGCTCTGAAGATTTGCCACTGGCCAGGCTCACCGGGTCTGCAGCTGGTTCTGCCCTGAACGGCACCTCTCGCTACCTTTGCCGCTTGCTGTTTCTACTCTCCAAGCTTCTGCCCTGCCCAACCCC
>NW_006780610.1:7437150-7461753 GCF_000442215.2 Lipotes vexillifer | reverse complement strand
CCCCCCCCCCCGCCCCGAGACACAGAAACGACAACAATCACTGCTGAGCTTCAGTCTGCTTCTAGGGAAGGGGCCAAGGGCTAAAACTGGAGGTGACAACTTTGGGACTGTGGGCCTGAGAGGGGCCATGAGGAAATGCCCCAAGAGTTGGCTCTAATGAGTCTCACAGCCAAACAGAAACACTGCTCTAGATTTCTGTTTCTGATTTGCCTATGGGAATGGGAACTGGCAAAGCAAAGTGTGAGCAGCCCCACGGGGAATACATGAAGTTGGCAGTGAGTAGGCGTCCAAGGACTTGGGGGAGCACATCAGAGAGGCGTCGGTAGCTAGAAGAGGATGGGGAAGGCTTGATCTCCCTTGGGCCCTTCCTGGTTCTAGCTGAGCCTTCTAGGAGGGGGAGGGTGGGAGGGAGAAATGAGGCCCCAGGCTCCTTTCACATTATATGGCACATCCATAGGAAATAAATGCTCAAAAGCGAGTGACGCCACAGAAAAGAATGCTTTCCGCTTTTCCCTTCAT
Organism: Lipotes vexillifer; assembly: GCF_000442215.2. Taxonomy (NCBI): domain Eukaryota; kingdom Metazoa; phylum Chordata; class Mammalia; order Artiodactyla; family Lipotidae; genus Lipotes; species Lipotes vexillifer. Next base: position 7,461,234 of record NW_006780610.1, on the reverse strand, counting down.
GCTGGAGCCCCAGGCCTGGCTCTGCAGCCTTGCAAGGCTTTTGGCACTGGTCCACCCACATCAACACTCCTCTGCTGGAGCCCCCTCCACTGGACATCCCCAGAGGGACGGTCAGCTGAGGACACAGGGTGGACTCACTAGTAAAGGTGATGTTGAAGCCCCTCTTCCCCGTGGAGTGGTCGGTCTGGAACTCAAGACGGGCCACATGGCCACTGCTTGTGATGGAAGAAGGGAGTTGGTTTCCCGAGAAGGTGCCCAGGACTGGGGCCTCAGCCGTGGCCCCATCCTTGATGACCAGGAAGTCAAACTGAGGCTCCACATCAATGTCATTGAAGGCCAGGTGGATGCGGCTCTCGGGCCGCGCGAGGATAAGCCAGACGCAGTGGAGGTGGTTGCCGTAGTCTTCTGGGTAGTTAGGTGACAGGATGACCCCAGAGGGGCTGGTGAAGTTGAAGAAGCAGGAAACTGCAAGAGAAGAGCCGTGGGGGTCAGTGAGCATCCCTGGTATTGTGCCTGGGCCACTGAGGGCTGGCGTGGGAGCATTTCTTAGTCTAAGAGCAATAGAGAGAAAGGGTGACACAAGGGTTGGGCTAGACTGGCTGGGCTCTGAGCTCTAGGTGGGAGACATGCTGGGTTCCATGCCACACGTGGTGTTGGGAAGGGTCCCTCTGGAAAACCACAGACAAGGTGGAGCTGGTCTTCTCCTGGCCCTCTCTCTGTTTCGGTGAGCCCACCCCAGGCAGGGTCTGCATGCTTCTCGGTCCCTTGCGTTGGGGAAAAAAACCCATCATTCAAGCTTAAATGTAGTCCCAGTGCCTGGCTCCTTTTAGGTGGTGGTGGTCCCCTGGGTGGTAACCAGGGTGGAGATATTCCAAGTCCATTTCTATCTTTTAAACATTTTTAGTGGGGAAATGATAGGTGTGCCCCTGGGGATTCTGCCAGCCTCGAAGCTACAAAACTATGCTAAGGAGGCGCTAGGTAGGCACCATCTTTCAGAGCCCAAAGCTTTGGAAGAAACTGGGGGAGAGAGGTGACAGCGCCTTATCTTGAGGCCCTGCATGCATTCCAAGGATCTTCTGAAAATCTTTATTTTCAACCCTTTCCATGCCAGTAATTAATAGACCCTGGAACAAGGCTGAGGCAAAGCAAAGTGCTATAAATGGAAAAACAAACAAACAAACACTAAACCAAAATTAAAAAGAAAAATGACAGAATGAAAAAAAATTGCAACAAATATGCCAAAGGACAGCTATCAATATTGAATTAGAGCTTTTATAATTGTATAAGAACATCACCAAGATGACCAAACAGTATGCTCAGGGGATTCACATGAGCGAAAATAGGATTAATATGAAAACACAGTCCATTTCACTAGAAAAAAAATAAAAATAAACAACCCATACTGTTGAGGCTTCATGAAAACTCATATGTATTTATTGCCAGTTGCACAGTAAAGTTGATATAATCCTTTTGGAAGGGAGTGTATGCATTCTTACCAGCAGCCACAACACTATACAAATATTCTGACTCAGTAATCTCTAGGAATTAATTCAAAAGAAAAAGAGCCACATGGACAAAGATGTTTACAGTGACATAATTTTATTACAGAGGAAAAAATGTGAACAACCTACATGTCAGCCCAATAATGCGAGGTAAATTATAGCCTTTAATGTGGTGCAGTTTGAACACAATCATTAAAGTGATAAATATGATCCTGTAGAAAGAAGAATGTTAAACATTTTAAAGTAAAACAGTACCTCATAAAATTATATGCATGCTTTGGATTATAGCTATTAAATATTTACTTATATATGGGTAAAGACTGGACATGAGCCCCCAAATAAAAATTGTATTAGAGTAAAAGGTTTGGGGGTGATATTTTTTCAAAATGAAAGCAATATTTAATTTTTCTGACTGCAAAAATGATATAGGCTCATTGAAACATTTTTTAATATATAAAAGTGTAAAGAAGGTAGAAACGAATATGGACAAACATTTAAGTGCCTTTATAACATTTACAGTGATGTTTGGTATTAATTATATTGAAATTAAAGTATAATATTTGACTTATTAATTATAATGAAGCTAAGGTGAAAAATAATAATAAAATCATGCTTGCAAAAGAAAAAAATAAGAACACAAAACAAAGGGATTGGTGATTCCTTCCACTGAGTGTCTCTTTCCCCTGCCTGACTCTACCCACCTTCCCCTTTTCTGCATTAGGTATTACTTTTTCAATCTGCTACTCAAAGCCCTCCCATCAAATTCAGCGAAGTGAACCCTGTCCCGAGGACACAATCAGTCTCATCCCTATAATCTCTGTATTTTACAAGTACTGAAAGTTTGAGTCAAGGGAAGAGAAGGACATGAAAAAGCTTTTAGGCAACACAAGGTATAGTTAATAGTAATTACCATTGTATATTATTGGGCGTTTACTAAGTACAGGCACTGTTCTAAGCACTTTCATCAATTACTCAATTTAACTGTCACAAGAACGGCATGAGGTAGGTACTGTTATTAACCCCATTTAAAAATGAAGACACTGTGGCACACAGAGATTAAGTGGCTTGCTAGGGCTGCACGGCCAGTAGATGTTAGCAGCAAGTTCAAATCCACCTGACTCCACGGGCCAAGCCCTTAGCCACCCAGGAACATCGTCTCCCAGCATGAGAACAGTACTGCTCACTAAGTCTAATAGTGGAGTCCTTGGGGGTGTTCTTAGAATCTGTTAAAGATTCATCTGTTAACCCCAAGCATTATAACAGCCCTGAACTGGAGGTTCCAGGCTGGACACAGATGTCCCCACACAGCTCTCCCATCTATGGCTTTGTGGTAGTCCAGCTGGGAGCATAATACAAATAATGAGGAATCTGAAACCAACAAAGACCACTACCTTGAAGACAGAAGGGGAAAAACCACATGGCCTGTCTACCAGCAGAACAACACCAAGGCGGACCAAAGACAAAGAAAAGCTCTATGATTTCAAAGGCACTGAAAGCATGAGAACAAATGGATTTGCTGCAGAGAATTTAATGAACATCACCTGAGTCCCCACCCCGACTCCATCATCACTGTCACATTTTTTTCTTTATACCCTTTATCCAGAGTTGCCATGTTGTAAAGCTCCAGGGGCAACATTTTGAGCAGCTATACATGGCAGATCTACCTATCACTCTCTAAAATTACCTTGTTCACTGGCTTGTTTGTGGTCTGTCCCTCCCTCTCCCCAGCACACACACATGTACTCCACGAGGGCAGAAATGTTGTCTGTTTGATTTCTCTGAATCCCTATGGCTCCCACAATGCCTGGTACATTGTTGGTGCTCAATCGATATTTGCTGAATGAATCAATGAGCATTTAATTGTTGATACCATCTGAAGAGATGGTGACATGGATACGCGTGCCTCACATCCCCATCCCGTTCCAAGCCCCAACCAAAAGAACTGACCAAAGTCTGTGTTGGCTCTGGAAACATGGAAAAAATACTACGCTGTGATCCTCAGTGTATGTCTCTTAGACACAGTACAGATCTGTCCCTAAATAATTTAGAGTAGAAAAGAGTATGACCCAGCCAAATTGTCAAAGAACAAAGACAACAGAAACCGCTTCCAGTATCAAAGACCTCAAAAAGTATATTATCCATACAACACTAAAGAAATACTTCAAGATGTTATCAACCCAACGAAGACATGAATCAAGATGCAGAACTCAAGTAAGAGAAAGTTATGCTTAATAAAAAATGAAAAAAGATTGGTAATAAGAAAATAAACAATATCGTAAAGAATCTAAATAATTGCTGTAAACATAGTTAGAAAACAGACTGCAAGTGTAACAAATATTTGTTGGAAGGGAAGATAAAAGATATCACTCCTGCCTAAATCCCAGGGTAAAATACTGCAGATTATTCTGATGTAAAGTATAAAGTTGAAGCAAGGAGATATGCTAATTTCCTCATTTTGTAAGAAATTCTGTTATATAGTTTCTGTGGTTAATTAGAGAAATATAGGTTACAGTGTGTCTTTAAAAATGTTAAGTATAATTAGTAATAGAGTATAAAGTAGCTTATCTTCAAAATTACCAAAGGGGAAAAAGCAAAGCAGTCAATTTAGAAAAAAAAATGGAATTCAAAGGAAACAACAAGGAATCATAAGGAGGGGAAATGTAAAGTAAGATGCTAAAAAAGAGGGAAAAAGACAAAACATCATTTATGATAGCAAATGTATACAGGTTTATCTGTCTTAGAAAAATATAACCCTCATTTTGGGAAAAGACACACAACTTAAAGTGACTCAGAATAGTCAAGAATAATGAAATGGGCCAAGATAGCTCAGACTTCAGATTAGAAGAGTGTTACAATTTACCAATGCCCAGGCCCCAAAGATTCCTGTTTATTTGGTGGAGTACACCCAGGGCATCAGAGGTGCTAAAAGCTTCCAGGTGATCCTAATGTTGCAGCCAGGGTTTGAGAACTACTGGTGAAGGCAAATGCAAACCACAAAAAAAGGGGTTTTAATACTAATATCAGATCCTTGGATGTTACAATATCACACCAGACTCTTGATGATTCTTTTTTTTTTTTTCAGTACAAGAGTCCTCTGGACTGCTACCAAGAGACATTTCCTCTTGCACCTGGAAAGAGATGGAGCTGATAAACTGACACTAATAGAACAGAAATGTGGCCCTATAAAGCGCAGTTTTCTATCCCAAGGTATAATTCAGACTTGTTACAATGAGGGCAGGAAAAGGGAGTGTACATTGTCCAACAAAGGTCTAATCTCTCTCACTCTGGAAAATTAGGTTTACATATTACAGTAGAATGTTTCTGTTGGAGAATAGAATTTGCTTCTCAGTGTCCCAAATGAGGATAACAAAACATATTGTGATTGGATCTCATCACTATCAATCACCCAGGTAAAAGAGAAAGATGAGGTAGCCTCTCCCTTTGGAAGCTGTTACCACGTTGTGCTCATGGATCTTGACCTTGGATAAGCCTTTAAATGGTTCAGACTTTTGAAAAATAATAAAAGTGGAAACCTCATTACCAAATGGATGTATCATTACTGTGTATAATACTGGATTATTATTCAATAGGACCTTGAGTGAGAAATAAAAGTTTTGTTGAAAAACCCTCTTCTACTATCTTTTCCTCAGGTGTTGTCACTGCTAGTTTTAGTGCTTTCAAAATGATAATTCAGTTACTAGGGACCCAATGAGACAAAACAAAATCTCAAATCCAAAGATGACATTTAAAAAATGGATGACGTGCACATTCCAAAATGAAGATATGACAGTTATGATACATTTGGCCCCAAAGCACTGAAACAGACAAAATAAACTAATTTTAGCACAGTGGTTAAGAATTTGCCTGCCAATGCAGGGGACATGGGTTTGAGCCCTGGTCCGGAAAGGTCCCACAAGCCACGGAGCAACTAAGCCCATGCACCACAACTACTAAGCTTGTGCTCTAGAGGCCGTGAGCCACTACTACTGTAGCCTGTGCAACTAGAGCCCATGCTCTGCAACAAGAGAAGCCACCAAAATGAGAAGTCCGTGCACTGCAACGAAGAGTAGCCCCAGCTCGCTGCAACTAGAGAAAGCCTACGTGCAACAACGAAGAACCAATGCAGCCAAAAATAAATAAATAAAATTTAAAAACCCCAAAAAACGTAAGAGTTGGAGAAAAATATACAAATTTGAAGTCAAAAGTAAATAAAGAGGATCTGTAAAATACTATGACTGTGTATATGTTATATGAAACTCTGTAACCTTCAAACAAGGAACACCACCTTCTTCACAAGTACCCTTGGAATATTACAGAAATGGACCCTATATTGGGCTACAACGAATTCTCCATAAACTCCTCCACAAAGCAAAAACTGTTGGGACACATTTTCTATTCACAGTGCAAATAAACTACAAATCAATAATAAAAGAATGACTATGAGCCTGCAGCCTGCGAAAAGGAGATGCCAAACACAGTAAGCTAAACAAAATGAGAAGACAGAGAACTATGCAGCAGATGAAGGAGCAAGGTAAAAACCCACCAGACCAAACAAATGAAGAGGAAATAGCCAGTCTACCTGACAAAGATTTCAGAGTAATGATAGTAACGATGATTCAAAATCTTGGAAACAGAATGGAGAAAATACAAGAAACATTTAACAAGGACCTAGAAGAACTAAAGAGCAAACAAACAATGATGAACAACACAATAAATGAAATTAAAAATTCTCTAGAAGGAATCAATGGCAGAATAACTGAGGCAGAAGAACAGATAAGTGACCTGGAAGATAAAATAGTGGAAATAACTACCACAGAGCACAATAAAGAAAAAAGAATGAAAAGAACTGAGGACAGTCTCAGAGATCTCTGGGACAACATTAAATGCACCAACATTCAAATTATAGGGATCCCAGAAGAAGAAGAGAAAAATGAAAGGAACTGAGAAAACATTTGAAGAGATTATAGTAGAAAACTTCCCTAATATGGGAAAGGAAATAGACAATCAAGTCCAGGAAGTGCAGAGAGTCCCAAACAGGATAAATCCAAGGAGAAACACACCAAGACACATATTAATCAAAAAATCAAAAATTAAATACAAAGAAAAAAAATTAAAAGCAGTAAGGGAAAAGAAACAACATACAAGGGAATTCCCATAAGATTAACAGCTGATCTTTCAGCAGAAACTCTACAAGCCAGAAGGGATTGGCAGGACATATTTAAAGTGATGAACGGGAAAAACCTACAACCAAGATTACTCTACCTAGCAAGGATCTCATTTAGATTTGACAGAGAAATTAAAACCTTTACAGACAAGCAAAAGCTAAGAGAATTCAGCACCACCAAACCTTTACAACAAATGCTAAAGGAACTTCTCTAGGCAGGAAACACAAGAGAAGGAAAAGACCTACAATAACAAACCCAAAACAATTAAGAAAATGGTAATAGGAACATACATATCGATAATTATCTTAAATGTAAATGGATTAAATGCTCCGACCAAAAGACATAGACTGGCTGAATGGACACAAAAACAAGACGTGTATATATGCTGTCTACAAGAGACCCACTTCAGACCTAGGGACACATACAGACTGAAAATCAGGGGATGGAAAAAGATATTCCATACAAATGGAAATCAAGAGAAAGCTTGAGCAAGAATTCTCATATCAGACAAAATAGACTTTAAAATAAAGACTATTACAAGAGACAAAGGACACTACATAATGATCAAGGGATCAATCAAAGAAGAAGATATAGCAACTGTAAATGTTTATGCCCCCAACATAGGAGTACCTCAATACATAAGGCAAACGCTAACAGCCATAAAAGGGGAAATCAACAGTAACACAATCATAGTAGGGTACTTCAACACCCCACTTTCACCAATGGACAGATCATCCAAAATGAAGATAAATAAGGAAGCACAAACTTTAAATGACACATTAAGCAAGATGGACTTAATTGATATTTATAGGACATTCCATCCAAAAACAACAGAATACACTTTCTTCTCAAGGGCTCATGGAACATTCTCCACAATAGATCATATCTTGGGTCACAAACCAAGCCTTGGTAAATTTAAGAAAATTGAAATCGTTGCAAGTATCTTTTCTGAACACATGCTATGAGACTAGATATCAATTAATGGAAAAAAATTGTAAGAAATACAAACACATGGAGGCTAAAGAATACACTACTAAATAACCAAGAGATCACTGAAGAAATCAAAGAGGAAATAAAAAAATACCTAGAAACAAATGATAATAAAAACACGACGACCCAAAATCTATGGGATGTAGCAAAAGCAATTCCAAGAGGGAAGTTTATAGCAATACAATCCTACCTCAAGAAAAAAGAAACATCTCAAATAAACAATCTAACCTTACACCTAAAGCAATTAGAGAAAGAACCAAAAAACCACAAAGTTAGCAGAAGGAAAGAAATCATAGAGATCAGATCAGAAATAAATGAAAAAGAAATGAAGGAAACAATAGCAAAGATCAAGAACTAAAAGCTGGTTCTCTGAGAAGATAAACAAAATTGATAGACCATTAGCCAGACTCATCAAGAAAAAGAGGGAGAGGATTCAAATCCATAAAATTAGAAATGAAAAAGGAGAGGTAACAACTGACACTGCAGAAATAAAAAGGGTCATTAGAGATTACTACAGGCAACTGTATGCCAATAAAATGGACAACCTGGAAGAAGTGGACAAATGCTTAGAAAAGCAAAACCTTCCGAGACTGAACCAGGAAGAAATAGAAAATATAAACAGACAAATCACAAGCACTGAAATTGAAACTGTGATTAAAAATCTTCCAACAAACAAACGCCCAGGCTTCACAGATGAACTCTATCCAACATTTAGAGAAGAGCTAACACCTATCCTTCTCAAACTCTTCCAAAATACAGCAGAGGGAGGAACACTCCCAAACAATTCTATGAGGCCACCCCCACCCTGATACCAAAACCAGACAAGGATGTCACAAAGAAAGAAAACTACAGGCCAATATCACTGATGATCATAGATGCAAAAATCCTCCACAAAATACTAGCAAACAGAATCCAACAGCACATTAAATGGATCATACACCATGATCAAGTGGGGTTTATCCCAGGAATGCAAGGATTCTTCAATATACGCAAATCAATCAATGTGATTAACCATATTAACAAATTGAAGGAGAAAAACCATATGATCATCTCAATAGATGCAGAGAAAACTTTTGACAAAATTCAACACCCACTTATGATAAAAACCCTCCAGAAAGTAGGCCCAGAGGGAACTTTCCTCAACATAATAAAGGCCATATATAACAAACCCACAGCCAACATCGTTCTCAATGGTGAAAAACTGAAACCATTTCCACTAATATCAGGAACAAGACAAGGTTGCCCACTCTCACCACTCTTATTCAACATAGTCTTGGAAGTTTTAGCCACAGCAATCAGAGAAGAAAAAGAAATAAAAGGAATCCAAATCAGAAAATAAGAAATAAAATTGTCACTGTTTGCAGATGACATGATACTATACATAGAGAATCCTAAAGAGGCTACCAGAAAACTACTAGAGCTAATCAATGAATTTGGTAAAGTCGCAGGATACAAAATTAATGCACAGAAATCTCTTGCATTCCTATACACTAACGATGAAAAATCTGAAAGTGAAATTAAGGAAACACTCCCATTTACCATTGCAACAAAAAGAATAAAATACCCAGGAGTAAACATACCTAAGGAGACAAAAGACCTGCATGCAGAAAACTATAAGACACTGATGAAAGAAATTAAAGATGATACAAACAGATGGAGAGATATACCATGTTCTTGGATAGCAAGAATCAACATTGTGAAAATGACTATACTACCCAAAGCAATCTACAGATTCAAAGCAATTCCTATCAAACTACCAATGGCATTTTTCACAGAACTAGAACAAAAAATTTCACAATTTGTGTGGAAACACAAAAGACCCCAAATAGCCAAAGCAATCTTGAGAAAGAAAAATGGAGCTGGAGGAATCAGACTCCCTGACTTCAGACTATACTACAAACTACAATAATCAAGACAGTATGGTAGTGGCACAAAAACAGAAATATAGAGCAATGGAACAGGATAGAAAGCCCAGAGATAAACCCTCGCACGTATGGTCACCTTATCTTTGATAAAGGAGGCAAGAATATACAGTTGAGAAAAGACTGCCTCTCCAATAAGTGGTGCTGGGAAAACTGGACAGCTACATGTAAAACTATGAGATTAGATCACTCCCTAACACCATACACAAAAATAAGCTCAAAATGGATTAAAGACCTAAATGTAAGGTTAGACAGTATAAAACTCTTAGGGGAAAACATAGGCAGAACACTCTATGACATAAATCACAGCAAGATCCTTTTTGACGCACCTCCTAGAGAAATGGAAATAAAAACAAAAATAAACAAATGGGACCTAATGAAACTTAAAAGCTTTTGCACAGCAAAGGAAACCATAAAGAAGACAAAAAGGCAACCCTCAGAATGGGAGAAAATATTTGCAAATGAAGCAACTGACAAAGGATTAATCTCTAAAATATACAAGCAGTTCATGCAGTTCAGTATCAAAATAACAAACAATCCAATCCAAAAATGGGCAGAAGACTAGATAGACATTTCTCCAAAGAAGATATACGTAAGGATGCTCAACATCACTAATCATTAGAGAAATGCAAATCAGAACTACAATGAGGTATCACCTCATACCAGTCAGAATGGCCATCATCAAAAAGTCTACAAACAATAAATGCTGGAGAGGGTGTGGAAGAAAGGGAACCCTCTTGCACTGTTGGTGGGAATGTAAGTTAATACAATCACTATGGAGAACAGTATGGAGGTTCCTTAAAAAACTAAAAATAGAACTACCATATGCCCCAGCAATCCTACTACTGGGCATATACCCTGAGGAAAACATAATTCAAAAAGAGACATGTAGCACAATGTTCATTGCAGCTCTATTTACAATGGCCAGGACATGGAAGCAACCTAAGTGTCCATCAACAGATCAATGGGTAAAGAAGACATGGCACATATATACAATGGAATATTACTCGGCCATAAAAAGCAGTGAAATTGAGTTATTTGTAGTGTGGTGGATGGACCTAGATTCTGTCATACAGAATTAAGTAAGTCAGAAAGAGGAAAACAAATACCGTATGCTAACACACATATGTGGAATCTAAAAAAAAAAAAGTTTCTGATTGGGGTAGGACAGGAATAAAGATGCAGATGTAGAGAATGTACCTGAGGACACGGGGACAGGGAAGGGCAAGCTGGGATGAAGTGAGAGAGGAGCACTACATATATACACTACCAAATGTAATATAGATAGCTAGTGGGAAGCAGCTGCATAGCGCAGGGAGATCGGCTTGGAGCTTTGTGACCACCTAGAGGGGCGGGATAGGGAGGGTGGGAGGGAGGTGCAAGAGGGAGGGGATATGGGGATATATGTATACATATAGCTGATTCACTTTGTTATACAGCAGAAACTAACACAACATTGTAAAGCAATTTTACTCCAATAAAGATGTTGCAAAAATAATAAAAGAATGAAGAAAACCCCTAATCACCCCCAAAATTATAAAACCCTGTCCTAAATAAGTTCTTGAGTTCAAAGAGGAAACAAAGGCTGTCAGTACAGACTACTTATAATAACGATGATGATACTAGGCCAAAGCTGTATTTGAGGGAAAATTAATAGCCTTATTCATTATTAAATAAAAAAGAAATAAGTGAAATGAGCATTTATACTAAGAAAGTGACAAAGAGAATAACTAAAGAAAATTAAGGAGAAAAGGGAGAATAAACTTAATAAAGATAAAAGCAGAAAAAAGTTAACTGAAGAGACCAGCCAAAGAGAAACTTCTCATTGGTCTACTCAGGAAGTAAAGAGGAAAGATATATACATAGAGACAGGATAATAAAATTAAGTAGATAAGTCAATTATAAAAGAATAGTACGTATAACATACTAATAAAATTGAAATATTCACAAAATGGAGAATTTTAAATTACAAAAATTGTGTGAAGAGAAAAACCTGAGGAGACTGGAAAACGTCTAGGGAATAGGTATTTTTAGGGCCAGAGCTTTTAAATTTTAAGCAAGCTATAGTAGCTATGCTATTTAATTAGTCTTGATACAAATATTCCCATAAGATAGTATGCATGATACACATATTCACATTCATCTACTCACACATCAATACACCCACAGTGTAAAAAAATCTTATTTGTAAAGTGCTACCAAGTCAATTTCAGCTCTAAAACAATAAGCAAACATGACCTATATAATAAAATCAACAAAACTTTACTGATAGGCAGAAAACTGAAAAATGAGAGACAAACTTTTTTCCTGGGTGATGAGTTCATATTGTTAAGATAACAATTATCTTCAAGTCATTGTATAAATTTAACGTAATTCCAGGCAAAATTTAATGTAATTCCAGACAAGGGCCACACTGATTTTTTTCCCTCTGGAGCTTAAAACAACTATAAGATCCATCTGTTGAGAGAGACAAGGAAAAACTGCATATGAGGTGCTAGCTGGCATTGCAAGACATCATATGTCTTAACCCATCAAGCCTCACAGCAGCCCTCTGAGGGGGATACTATTATTATCCCCATTTTACAGATGTAGATCCTGAGTCTGGGTGTTCAAGTAACGTGCCCACAGTCACAAGGCATGTAAGTGATGGGGCTGGGATGTGAACCCAGTCAAGCTAGTTCCAAAGCCCAAGCTCTCAACCGCAGTACTGATTTTCTCCAGTGGCAGGGAGGCTTATCAACTCAGATATTAAAACATATTATAAAGCTGCAATAATAAAATCTGTAATGTATCAACTTCAAAGGAGAGATCAATGGAACCAAAAAAGAAAGTTCAGAAAAGGATACAGACATCCAAAAATGTAGTATATGATGAAGGGGGCTTTTTAAATTAGCAAGGTAAAGGTTGATTGATCAATAAGGGATGCTTGGACAAATAGATACCATTTGGATCTGGAATGGAGAAATTAGATCCACATTTCACTCAGTACACCACAGAAGTACTAGAAGAAAATATAAGGAATATTTGTAGAATCTCAGAGGTGGGGAAGGACTTAGCATTATACTAAGGTTAGAATCATAAAGGAAACAGTATTTTAAGTTACAGAAATGAAAACCTTTTGGATTTCAAATATCACCATAAAAGGTAAATAGTGAGGACCAAATGAAATATTTGCAAGATATTACAATTAAATATTTACTATGTTTAACATATGAAGAACTACAATTCCACAAAAAGATAAACACTCAAAATAGAAGTATGGGCTAAGGTAATTAAGAGGCAACTAACAAGTGAATAAAGCTGGTCAATAAAGATTGGGGAAATGTACAATATTATAAGAAAACAAAAACTTCAAACAATAGGGCTAACAAGATGGCAAAGGAAAAAACAGACAGCATGGAACTTTGCAAGAGGATGGAGAGAAGCTGGCAGGGTAGATGGAGACAAAGCAGATGAAGGTAGGAGGAAAAGCAAGAGGGTGGTTTCCAGAAGGAGGGAAGGGCTACCTGTCCGGAAATAGAGTGGAGCATCTGGGTAAAACCCATTGGGTTTTAGCAACAGGAGGCTCATTGGTGACCTTGGTGAGAGCAGTTTCCAGGTGTGGCGGACACAGAGGTCAGAACGGATGGGGTAAGGGACTGGGAAGTGAGGAGTGGTCACAGCAAGGAAAGACATCCCATCAAAGGAGTCCGGACGCGAAGGAGAGTATTCAGGAACGGGCAGGATGTGGCAGGTGTGAAGAAAGAGTTTTACTTTTAAGAGAAGGGGGACCTGGGGGAATTTAAATGGTGATGGGAAGGACGTGGCAGAAGGGAGAGGCTGAGACAGAAGAAAGAGGATGAATTACACGGGGCATAGATTCCTGAGAAGGTGGGAGGCGAGGGGGAATCTATAGGAAAATTTTTGTAACAGTGACTCTTCGTGAAAGCAATGTGGTGGGTCATGGGCTGGATGCTAAAATAAAAGAAAAAAAACAAAAACAAAAGGAAGAGAATGGGAAATAACTGAGTGCATTATAGGGATAAAGGTAAGTACTGTTTGTGAATCTGTTTCAATCATGTGTGAGTGTGTGCTGCACTGCATTTCTTACTGTTAGTTTAAAGGTGTTTGAAGGTACCTGATCTAAAGCCAAAATGGGATGCATAAGCTACAGGGGGATTGGTTTTTGATGGGAGAGAGGAGTGAGCATCTCTGGTATTAAAGTTGGGAAGGTCAGAGGAAGGATGGGGATGGTGATGATCTGCAGGCTTGGTGTCTTTGGAATTTGGAAGTTGAGGACATCGTCTGCCAGGTGGGAGACAAGGTCATTTTCCAGGGTAAGGTGAGGAGGGGCGCTGCTCCCCGGATGGGGTGGGGGGAGTGGAGAATGCTTGGCATAGCTTCCATGGGGAAGAGGAGAACAGACTGACTTAAGAAACACAGATGGATGCTGGGCACTGTGGCAGGCTTGATTGAGACTGGTGACCTTGAATTTGTAGCAGCACCAATTTGCCTGGTTGGGCGATTTTCTCCAGCAGTGCTCACCCAAGCAGGAGAAGCCTGACCAGATTGTTCTTGCTTCACTGTGCATCTCTGAACCAGTAAACTGAGGTAGCTCTGCTGATGAATGCTAGAACTGAGCTGGAGCCAGAGGCTTTACAAAGCCACTAATGAATTCCTTTCACCTCTTTCTGCTCAGAAGCTCAGAGTACAGTAGTTTTCATCTGAGGTTTTTCAACATCTCTGGCACTGGAGCTGGTGAGAGTTACTATTTAACTTCCTTGGGCCTGAGGAAGCTGGGCGAGGTTTTCAAAGTCACATGCATGAGGCTGGAACTGGTCACCCAGCCGGGCTCATCCTTATCATAAACAAGATTAAGTTAATGCTGGGTTCTCTTTGAGGAGAACTGAGGATGCCTTCTAGAAACTCATACACATTCCAAAAGGAGCATCAGGCATAAACGGATGACGCTGTCCACATGTTTCCTGAGCAAGGAACATGTCCTCTTCAATTCATATTTGATGTAATTTGATTGAAAAGCCACGAATTGTGTCAAGTTTTTGTGTTTCTTTGTTTTGTTCCATCCCCACCTCGCAGGCAGGCAAAAGCGCAGGCCCCCTGCGTTAGGTGAGCAGGGCATTCGAGAGAGCTGAGCCCTCCCCCATTCCTGAAACGCTTCCTTTCTGTCTCCTGTGCAGGCCCCTCTGCATGGCCTTGGAATGTCTCCACCTAGCTGGAGTACTAACGGAGCATCTGCTGTGCGACAAACACTAATCTAGATATGGGAGGCAACCAACCAGACAGATCAGCAAGTCCTCAGCTGGCATGAAGTTTACATTCTAATAGGTGGCAAAGAACATAAGACAGAGTGAAGGGAAAGGACTGAATGGGGGGGGGGGTGCTTGCTTTCAACAAGGTGGTCAGTGACGGCCCGTCTGAGGAGGCATCTTCTGGGATGTGGCCAGCTGTCCTAAGTGAAGGTCATTCCTGGTGGAGGGAACTGCAAGTGCAAAGGCCCTGAGGTGGAAGCGAGCTTGGTGTATGTGAGGGACAGAAGGGGAGCCAATAGAGCAGGAGCAAGGTGAACCATGGAGCTAGGAACATGACATGAGTAGGAGAGGACGGCAAAGATCTTTTAGACTCAGGAGGAGTCTGGGTTTCATCAGAGCAAATTAAATGAAAACTGGCCAAAACTGAACTCCTAGTCTTTTTTCCCAAAACTGGTTCTCCTAGAATCTTGCATCTGGAACATTCCTTGGCATCAGGGAATGATTCAACTCTGCCGTCACCCAGTTATGGGCTTTCCCTTGGCCCCTTCCCGCTTCCCACCACTCTTCCTTATGCCCTTGCCTCCTAAATGATACTGACCCTCCCACACACTCATACTTGGTATGTAACTGTCTGGTGTACATCTCTACTGGAGATCCCACCAGCACCCTGAATGCATGTCCAAAATTGATCTCTTTATCTATTTTCCTAAGCCTCCTTCATTCCTTATCTCCATGAATGACAATACCCAGTTGCCTAAGCAAAATATATCAACTTCTTTTCCCTTGCTCCCAAATCCAGTCTGTAACTAACTTCTGCTGATTCTAACTCTTCAGTGTCTCTTGTACTTGTCACAGCCCCACCACACCCTGTTAAGTGAAGGCTCTCTTCCTACTGCAATAGCCTATCTGGTTTTCTGTCTTTAAATCTCATTCCTTTTGAATCCATCCTACCTATTGGCTCCAGAATGAATTTTGTAAATCACAAATTCTCATGATATTTCATCTTTGCTTGGAACTCTTTAAATAAAGACCCCCTGTTGCACAGAACATAAAGCCTAAACTTCTCAAAAGAGCACAAAAGGACCCTCAAAGACTGAAGGCCCTTGCCAAGCTCTTTTATCTTTATTTTTCCACCCCCCAACTCTCCCTGACATTCCAGCTATATTAGATTACTGCAGCCCTACAAATGTGCAAGGCTAACACCAGGTCTTGCTCTGGCTATCTTCTCTTTCTAGAATGTTCTCTCCTTTCCACCTGGAAAACTCTGTTATGCATCATTTCTGTAGAAATGATGTGTGCCCGCCCCCCCCCGCATTTATCCTTCCTAGCTGCAGCCATAGAGTCTGTACACCAGGCTCATCCCACTCAGTGCCTGCTGAGGTCTGAATGTTTGTGTTCCCCCAAATTCATATGTTGAAATCCTAATGCCCAAAGGTGATGGTATTAGTAGGTGGGGGCCTTTGGGAGCTCCTTAAATAATGAGGGTGGAGCCCTCATGAGTGGGATCAGTGCTTTATAAAAGAGGCTCCAGAGAGATCTGCTCCCCTCCTGCCATGTGAGGATACAAGGAGAAGACTGCGACCTGGAAGAGGACCTTTACCAACAAGGCTGGCACCCTGAACTCAGACTTCTAGCCTCCAGAACTGTGAGCAATACATTTCTGTGGTTTATAAGCTACCCAGTCTGTGGCATTTTATTATAGTGGCCCGAATGGACTAAGGCAGTACCCAAGCCACCCTTGGCTATAACCCCACCAGCCTGAGAGCTGAAGAATGAAATCCTGCATTAGTAGGCTCTGGGTTGTCAAGTGTCTTCCAAACCAGAGGCTCTCCTATCCCTACCATGTTGGCTTTGTCTACCTAATAACTCCCAACACTAATATGATTAGTAATAACTATAACAAAAATAGGAAACCGGTACTTACAAAAATTTGTCATCTGATTGGCACCGTAGATACAACAGTGAACAAGACATATACTGTTTTGCCCTCAGGAAATTTACAGTCTAGGAAGGCACCAGACAATCAACAAATAACATAAGCATAGCTTATTGTGCTAGAGTGTATTATTTATTCACAACCATCCCTTCCCGCCCTGCCCTCGCCTTGTTTCCTTTTAGGCAGAGCCCTCCTGACCACCCCACTGACTTTGAGCTTGGCCTTGTGACTTGCTTTACCCCATGGAAGGTGAGTGGACATGGCATAGGCATGTCCAAGCAGGCACATCTAGAATAAGAGGCTATGTAGAGCTCCCCTGAGCCCTGCAGAGCTGCAACTGACCTACAGCCCTCATGCGACACAAGTAAGAAATAAATATTTGTTGTTGCAATTCATTGAGATTTTTGCACTGTTGATGCCACAGCAAAAGTTGACTAATATGTTTATGAAATGGGATATGGAGAAATCAGAAAGTGAAGGATAGCTCTTTCGGACAGGGTAGTTAGAGAAGGCCTCTCTGGGGAGGTGACACCTTTAGGGGTGATGAGAAGGATCCAGCCTCCTGAGGAACATTCCAACATGGTGAACCTCAAGTCAAAGGCATTGAGGTAGGAGAGTTTAGTGTATCTGAGGGTCTGAAAGAGGGCCAATGTGTCTGGGAAAAGTAAGCAAGTGGAGAGGGGCACGGGGTGAGGGGAGAGGGAGGAAGGGGTCCATTGCAGCATCTCTTAGATCTTTGGCTCAGAGATCATCCTCAGTGATCATGGGTCATGGTTGGGGAGGCCACGTAATATAATGCCCAAACTGGGACACTTTTGAGAATGAAAGATGGTACCACTAATAATTACCTTAGGACAAAAGATGTAAACAGGGAGGGCCCCAAGCAAGTATGGATGTATGGTCACTCCACACGTGGTCTTTTTATTTCCCTTCCACAAAAGTATCCTTTATCCTGAGAAAGTAGTTTCTGCCTCAAGTTCCTCATTCACAATCCAATCCCCTTCTGGATTGGAATCTTAAATCAAAGCTCACGGGGAGGGGCCTAACAATTGCTAAATTCTTGTCTCCTGCGATTGGACCCTGATCCCTGTACCCCCTTAGAGTCTTGCTAGGTTCTTGGTATAAACTGACTGCTTATCAGCAGAGGCCAACCTCGGGGAATTACCCACTGCCTGGAATTACCCTGCGGTCGCGATTGACTTTTGCCACACCTCTGGAATAATGCCCACCCAAACCACTCCTGGCGCTTACCCTAGGCTTTAGACCCTCTT
This sequence comes from Lipotes vexillifer, assembly GCF_000442215.2. Classification (NCBI taxonomy): domain Eukaryota; kingdom Metazoa; phylum Chordata; class Mammalia; order Artiodactyla; family Lipotidae; genus Lipotes; species Lipotes vexillifer. The sequence continues at coordinate 7,443,199 of NW_006780610.1, read as the reverse complement.
CAGACCTGCTCAGAGGTCCTTGCCCAGGCCAGGCTCTGAGCTGGGGTCTTATGTACTCCTTAGCTGCTGGCTGAGGATCTCCTGCCACCGGCTCAAAGGACAGTTTTGGTTCCTTATGGAACAAAGCATGAAGAAAAATCCCTGCTCTCCACTCCTGGGAGGGAACTGAGTCCACACTCCTGGGGCTCAGCTTTTACCTTGAAAACAGGCTATGAATTCTTTGGAAAGTATATGTAGGCACACCAAGCCACCACCCCAAAGCTGGAGCATATGTGAATCCTGGGAAATTTGGGTTTTTGCCTGTTGTTTTGAGCGGGGAGGTGGGGGGAAGCATTCTGTACCTTGCTTTCTACTTCCACGTGCAGAAAAATTAGATTGGCAACTTCTAAATCACACCTTTGTTGTGACAATTCATTGTGCTGAAGCTTCTGAAGACATGGGGTGTAGCCCCGTGCCTGGGCGCGGGTGTCATACATTCAATCTTTGTTGAATTTGCAATGAGAGGCATGTCTCAGCGCTGCTGCCGGAGGCCATGTCTCCACATAGGCCTCTGCTCGGCATGTCTCCAAGTCTCAACCAGCCTGAGGAGGCAGCCAGAGCGGGGTCTCCTCACCCCTCCCCAGCATAGCCCATTCCTCAACCAAGCAAGACTCCAGATCGAAAGGTTTGCACCCTGGTCCTCGGGCCCTCTTCTCAGGGGATGAGCAGATAACTCCAAACCCAGAGGATTCTGACAAAACTCCTCCTTTGTGGGAATGAATGCTTGGCTGCTAAGACTCCATGTGTCACCTTCTCTGGGAAGACGGACTTAGGAAAGGAGATGTATTCTGTCAGCTGCGCGGAGGTGCCTGGAGCTGAACAGCTTGACACTTGAGTGTTGTCAGACTTGAGTTCTGTCTGGGATTCCGAGGAGCTGTGCCCTGTGGGGTGAGGAATGGGTGCCCTGACGACCGGTCTTTCCATGTGCCAAGCAAAAGCTTCTCAAAAGCGCTTCTCACTGCTGTGAGGTCCTACAGCTGCCTGGGCCCAGCCCCCAGGATCTCTGAGTGGTACTCGTGGGGACTCTCCTCGCCACAGGGCAGACCTCAGTGGGCCTCTGTGCCCTCTGCTGGGGTTATAGCTTCAACTCTTCTTAATTAACTTCATCAGCCAGACACAGGTATTAGCTGGCGAGAAAAGTATGCGGGCACGATGGCTATAGCCCAAGAACCCAAGACTTCCTATTAGCCAGGGGAATTCAAGAAAGGGTGTAGACTACATCCCCCAAAGCTCAGAAGATGCTTCTGGGACCCCTCGGAGAGCCCCACCATCTCCTCTGAGGCGGTCTGAGCAGAGCACCTTCACTCAGGCATTCTAGTGCTATCCATGGTCCTGGCCACCCTAAGCCCAGTCATAACCGCAGACCACCAGCCACCACAGACTGGATAAGAACACTTAGTGGCTGTTCCCCTGCATCGTAAGGGAGTATGTTTGGGTCTCCTTTCAGGGGAATCCACGATGATCCAGGGGAGTTTACAGTTAGCCTGAGAGAGCTACCTTCAAGACCAGGAGCTTGACCTGACTCCCTGAGCAAGATGGGAGTTAACCAGGTAGCCAAGGGGAGCGGTCCTGTACTCAGCCCATCTCCGGAGACCCCCAGATTGCCTTTGTACATAGGACTGGAGGAAGGGTCTTTGTCCCCCCAAGAGAGGTAGCCCAAGGCTCTCCTTGAAAGCCAACTCCTAGAAAAGGCGAGCAGTGCCTTCCCCAGGAACCACAGAGCCTGAGGACACCCACAACACCCAGCACTGATGGGGATGCACTTCTGGCCACGCGAGATGACAGGTTCATCCAGAGGCTCACAGGACGGGGGAGGGTGTTGGGAGAGCTTTGAGCCCCAGCCCCTGAGCCAGCAGCTGTGAAAACAGACCCTGACTAGAGAGGCTGTGTCTCCCCCATAGCTCTCTTAGCAGACATCGCAGAGCACCATGGAGAAGGCAGGGTCTGTGCTGCTGCATGGGGAATGCACTTGGCATACACATAACTTTGAAAATTTTATAAAAGGAAAAGAACGTGTTTGCTCTGATTCCAAAGCTGAAAGCTGAAGTGAGAATGGTAGGTATACCCATTCCCCACCGGCCCTCAAACAGAGGTCACAGTCCAGTATAAGACCCCTAAAGCTTGGTCAGTTTTTCCAGCCCCCAGTCCACCCAGGTGGCTGTGGTCCCCAGATACCTTGGACCAGGACTCTTAGCTGTAGGAATATGTCCTTCAGACTGTTTCTGCAGTTTGGTTCTGGATATATCCCTGGGTTGGACTGGGCTGAAATTTTGCCCACGATCCTCCAAGAAATCTTCTGAGAATCTTCCAACTGGAATAAATTTTTCTTCCTTACATACTGGTAGCACTTTGTGGCCACATCTATAAATTGCAGTAATTCAAAGATTGCTTTATAATAAAAGTATGTGCTTGCCACACTCACTAGACCATGAGCTCTTGGCAGACAAGAACCATGTTAGAATTATGCCCATCCCTTTCCCAGTTCCCTTTTCCGACTGTTGGGTGTATAGCAGCCCCTCCCCTCCACATTTTGCTGCATTCAGAGAAGTGAAAAGCAGGCAATTGCAACATCGAGTTGTAATGTCACAGTACTGAACTTTGCATCCCATGCCTCACTAGGATACCAATACTGAGGTCAACATTCCTTGGACCCCAGAAGGCCACCACCATCGTAACCACCCGAGTTATGGCAGCCTCAGCCTGGCCAGCCTCACAGCAACAACATATGATCACAACATATGACCACGTACATCCTAGCCCCATGCCTCAAGAGGCTGCCATCTTGTCAGGGGACCAAGCCCCTCAGGAATGATTCCAAACACCCCTGCAAGCAACGGGCACACAGTAGGTATTCCCTATTAGTGGGGTTCACTAATCTGATCTAGATCACTTAGGAAAGCTTTAGAACAATCATTCCTGAGCCCCATCCCAGACCTGCTGAATCAGAATTTCTGGGGATGAGACCACGATTCTGTATTTTAAAAAGCCTATGAGTGATTCTCACGATTAGCTGGGTTGGGTCTATTTTGTATTGGGCAGGGCCATCAAAGATACCTCCTTTCCCCATAATGTATCAATTTAAAAATAAAGGTAACAAGTGCTGTTTGTGACCCACACTGGCGTGGTAGGAAAAGCGCTGACTGCTTCCTTAGATGTGCTGGTAGCCTCCTTTGTGAGCCATCCCTTCACATCCAGTCTTTGCCTGATGAGACCCTACCCAGGTACACTGAACACTTTTATTCCACAGACTCACTTCTTACAGCCAGATCCTGAACCCAGCCCAGCCACGCCTGACAGTCATGGGGAAGACCTGTCCCCTCAAACCAGTGGGCTGAGTTGTGAGTCTGGTTTCATACAGTCAGCACCTGGTGGGCTTGTGAGGAACTCAGCACACCCACAGGCCCACAGAGTTTCAGGACCCTCCCCACCTGCCACCCCTGCCCCACCATGTGTGCCCCAGCTCAGGGACTGGGCTTCTGTTCTGTTTCTTGGTTTCCTCTCCAGTCCCTGCTGTGAGTAAAGCTCTTAATGAAACTGCAGCCTCTTGCTGGGGCTGGGATACGCTGCAGAGGTAGACCCTGTTCCCCTGGGTGAGGACCTGATTCAACCCAGAAGCCACCTTCACCCATCAAGTATCTGCCTATTTAAGAATAAGGGTAGGGCTTCCCTGGTGGCACAGTGGTTGAGAATCCGCCTGCCGGTGCAGGGGACACGGGTTCGTGCCCCGGTCCGGGAGGATCCCACATGCCGTGGAGCGGCTGGGCCCGTGAGCCATGGCCGCTGAGCCTGCGTGTCCGGAGCCTGTGCTCCGCAACGGGAGAGGCCACAACAGTGAGAGGCCCAAGTACCGCAAAATAAATAAATAAATAAATAAATAAGGGTAACAAGCGATGTATGACCCACACTGGCCTGGTAGGACAAGTGTTGACTCTATTTCCTTGGATATTCTGATTGGAAGTGCTGGCAGGCCCCTTTGTGAGCCATCCCTTCATTCAGGGTTAGTTCTCCGAGCCCCGGCCTCCCTCGACTCTGGGTTACCTTTCCCAGGCCGCCCCTGTGGTCCTGGTAGGCTTTGCAGCCATGACTGCAGTGCCCACTCCCCACTGCAGGAGCGGACAGAGATGCTTCCCAGCTCTTGCCATCATCAGGACTTTCTGCTCAAGGAACTGACCCTTTTGGAATACTGGGGTCCTTCTACAGAGCAGGCGCCCCCAGCTCTGCTCATCACTAGCACAGTGAGACCACACGTCTTCAGTATCCAGGTGCTGGGGGCCTGGGTAACGGAGGAAGGGGGCCCAGAACTACACACGCTGGTTTTCAATTTCCAGCAATGGACCTGAAATTGACAAACTTGGACCAAAGCAATCCCCAGGTTCCCTGCTTCTCTCCCGGGGCCACGTGTGTGTTCACGGGACCTTTAAGGCAGCCCAGAGAAATGAGGAGAACACTACATCAGTGCAGGAAGTTCACACCGCCCTTGTGATCACAGCCCCTGCCCCAATCACAAGCAGTTCCCAGGAATATTATCCCTCACACCGACGCTGACGTTTTCAGACCTCAGCTGATCCCAGTTCTAGCTCTGAACATTTGAAAGAGGCAATTTCCAAGGACTCTGGCTATTGTGATCATATTTTCTGGGACAAAGGAAAGGATGCTTGAAATCGCACTTGTTCTGGAAAATCTGGGATTATATATTTAAGGGGAACTCCAGGATTCAGCCACAGAGAGGAGGGAAAACGGGACATGCTTCATGTGTGCCCAGGGCATTGCGGTCGAGGTGGGAGGGGAGTGAAAAAGCACCTGCCTGTTTAAAAATACAGCTAGCAAGCGACGTATGTGACCTATGTGAAGAAAACCACAAAGCTGTTATATTTAGAAAAATGAAAGTAGATGAACAAAGAGAGTGACACACCATGTTTCTGGATGGGAAGGCTGTGTAGTATAAAAATGCCTATTTTCCTCAAGTTAATTTATAGTTTAATAGGAGCACACATACAAAATCCCAATAGGATTTTTTTTTACTATGACAAAATGATTCTAAAATTAATCTTGAACAGCAAACAGATGAGAATAACAATGAATATTCTGAAAGAGAAAATAATTAAGGGAGGAAGGAGTAGTTTCCAGCTCTGCCAGATATTAGAACATACTATAAAACAACAATTAAAATTATTCAACACCGGTGCTAAGATAGAAATGAGCAGCAGAACAAAGTGGTGAGTCAAGAAATAGACTTAACTACATTTGAGGATTCAGAATGTGATAGAACAATTCATTTCTCTCAAATCAAAAGGGAAATGAATTACTCAATAAATCATGTTGGAAAACTGTGTAATAGTTTGGACAATATCATGCATTCATCTAAATAAACTCCAGATGGAATAACAAATTATATTTTTTAAAAAAATCAAATTACTGACAAATAACTAAAAATACAACAAGCTGTTTCTCAGATCTGTGGCAGAATGATAACTTTGTCAGCTTTGAAAAGAAATCACAAATATCAAGAGATTTGTCTATATAAAAATGTAAAAGAACTGTACAATGTAAAATAGCAAAACAGAAAGAAAAAAGAAAGCTAGAGATTGGGAAGATATGTGTATCAAATAGAAAGATCCTTCAAATTGGAAAGGAAAATACCAACATGATACTCTTGTAGCCACACGTCAGGACAGACAATTGTTACACGGGGGTTACAAATAGCAAATGCCCTATGTCCTTGCTGGGCAGGACTGGACCCAGGCCAGCTGGAGAAAGGCCAGGACTGGAGTCTCTGTCCAGGGTCCTGTAATGGACATCCTGACACCACTTTCATACCTCTTGTTCCAACAGGGACATGCTTCCAGCCATGGGTACCAACCAGTCTCTCCAGACCCTACTCCTATGGACCCCACCTCTCTTCTTTCACTCACCCATGGTCGGCATCAGCCAAGCCCTTTAGAAACCACTACAAATCAAGTACGCAGACTGTGTGTGTGTGTGTGTGTGTGTGCGTGTGTGTGTGTGTGTG
>NW_006780610.1:7389209-7437100 GCF_000442215.2 Lipotes vexillifer | reverse complement strand
AGTGTGTGTGTGTGTGTGTGTGTGTGTGTGTGTGTGTGTGTGTGTGTGTGTGTATGTGTCAATGTATCCAATGAACATCCTCCTTTTGTAGAGGTCCAGACGCCCTGGCTTTTCTCAGAACCCAGTACTGCCACTAGGGTAGCTCCCTTCCCAGCAGGGCTTCAAATCTGTCCTCCCCTCTTTGAGCCCCAACTATTCTAATAGCGATGACCTACGTCTATGCTGTAAGAGCAGAGGCGCTGCTGCTTCCCTGTTCCACACCCACTACGATGCCTGCCCCATCGCTGGCCCCCAATGAATGTGTGTTAAATAAAAGAATGAATCTTCATGGGGCAGGTTCTAAATGCATCTGATTCACCAATTCTTTCTAGGCGAAAAGCTAAATTTTGAACCACAAGAGCCCACTTTAATTTACATAATTATGTCTATCTTCATGTTAGAGCGAGCTCTTTGAAGTCAAGGGCTGTGCTCAATTCGTCTCTACATTCGCAGCACTTATCATAACATTTGGCACTTTGCGGAAGTTGACAAGGATGTGCTGGAGGGATGTATTCAACTTATACCTATTAAATTAGCAATTTTTAAAAGGCCGCACAAATACTTGAGGTTTGGCGCTGCTGGTAGAGGTTACAAGAGATATATGTGACCTATATGAAGGAAACCACAAAGTTGTTATATTTAGAAAAGGGCAAGTAGATGAACACAAGAGAAATCTATGCCATATTTCTGGATGGGAAGGACATGTATTATACGAATCTTATTTTTAACCTTAAAGCTTTTGCTGTTGACATTATGACCTGGCACAACATTTTGGGGGAGAAACATAGGAGTATACATCAAGAGCTATTTTTAAATGTTCCTACTCTGGCCCAACAACGTCATTCCTGGAAACTTATCTTAAGAAAATAATTCAAGAGAAGAAAAAAAAAAAGGTCATACACTTGAGGATGTTCATTATAGCCGTGTATAAAAATAATTGAACATAATTGGTAGCCTAAGTTATGGTCCGCTCACTAGACAGAATATTCCATAGGTATGAAGAATGATAACTACAAAAGACATGTAGTAGCTTGGCAAGATATGCAATATAATGTGAACTTGAAGAGGGAATGCGAGACGGTATGTTCACTTTGATTAAAACCATACGAAATATGTGTGTACATGCATAAGAATCAAAAAGGAATGGCCAAATTTGAAAATGATTAAGGAAATGAATTAAGAGTATCTTATTCATTTAAACTCTTAAAATACTAGAATATACCAAAAGGCTGTGTTGAGTAGTGGCCCTTAAGCCCCAGATACTTATTGAAAGAGTTAACAGCACATTATACAGGACACGGCACCACGAGATCACCACTCCAAGCTGAGCGGCATCATCCCCAGAGGCCCTCCAGTTTAGAATTTTACCAGGAAAAGCCATACCCTCTTATGCAGCTGACTCTGTACATAGCAGGTGCTCAATAAATCAAAATGGATGGATAAATGGATGGGTAGAAGGAATGAGAAAAAGTAAAGATGAGGAAATGCCTTTGACACCAGTATATTGCATATTGGTGTGCAAATACTGATGTAGTCCCAACAAGGGACTCCATGGATCTAGCCTTCATGAACTTATTTCACTCTGGTCGATCTCTGTTACTTCATGGGGGATAACACAGACAACAGTTTGTTTCTGTAGTCTGGACGAATTTTGTTGTCCTAAGACTTCCCTGTTTCTTCCCTGCTGCAGATGACCCCTTGGATTCTGGATGTCTGGTGCCATAGAGAGATTACAGGATATGGAGTAGAATCCTGCTCTCTCAATTAATAGTTTAAATTCCAGCCCATCATTTAATGGTTCTATAAGCCTCTGCGCCTATGTACCTTGTCTCCTTGAGCTTTGTTTTCATCTGTAAAAAATGAGAGAATAAATATTCCATAACATTGTAGGGAAGACGCCTATCTTCCCAATGACATAAAACATGTAATAAATGCTGGCATGTTCCCTTACCCCATGCTTCCTCACTGCCACTATTCTATAGATTTTAATCAGGATCTAACACAAAATGCAAATATACAGATTTCATTGTATTTAGAATTTGACAAGACTAGGTTATCCTAGACTGGTGGTTCTCCATCCTGGGTGGCTTTTTCCCCCAGAGGATGGATGGCAATGTCTGGAGACAGTTTTGGCTGTCACAACTGGCAGTGGGAGGTGGGTGTTTGTGCTACTGGCTTCTAGCGGGTAGAGAACAAGGCTGCTGCTAAAACATCCTGCAATGCACAAGACTGCCCCCGATAAAAAAGAATCATCTGTCCCCAAATGTCAGTAGTGCTGAGGTTGAGGATCCTGATGACCCTACGACTCAGTCCATTTCTCTGTCCAGCAAGGGACAGGAGGGTGCTCAGAGAGGACCATTTCCCGTAGCATCCCTGTGTGGAGCGCCCTCCTTTACCTCCCAACCCTTCAAGCCCCAGCTCCAGCCCTGTATCATCTGTGACATTTTCTTTGAGCCTCGGGGGACCCACTTCTCCCTCCCTTGGTCTCTCAAGGTTCAGCTGCTGGTTTGTAACTCGCACTGTATACATCTCAGTATATTCCCATTTCACACCTATGCTATATACATTAGGCACTTGAGCAATTAGGATTCACACCTTCTCGTGGTGGTTTACAAAATGGCGAAGGGAAGCTGGCATTTGCGCAGTCTTGGCGTCTCTCTGGCGAAGGCTGTTTTGAAAATTCCTCTGCAAGTGGCTGTTAATGGACTGATAATTGGTTTCCTGGCTTCCTTATGAAGTGTGAAGTATTCTGCTAGCCTGTCAACAAAGCATCAAGTGTTGTGCAAACCACCATCAGAGTTATTTGTATCTTCCTTCCCTTGTATCCCTTGTCATGGGGGAATAAGTGGACAGGCTCTCGATGTTCCTGTGACGAAGGTGAACAGCATGCGTAACCTGCGGGGAGCTTTCTCACCAGGACCCCAGGTTGAGCATATTTCCCAGGCAGAGCCCAAAGAGCTCTGACTCCAATGCCTGGTGCTTGGCACGGGGTAGACAGAGAGTAAATACTGTTGAATGGATGGAAAGTGGCACTGGTGCCACCTGATTTGGAGCAGTGATCCCTGGAGATGTGAATTAGCCAAGGAAGAAGAGAGTAAGAGGAGAGAAGCTGGCTCCATCTTTTCGTTCAAAATGCTTTTCACTGCGAAACATCATCTTCTTTAAAACCGAGTGAAAAAAAGATGCTCTATTGAGCATCTACTGCTGTGAGGACAGATCGAAAGCCAGCGAAATGATTCTGAAGTCTCTGCTTGCTACACAAAATGTTTTGGAACATGAAGGCAACAGTGTACTTGTGTAGTCTCGGCAGGCAATTCCTGAGTAAGGAACTCTTTTGAAGAAAATGTTTCAAGAGAAGAACAATGCACTGCTGTGCACTTTTTGTGCAAAGAAATTTGAGCCATCAATATATCCCCCCAATCCTCTTCTAAATCCTCAGAAGGAAAGAACAGTACTGTTTGCTAAATATTGTGTTACTATTTATTGTGACTAATGTGTGCTAAAATTTAGGACACTTAAGCTAATGTTTGCTAGAGGTGCTTTTCTATGTACATTTATGACCACATTATAAAACACAGAGGCTGACTGTACTATTTTATACTTTTATAAATGCTTACAGATGTTGTCCCTTTTCTGCAGATCACACACTATGATATATTTGATCTGGGATCAGGCAGAACGCCAAATTTTAACTTTATCCCTTGAAGCATGAGCTGCTCTGTAAATGACCCAGTTTAGAGAGTGGTTTCCAAGTATTCACGACGGAAAATGTGAGGACTGTCCATGTCATAGTTGTCTTTTCCTATAAATACAATCATAGAGGCTTAGAATTTGGGGAGTGCCACCCCATCGGATAGATTAGTAAACCAAACTCCAGAGAGAAGTTGCCCTGGCCATAGTCACAAAACTGAGCCGGGACTAAGACACAGGTCTCCAGATGTTGAATCCAAAGTTCTCTCAGAGCACCCGGATTTTCTTAGTACCATCTTTCACCACCTGAGGGCAAAGCCCAGGACCTAGGGATGCATCAGCTTAGGGGCTGGGTACTCAGTAGAGAGCAGACAGATGGCACTCACTGGTGACCTTGCTTGTGGTGCAAAGGCCTGGGGCCAGCGGGCTCTCCCTGGCCTCCTCCACTGAAGCCAGCACCCCTGAGACTCAAGCTGTGCCTCTTACACCCAAATGACCAGAAAAGCCCTAGTAATTGGAGTACCTTGGGGATACCATCCCCCACCTCACAGAATCATTCAGAAGAAGAGATGCCATCCTAGCCCCCGAGAGTGCCTGCTTCACAGTTCTCATCAGTAAGCCTGGGGCTCCTCTTCCTTATTTTATTATTATTTATTATTATTATTATTATTTTTGCGGTATGCGGGCCTCTCACTGCTGTGGCCTCTCCCGTTGCGGAGCGCAGGCTCCGGACGCGCAGGCTCAGCGGCCGTGGCTCACGGGCCCAGCCGCTCCGCAGCACGTGGGATCTTCCCGGACCGGGGCACGAACCCGTGTCCCCCGCATCGGCAGGCGGACTCTCAACCACTGCGTCACCAGGGAAGCCACTCTTCCTTATTTTAAACCACAGAGAGCACCGCCCCATATCTTCCAGGACTGCTCTGCCCTCATCTCTTCTCAGGTGATTGTAAGCAGTACCCAGCATCCTGTCAGCTTTCCTCCTGGAAACGAGGGGCCTGCCGAGCAGCACTTACAGAAGGTTCTAGAAAGATTTCCTGAAACTCCTTCTAAGAGCCAAAGGGTCAAGTAAATTCCTGGAGGGCTTGAGTGACAGACCCCCGCCCCGCCGGGTAGTGTTCTGCTCCCCGCGCCTCTCAGCTTGTGGGGCAGGGAACTTTATCCTGGTTCCAAGTGGCTGGCTGGCTCTGCTACACACTTCACTCCTGCCAGCTCTCTGCCCCAGAGACCTGACCCTTTCCAGTTCTCCCTGCCTTGTCTCACCTTGATGGATTTCGGAGATGGAACACCCACACTAGCTGGGACTCCCACAGTCTGGACCTTTGCCTTCTGAGGTCCTGCTTCCGACCTACCCTGTGGAACTCCATTCCACACACCCACTCTGCCCTGGGCTCATTTCTAGACTGTCAGGCCCTTTGTTCCTGCCTGCCTGGAGCTGCCCCCTGCTAACCTCCCCTGCCCCTCTGGTCCCCTTGGCTTTCAGGGTACACATATCTAACCACACTGGGCCAGAGATGGGCAGCCAATTTCGTGCAATTTTATTGTTTTCAATAAGGGTGATTTGCTTAATGTGTATCTAAGAACGATTTGATCTTTAAACCTCGGCAAGAATTTTTACATAAGCTCGCAAGTCATCAAAAATGCTTTGTCAACTACACAAAGTGATTTTTTTGTTTGAAAAGGAGAATCGCCGTGGTATGACCCAACTCACCAACTCACATGCCAAACTCTCTGTCATCACAGATACTCCCTTATAGTCTCCCATGTCATTCGTCTCCCCGGCCCCAAGGGGCAACCACTCTCTATGAGGCAGCACTCCAAGGCCCTGAGAAGCCCACTGAGATGGCAAGAAAGATCAGAGGGTCAGTCTGTCTGCCCTTCCCCGAGGGAAGCAGATTGTAAGAGATGGAGAGGGGCGGTGGCAAGGGCTGGGAGAGGAAGAGGTGACAGCCCCGAGAGCTGGAGCCTTTGATTTCTCAACAAAGACCAAGCCTGCTCCTCTATACACAGTCCCCTTACACTTGCCAATTTCCCCGGGAGCCAGGACTTAAAGTATTCTTTGCGCCAGAAAGTGAGGTCAGACCATCACAGAGAAAGGAAGAAAGGATTCCTTGTTATCTCCGGAGAACAGGGCACTCAACTCCAACCCTTTCTCTGAAAGATCAACAATTCAAAGACAGCTTGATCCCCATCCCTCCCTAAATCCAATGCAAGAGGAAGCAATCCGATGAAACTCTGTATATATCCCCACAAGGCCATGGTGTCTCGTGGTACCCCAAGGCTGGCACAGAGTCTAGAGTCTCACGAATCATCGCCAGCACCTTCTGCCCTGGCTCGACTGTATGGCGTCAATGACAGCAAGAAGGGTGAGGAGGAAATGTCGGGACCTGACGTTGCTCTCAAGGGTCACCAGGGAGAGTAAGACGGCGTTGGAGAAGGCCCCCAAATGTCAAGAGCAAAATCGTTCTCAGTGCTCTGATCCACGTCACTGCCAGATATGAGGACTCAGCCCAGCAACGTTTTGAGAAAGAGAAGAAACCAACCAGGGTGAAGCTACGGTTACGGCCTACGAGCTTCCCAAGGATGGGGTCCGGATTAGCTAGGAAATGGGCCCCTGGCCTCTCGGTGGAGACCCCGAAGCGGCGCCCTCCCCTCTCACTTACACACGCAGCCTGGCTTCTTAGCCGACCACTGGTTATTCTTTTGGCACGTGATTGCCTTCTGCCCCACCAGCTCAAAGGCCGGCTGGCACTCAAACTGGAGTGTATCACCGTGGCGAAACCAGGAGCCTTCCCTCCAGCCGTAGGCAGGTATGCCAGGATCTCCACAACTGCCCTGCTCGATCTCTGCAAGACAGGAAAAGAGAAAACAGAGACACATGGTGACTCCATGCCTCTCGGAGTTGGAAGGCCATGCTGCACCTCCGCCACAAGGCTGGGCTCGGAGGGACCCAGGTGGGCTTTTGATGAGAAACCCTGCAAGGTCGTGTTTAAAACAGCATCTTGGGAGGATCAGGCCCTCCTGCTCTCAAATGCCTGGACTCTGTGTCCACACAGAGTGTTCCAGGTGCTTGGATATTTTCATTCAGGGAAGGTGGGTCTACATTCTTTGTGAGACACCTGTCCTAGGAATCCACAAGCTCACAGTTCGGAGCGATCTTTACTGACATGACTTGCATTCAGATTACTCACGTCACTTGATAGATTTTAAGCTCAGTCCCTTCCTGAGCAGTCCAGGCAAGCCCAAGATGAGAAGGTGGCTGACGCTTTGCTGCTTGCCTTTCCCCCAACCAGAGATTAAGTGAGAATCAATATTCACTGGCTTCTGATATGGAAGCACTTTCACGAAGATACATTTTTAATTCGATTTAAGACGGGAGCAGGTAAAATGAAACACATGACTCATTAAGTATGCCTTTAAATTTTCATTTGATTCAACAGTGGTGAATCAGACAGGGAGTGGGTTCCCTGGGACAGCTCTGAGGGTCTGGGCTCTGGGGACATGATGGGCTGGCTGCCTTGTGGCAGAGTCAATCAGGACCCCGACGTTCCAGGAAAGGAGTCTGTCCTGGCCAAGTCCCTGGAGTTTCCCCCGGAGGTGCCCCCGCCTCCACCAGCCCCGTGCTTGGTGCTGTGAGAGATGAAGGGCAGGGAGGCAGGGAGGAAGAAGCAGGAGAGAGGGCGGGGGAGGAGCTCTGCTCCCAGAGAGGAAGGCGCCCTGCAGGAAGGATGCGAGGCATGGCTGATGTGACAGATGGTGAGGTGAGGACGGCAGGAGTCCTGTGATTCGGGAGAGAGGCGGCTGGAGTAAGGGGAAGTTTTTGGACACCTTCCCAGGACTGTCAGGCCAAAGGGACCCTGCGTTTTCCGTAGGCACCATTATGGGCTGCCAGGAGCCACAGTCCCCGAAGTTGCTGTGCGTGGCCCTGACACGGGTGATTCTGCAAAAGCTTTCTTACCACAGCTGTTGGGCCCTGTGGGCTGGTCAGGTGAGCCCCGAGTACTGCCGCCTTACATGGATGGGCTGTTGACTGTCACATTCATGGTTCCCTACTACTAGCAGAACAAGGCATTCTTTGGCTGGGATTGTGGGAGTGTGTGTGTGTGTGTGTGTGTGTGTGTGTGTGTGTGTGTGTGTGTGAAATAGCAGACACCAGGCCTGAGGACTCAAGGGCGGGTCAGCTCACCCGCCTCTCATCTCACACGTGCCCCTGGCCTGTCCCTCTACACACAGCCTGAAAGCACACCTCAAGCCTCCTCCGAAGCTGGCTCTTCTCCTGCCAGGGCTGGGGGAAGGCAGCCACTGAGGCATTCCCAGGAAGGTGGCCCCTTGGCCCCAGGTCCCAGAGCCCCAGGGGATCGGAGGAGCAGAAGACGGGCCCCGGGACAAGTCAGCCTGCAGGAGTGAGCAGCGAGGCCCTCTTTCTTCCGGTGTCCCCAAACACGTTCTCTCTGGGGCGTGAGGCCCTGGCGAGGACTGTCACTGCGGGCACCCTGAGACCTGGAAGAAGGTACCCAGTGTTTGAAGACAGAGCTGGGGCTCACTGCCTGGGACAGGACCCAGGTTTAAGGTGTCCTGGTGAGGCCCCAGCATGCTGTAGATGTAAACGTGGGGTCCACCTGCCTGCATCTTAGACCACAGCGGCTACTCTGAAGGTGTGATCAGCTCCAGAGAACAAGCATCCTGAGCGGGAGGAAGAGCTGCCCAGCCCTCTCCACTGTGCAGGCCTGGCTGTTTCCACACCCATCCAGTTTCTCCTGCCGTCAGTGTGAGCAGAAGCATATAATGAGCACCTACTGTGTGCCAGTCCCTGTGCCAGACACTTGAGACCTGGACGTGGGCTCTGGTCTCAAGGACTGAACAATCCTGACAAGGAAGCGAGTATTTACGACACAGGGTGGTTTGTGCCATGGATGCGCCCAGGAGGAGCAGCACAACTCAAACTTGGAGGGTGGGGCTTGGAAACAGCGTGCGGGCAGTGATGCACTAACCTTGCACACAAAACTGTAGGGAGCACAAAAACTCAGCCCTCTAGACAAATACGATCTTAGTGCAATATTAGGTTTTTAGAAAATCAAAATTCATGCATATAAATCAAATCCAACATGAGGAAAAACACCAGAACTTAAGAAAAAGACCAGATCCGACCCAGCACTTGCACAGCTCACCTCACTTGTCCCACCCTAGTCCTGGCCATCAGAGTCTGTCATAATTGAAATGCTATTTTTTTTATCATGGATATTTTGCATTAATCTTGGTTTTTAAAAAATACTACATTAAAATATTATTTAATTACTGAGTTCTTTGGTGCCTCCCTTAAAATTATGCCCAAGGTGAGTGTCTCTCTCATCTCAGCCCAATCCCAACCCTGGCATCAGGGAAGGCTTCCTGGAGGAGGCCTTCTTGGAGGATGTTTAAGCTGAGGCCTGAAGTCTGTGTAGGAGCCTAACAGCCAAGCCAGGGAA
Source organism: Lipotes vexillifer (assembly GCF_000442215.2). Classification (NCBI taxonomy): domain Eukaryota; kingdom Metazoa; phylum Chordata; class Mammalia; order Artiodactyla; family Lipotidae; genus Lipotes; species Lipotes vexillifer. The sequence goes on along the minus strand of NW_006780610.1, from coordinate 7,427,909 downwards.
ACAACTTACGTGTCCACTGATGGATGGACAGGTAAAGAAAATGTGGCACACACATACAATGGAATATTTTTCAGCCACAAACAAGAAGGAAATCCTGCCATTTGTGACAATGGGTGAAACTTGAGGTCATTATGCTAAGTGAAATACGTTGTACAGAGAAAGACAAATACCGTGTGATCTCACTTATATGTGGAATCTAAAAAAATGAACTCACAGAAACAGAGAGTAGAATGGTGGTTGACAAGAGTGGGGTGGAGGAAATAGATGCAGGTGGTAAAAGGATACAAAGTTCCAGTTATAAGATGAATAAGTCAGGGGGATATGATGTACAGCATGGTGACTCTGGTTAACGACAGTGTATTGTATATTTGGAAGTTGCTAAGAGGGTAGGTCTTAAAAGTTCTCAACACACACACACACAAACTGTAAGGTGAGGTGATGGGTGTGTTAACTAACCTTACTGTGGTAATCATTTCACAATATATACATATATCAAATCAACACGTTGTACACCTTAAATTTACACAATGTTATATGTTAATTACATCTCAGTAAAGCTGGGAAGAAGAGAAAGGCGTTAGTGGGAGGGAGAGGAGACGAAGGACCCTTCAGGTGGGGGAGGAGCCCATGCAGAGTCTCAGAGGCTGTTTGCAGGACTGCAATGATAGCAGTGATGATAACTAACTAATCGTTACGATCATAACGAACTTTTAGTTATAGAACTAATCACTCTAGCGCTGACTATGTGCTGGCAGCTACTCTGAGAACTTTACATATAGTGAATCATTTCATCCTTACAGTACACTGTGACCTAGGTACTGTTATCTCCATTTTAAAGGTGAGGAGACTGAGGCACAGAGTGGTGATGTAATTATCCAAGGTCACAGAGCCAGGAAATGGTGAATCTGAGGTCCACACCCAGGTTGTATGGTTCCAGGGCTCTTCACCACCATGCCACATTGCCTTTCCACAAGCATGAGTACTTTTCACCAGGTGATGAGAGATGAGGCTGGAAGAGGCAGGCAGGGCCAACCCACAAAAGGGCCTGTTCAACCTGCTAATGAGACTAGACTTCAGAGTGTAGGCAATGCGGGCTCAGGAAAGGGTTTCATTTCACTTGGCATTTCATAGTGTGGATTTTAAAATGTCACCCTGACTGCTGCCTGGAGAACAGTCTGGGGGCAGCAGTTCTGGAGGCAGGGAGATCGTTCATTCATTCAACAAACATTTGAGTGTCTCCTTAGCATAAGCCACTGTGCTGGGCACTGTGGGTGTGACAGAGAACAAGGCAGACACAGGCCCTGCCACCACGGAGGTTCTGTTCTAGAGGGAGGCTCCCAATGATCTGGGAGCTGTTTTTTTTTTTTTTTGCGGTACGCAGGCCCCTCACTGCTGCGGCCTCTCCCGTTGCGGAGCACAGGCTCTGGACGCACAGGCTCAGCGGCCATGGCTCACGGGCCCAGCCGCTTCGCGGCATGTGGGATCTTCCCAGACCGGGGCACGATCCCGTGTCCCCTGCATCGGCAGGCGGACTCTCAAGCACTGCGCCACCAGGGAAGCCCATGGGAGCTGTTTTGACAGCATCCTGGACTCGGCACAGGCAGAGGGGATGGGGAGAGGCAGAAAGACTTGGGAGGTCTAAAGCAGGAAGAAGCCACAGGCCACACTGAGAGTGAGTAGACAGGGGATAAAGAGGAGGCAGGGGCTACGATGACTGCAGGGCTTGGCCTGGGTACTGGGTTGCTTTCATCTTCACCAGATGTGGGAGAAGCAGGGCTGGAGGGTCACTCGGCACCTCCACGGGGACATACCTAGTAGAAAGGGGCTACGTGGGTCTTATGCCCATGAGGAAAATCTGGTCTAGAAATACAGAATTTGGATTCAGCTCATAGAGGGTCATGAGAAGAATGAGACCACCCAAGGGGAGACATCAGTCCGGACAGAACAGCTTAGGGACACTGCAGGGACCAGCAGAAGGCTAGTCTAAGATCCTGCAGGGAGCGGAGCCCCAGAAGCTTAGAGGAGAATGAGTTTCAGGAAGGAGACCAACAGCATCGAATGTGGCAGGGAAGTGTAGAAAGGACTGGAAAGCAGGTCAGTGAAAGGAGCTCACTGGATACTGGCAGGAGGCTGAGTGTGATGATGGGGCCGGCCCGGCACTGACAGGAGAAGAGGCAGACGATCCGGGAGGAGTAGATGACTCATAAAGAAGGCATTTCTTGGAAGTGAAGCAATAGGGGGAATTCAGGTGGCAACTTATGGGGAATATGGCCTTGAGGGGGCAGCTGAAGAGGCTTTTTAAGGTCGAAGAAACTTGACCATAATTAAATGCTAGTGGAGGGCGGGGGGGGGAGAGAGAGAGAGAGAGAGAGAGAGAGAGAGAGAGAGAGAGAGAGAATATGAATGGATATAACTGAGTGAGAGACACTGGTTAGCTGAAATGGGCAGTGACAGCACGAGGCTATGGAGAAGCAGGAGGCCGGGGCCCAGCGCACGCTGGGGGGCTCACCTTAGAGACCAGGAAGCTCCCCTTCCCTCGTGGTGGGGGAAGAGGGAAGAGGTGATCACAGAGAGCTTTCAGGTAGGAGAGCGGGAGGTTGAAGATCTTGAGATGACACAGGCTCTACTTTCCTAGTGGAGGAGGACATGTCATGATGTTTGCTGAAGGTGAGGGACGAGCTGTGGGGAAAAGGATGCGACGTTGACAGGAACGTGTGTAACAGTCATCTGGAGAATAGGAATCATGGCTGGAGGGCCTGCCACGCACCCTGGGTTCCACGGAGGGTGGAGACAGCTCATTTACAGGGGTGCTGCCACCGAGCAGGGCTGTGTGGCTTGTCCCAGATCCCTCAGAACCTGGTTCACGTGCACGTGGAGAAATGGCAGGGCGCTGGGCAGGGAGTCAAGGATACTGTTCAAGGAATGGTGATGTGTGATGCAAGGGTCTCAGGCTGAAGGAGGAAGGAAGTGAACAGAGGAGGGGGGGAGGGGATGGGGATGGAGAGGCCAAGAGAAGGATGGTGAATGGAGTAGAGGGAGGAATGGGTGGGGGAGCGGAAGGGATGAGGGGTCCCAGGGCAGGTGGGTGGAGTGAAGGCTTCAGAGGTGCCAGAGAGCAAGGTCCGCACTGATAGGAGGGGAGAAGCCTGAGAATCGAGAGGCAAGGTGATGGCGAGACCCAGAGTGGAGAGGAAGAGGCTGGTGACATCCATGAGGAGGGTAGAGAGCGGCAGAGGTGGAGGCAGCCTAGGTCAAAGGGAAGGGTTTGCATGTAGGTGGAACAGCAATGGAGAGCGAGCGCACGAGCCCACGGCTCAAATGTGAACTCACAGGGCCTGCGGACAGGAGCTGCTAGTGCCGGAGAGGGCTCCTGGGTAGGGGTGACCTCGGGGAAGTCAGGTTTAAGGGCACACTTGGCAAAGAGGTCCAAGGCGTTGGAGAGGGGCATGTGCAGACCATGCAATCAGGACCAGGTCGGGGGAGAGGAAGAACAGAGCAGGATTGGGCTTCCCTGGTGGTGCAGTGGTTGAGAGTCCGCCTGCCGATGCAGGGGACACGGGTTTGTGCCCCGGTCCGGGAAGATCCCACATGCCGCGGAGCGGCCGGGCCCGTGAGCCGTGGCCGCTGAGCCTGCGCGTCCGGAGCCTGTGCTCCGCAACGGGAGAGGCCACAACAGTGAGAGGCCCGCGTACCACAAAAAAAAAAAAAAAAAAAAAAAAAAAAAAAAAAAAAGAACAGAGCAGGATGGTTCGAGAGTTTGAGAGCTCCTTTCAGGAAGGCAGCGGGGCTGGGGGCTGGCCCTCAGACACCCTTGTCCTGGTCTGGATCTTCCCTCCAAGCCCAGCACCAACCCCTACTGGGGACACACAGGAACCAAGTCCCCTTGCCCTCCTGCAAGGGGACTCCCTGGGCTCCACAGCCCTGGCTGAAAAAGGCATGTGACCTTGACCCTCCTGGCCAGGTGCCGACCAAATCTGACATGAGGGCCCAGAACTGCAAATCCATAAGCCAAATTCTGACTTGGAGGAAATCATGCATATGCAGCTTCCTGGCCTGACAGAATTCCCTTCTATAAGTGTTTATCTTTCTCCCTCCCTCCTTCTGCTGACCAGAAGCAAGTTGGCGAACACAAGATGCGTGCTCCAAAGACCCTCAGAATTCCCTCACGACTGGGCTCTGCATATTTGCTTTCCCCTTTCTCCGCTGTTTTATTCCTATCGCCTGTGAGCAACCTTACTGCCTTCTCCCCAGGTTTTTCAATTTGTGATACCAAATTGGAATCCTCTTTTATGACAATGTCTGTAGAGAAGGAGCTGCTTCTAGTGTCTGCATAAATTCACCACTGGATGTGCTCCAAGGAGAGCAGCGCCGCGTAGAGGGAGATGAGAGTCTGACCATGGGCTACGATTCGCCGCCTTTCCCACCGGGTGGGACTTCATTTGTTCCTTCACTGATTCACTTGCTCCCTCAGCCCGGGCTGCAGCTTCCTCCCCTCCCCAATGTCACATGGCCGCCTGCTCAAGCCACAGACTTTAGCTTAAGACGTCACCTCAAGGTGCTTTCCCTGACCTCTCTTCTTAGATGTTTCCCTTTTCCTTTGCTCTCTTGGCACCCTGGTCTTTTTCTTCGTAGCACCGATTGTAAGTATTCCTCTATTCATTTCATTAGCTCCTGTTCTAGACATTGCAATGTATAGCGGTGGAAAAAAGGGCAAAAATCTCCGCTCTCCTGGAGCCTACTGTCTGTTGGGGCATCAGGGACAACTTGGTTCACCATCTCAGCCCCCACTGGCGCCCTGCTGGCTGCCGGGTGGCTTCCTCGTTTCTCATCTCCCCACCCGCTGGAAGGGAAGCCCTATGGAGGCAGGCGCCAGTTATGTGTTGTTGATCACTTAGCACAGCGTCTGGAGCACAGGCAGCACGCTGCTCGGTGTGTGAGCACAGCTGATATGTGTTGCATGGGGAGTGTGTCAAATGCCACGCTCAGTGCTAATGATACAGAGCTGCCTGACCCAGGGCCTCTGCCCTTGGACAACTCACAGTCAGGTGGCTCTAGAGATAGTTACAGAGTAAATGATGGGGGCTGGGACGGGGTGTGTCCCTGACCACACAACCTCTGGGGGCAAACGGGAGGCAGCTCCGGTCTCGGGCTGGGGCTGGGGGAGGCAAGAGGCTTCATGGAGGTTGCCCAGGCAGACACAGGAATCAGCCTGGGTTCTGCCCTCCCCTCCCCGTCACAGCCCTCGCTAACCACCTCCTGGCGGTTCCTCCTCCGGGACATCCCTGCACCCTCTGCTCTCCATTCTTCCCCTCACCGCCCAAGTCCACCCCTCTCAATTCCTCACCTGGGCATGGCGTTAGGCAAGAGCCGTTCCCCTGCCCCTTCCCTCTACTCTGTCGTATTCGGCAAAGCAGCACGAGATCGCTCAGGAACAAACATCTGATCATTAGTGTGCCCTGCTCACTGATTCTTCCATGGCTTCCCAAAAATCCACAGATGAAAACCCCAACTCCTTGGCGGGGCAGGACCTTTGCCTGCCCCCTCCCGCCCCAGCCTCCTATTTGTCCATCTCCGACCCTGAGGTTCACCACAAAACGGAGCCACCTGCAGGGGGCAAAATAGCGCGAAGGTGAGGACTCTGAGAAAGTCCCGGATCTGTATCCTGGCTCTGACACTAAGTAGTAGACCTTGGGTACCTTTCATATCCTCTCTGAGTCTTAGTTTTGTCACTTGTAATACAGAAATGGTAATAAGAACAGCTACCTTGCAGGGTTGTTTTGAGGATTAAATGAGTTTATGTATATAAGACAACTGTCAAAATGTCCAGCACGTGGCATGTAACCAGTAACCAGGAGGTGTTTCCTCAAGGTCATTATTGGCCCATTGTTGGCAGAGCCCAGCCAGCTCTCACGTGGCTCTAACTTGGTACCTGCTGTCCTCTCTTCCTAATAAACACCCCCCACTTGTCAACTAGACAAAGAATCATCTCTCAGTGTCAGCTCAAGTGCTTCCTTGGGGCTGTACCCTTGAGTCACCCAGGCAGCCTTAGGAGCTCTCTCTCTCTCTCTCTCTCTCTCTCACTCCCAGCCCCCTTGGACAATTGTTTATTTATTTATTTAATTCTGGAGAATAGTTAGAAGTTCAATGTGGCAGGATGTGATGATGAAAGGAGATGAGGCTGGAGAGATGGTCTGGGAGACAGTGAAGAGCCGGGATCAGCTCCTTACAGACGGGGGTCCCGCCCCTTCTGCTCTTTGTACCTCCAGAACCAAGTGCAGTGCCTTATGCATCCTGAGCCCTCCAGACCAATTGTTCAACCAGCACAGACTCCTAATGAGTGACCAGGACATCTTTGGTGCATTAAGACGACCTCTGGGCATGCCTGGATCTCATGGATTTCCTGGGAACCACATCCCACTCTACGTTTCTACTGATGATGGGAAAGGCACAAGCAGGCAGGAGACAGAGGGCGGCTGTACACGTATCTCTGGGAATCTGTGCATCGTTCTCTGCACACAACTTTCACGAATGGGATGGAGATGTGGGTGGATGAAGTGGGTGGCATTCGTCCCTCCCATCTCTTTCCTCCCTCCCATCCCTTTCCTCCACCGCACTGTCATGGGTGTGTCACAGACTGAAGGAGGTTGGGAAACAGGGGTGAATATGGTGAATATGGGGTGAAGACAAACATGTAGAACATCCAGGTTGCCCCCAGGCTGTCTGTATCAGCTCCAAACCGGAGCTTGCCATTTGCAAAAGCCCATGTATTTAAAGAGTATATCTCATTGACAGATTACTTCCTGCCAAATTTTAAAGGTGCAGCATCCTTTGCTGCTTAGCACCCCTGGCCTCCCGGGGGCCAAGAAAGACTCGTGTGGAGCGTGGGTCCCACTGGGTCTTCCTGAGAGGGGCAGCTGCTGCCTGTATGTAGCAAACCTCTAGGTCCCAGTGCCTGAGGAAGCTTTAAGGGTGTCATGGAAACTCAGTGAACATCTTAGGAACATGCCTGGTGTCATTCCTGGTTGAAGTTGGAGAGTTTGGGCCACTGAGCTTATGGGGATAAAGTAAGAAGAGACAGAGGTCCTGAAAATTGCAGACTGGAGGCTGAAAATGGCCATGTGCTTGACGCTGTGACTGGAGGAAAGGCAGGGTTCAAAAAGGATCAGAGTCAGGATTCTGGGCTGCTGCCCTTGGTCTCCTTTCAAGCTCAGCTCTAACACCGTCTGTTTCAGGAGGCCTCCTGGTGCCACCGCCAGAGTTCAGTTCTGGAGAAGGGGATGCAGGCACCGCCTGCAGAAGGCTAGACTTGGCCATCTTCCCCCTACTTGCTCTCAAACTTTATTCTGTGGAAGTTTTAGCTTCATCCCTAGGCAACCCTAGGGGATCAGGCTTTCTAAGTCAACCTGTTCTCTCTGGGATGTTGACCAACTCCTTTCCATCTTATAAACGAGTCTTAGCTTCAGACGCCAGCTCCTCCAGGGAGCCTTCCCTGATGCCCTCAAGTAAGGTTAGTTGCCCCTCCTTGATATTTCCCCATTTTCTCATACTTCCTGGACTCTAATGAAGATAGACTAAGACTTGGGTGAAGGCACAGATTGTCTTGTTATCCTTGTATCCCCTTGTGGTCTGAACAGTGTCCGTAACACATAATAGGGGCCTAGATGATGTCGAATACACAGGTGACCTTATTTCCAACACAAGTCCCCTGGACTATTGGGCATCCTTTCTGCATGGTCTCTACTGCCCTGCTTCTCCATATCTCCAGGGTGAGGGTCCCAGCTCCCTCCTCCCTTAGGCCGGCCTCCGAGATTTAGCATTAGGCTGCCAGATTCCAGGCTCCAAGTCAGGAAGTGAAGAGACTCTGAGATTGATGCTAAAACTTGTTAGCAAGTTGTATGTAATTTTATAATGTTTCTGGTAAGTGCTAATTGCCTGTTCCTTAAATATTTCTTATTCTGCTTGGAAGCAGAGCAATTGCAAATATGAATGCTTTCCTACAGCTGGCTGCCCTCATGGAGGGGGCCTGAGTTTCTAGGTGCCAAAGACTCAGATATTGACAGAGCTGGAGACCCCTCCCCCACCCTGACCCGGGATTGTTACAAGCATAATGAGAAGTATTTCTGGGAAATAAATCCCTCAACTTTTCCCACCCAGGACCTCACACTTTTAATGGGCGGAGGGGGGCGGTGGTGATGCTGCTGCAGTGTCACCTGCCTGCCCTAAGGAAGTTTTTCTCTACCTGAGCAGGGGCAGATGGGGTATTGATGCTGATGGGGCCAGGTATGCCTGGGGGTTTCTGCCTTCAAATGCCTCATGCCACCTGTGGAACACATGCATCCCGGCCACCCTCCCATCCCTGAGCCGAGATGTCTGTCCTGCATGGAATTCCCCAGGAGCTGGGATAAAAGAAGGGCTAAGATGGGGGTGGAGATAATTCTGAAGCTTTGGGCCATGAGTGCAGGTTAGAAGAGCTGCAGGACTAGGGACGCAGGGGAGGGGATCAGGCTTTTAAACTGAGTGTGCCATGCCCCATGCTGGAGGCTTCACTGCACGGAATCCTCGCAAGACCCCCTGGGACATGAATGCTTGTCAGCCCTTCTTCACAGATGAGAAAACTCAGGCTCAGGGATGCGGAGGGATTGGCTGAAGATCACACGCACAGCCAATGGCAGAACTCGATCATAAAGTGGGTTTGTCTGACCCCAGAGTGAAGAATGTGGGCTCTTGGCACCTGAGTGCCGGGAGGTGGTAAAGCGGGACAAAAGGGGATTGAGAGGATGTAAAGGAAGGGTGCCCGATTGTGCCAGGCACTGGGCTAGGCCCTGTAGGACCAGATAGATTAATAAACTGTAATCTGCCTAGAATGGGTTCATAGGAGCCAGAATTTGGCTTGGAATTATGATCATTGAGGGCCTTGGATGCCACATGAGTGACTGTGCTTTATCCTGAAAGCAGTGAGAAGCTGTCATTAAAGTTTTGTGGGTTTTTTTGTTTTTTTTAAGTAGCAGGGAACTGTGCCAGATTTGGATTCTAGGAAGATCACTGAGCTGCAAGAGGCAGATGGGTGGGGCTGGGGGAGGGGCCTGGAGTCAGGGATGCTGGGTAGGAGGACTGTGTGGTCATCAGGTGAGAGGTGACGAGGGCCTAGCCACGTCAATGACAGAGGAGCTGGGGCGCCGCAGAGGGAGAACTGGCAGAATCTGGGGACTGAGTCAGAGGTGGGAGAGGGAGAAGGAGGAGGTGGAGATGAGGCTGAGTGATGGTGTGGATGGTGGTGCTGTTCACTGGGATGGGGACGTGGGAGCAGGGGGTGTGGGGGTGGAGATGGAGAGCTTGGTTTGGGATGGTGTTAATGCACTGAACGTTTGTGTCTCCCCCAGATTCAGATGTTGAAGTCCTAACCCCCAGTGTGGCTGTACTTGGAGATGGGGCCTCTAAGGAAGTAATAAAGGTTAAACAAAGTCCTAGGGTGGGGCCCTGATCTGATAGGATTAGTGTCCTTATGAGAACAGACAACGCACTAGCACTCTTCTTCTCCCTCCATGTGCACACACCGAGAAAAGGTCCCGTGAGGACACAGTGAGAGGACAGCCATCTGCAAGCCAGAGAGACATCTGGCAGCCATCTGAAGCCAGCCGGGACCAGAAACCAAATCAGCCAGAACCCTCATCTTGAATTTCTAACCTTCAGAATCGTGAGAAAATAAATTCCTGTTATTCAGGTGTCCCAGTCTACGGTATTTTGTTATGGCAGCCAGAATAGGTCTAAGACAGATGGGGTGGGCTTGAGATGTCCGAGGGGGAAGCTATGTAAGATGTGTCACAGCTAGACTGACATGCAAGTGGGGAGTAGATCTGAAAGTCACCAGGGTTCAGGCTGAGGTTGAAGTCATGGGAGTAGATGTGATCAACGGTGGAAGGTTCTAGAAAAAGAGGATGAAAGCTGAGAGCCTGAGAAGTGCGCGCGCTGAGGGGGCAGTGGGGAGGCACGCAAGAGCTTAGGCGGAGTAGCTAGGAGGGTGGAGGGGACCTAGAAGGCTGCAGGGAGAGAAGCCCAGAGCAGGTGGGAAAGGGCACAGTCATATCGGGGCCTCAGGGAACTTGACCACCCACCTCTTCCACAGAAGAGGGCATCTCGCCATGAAGGTGTGAGACCCATGGGTGTCACCCTCAAACAAAGGTCAAAGGTGGAAGGACAAGAAGGGAAAGGCAGGCCCATCCTGACATTTAACCCTTCCCAGGCTCTGGTGACCAGGGTCTGTCTTCTGCCACATCTGCCTTCACACTTTACACAGCGGTCACCATGAAACACCTCCTTTCCCAGCCAGTCTGGGGAGTGAGGGTGAGGCAGGGGCCTAGGACCGGGGCTATCAGAGCAACCACGGGCCACCTGGGGGACAGGCACGGAGCCACGTGGCCCGCAGAGAAGGGCACAGCCCAGAGTGGAGGGCAGTGGTCATCACGGAACTTTCTCAGCCCCCAGGGGACAGCACCTCTGTGCCAGGCACTGTGCCAAGAGCCTTCGTGATCTCATTTCATAACACTGCACAGCGATGCCATATAGTCGGCATTATTACCTCCATTTTATGAGTGGGGAAACTGAGGTTCAGGGAGACCGTATAACTTGCCTAAGGTCACACAGCTGGGGCCAAGCTGGGATTCACCAGCTCTGGTCCAATTCCAGAGTCTGTTCTATCTTCACAGAAGCTGCTGCCTCTGTGCACAGAACCCGTGTAGCCCCTGTGGCTTAGTGAGGGGTCTAAACGTCCAGACTGTCTTCTCTCTTCCTCTTTTGTCATGGTTCCGAGGAGAAGTCCGGCCCACACCTAGTCTGTGACCAGCAGTCACACAGCGTATGTTTTTAGGCCACAAGTCTATGTTGTCTTCTATTGTCGTCACAGTACCTAGCCTCGTTCTGGTCACATAACAGGAGCTTAATCAATACTGGCTGAGTGAAATGGCCAAATGACCTAATCCCAATCTCTAGTAACAAGGAACCCAGGCTCATGACTTATTTGACTGGGCTCGTGGCCCGTTTGACTGGGGCAAAGCTTCGGCTTCTATAAAGATTTTATAAGGAATTGAAATTCTGTAACTTTGGGAGGCTCCCAGTATGAGAGAAAATCATGGGCTTTCAAGCTACCGAGACCCAGCGTCGAATCTTGACCCTGCGAGGTCCCACAATTCTGTGTGGCCCTGGGCAGGTCACTTACCCTCTGAGGCTCTGATTTCTCTTCTACAGAAGAGCAGCCATCATCACACAGCTGTGAGCACTGCATGAGATGAAGCGATACTATTCAAACTCGTGCTTAGCTACCAATCCCCTCTTAGAAGAAGCTTTACAGGAGGAGATGGAGGCAGGGTCAGAGGCCTCCCTGCTGGGCATCCCCTATCCCACCACCTTGGTGGTCACCGAGGGTAGCCCAGGTCTCTGTGTGACACTGTTTGAAAACCCTGAGACAATGAACACGCAGCTTCTGGCACATAATAGGCTCTCAACAAATGACATGTCCCTTTCTTTTCCAATGAAATCACACCAAACAAGCCTAATTCCTCTTTCCCACAGAACAGCCCTTCAAATATTTGGACACAGCTCTCAAGTCTCCCCTGAGTCCACTTTCCCCTGAATAAACATTCAGGGGGCTGTTAACCTTGCTCACTGGGCTTGACTTTAAGTCCTCTCCTTATCCATCTCAAGCTGAGGTCCCCACGTCTATGCCCAGTTCTCTGATGCCTGATCAGAATAGAATAAAGCAACACTCACTCCCTGGGATAAATTCTAGTGGCTAATATTTTTGAAACTTCAAACAGGACTTGGTATTTATTCCCACTTCATCTTATCCTGGTAATTTAGCCAATTACTCCACTCCATCCAGACCTTTCTGCATGCTGTCTGCTGACTGCTGTACCATCATCCCTCTCAAGCTCATGTGACTTTTGTCTTATCCAAGCCATGAATAAGATATGGAAAGATTAGGGAATGTGGATGGCACAGAATCATTCCTCCCCACTTCTGGAAACATTCACTGCTGAATATCCGGAGAAGTTCTGAAATGGGGAAACCTTAGAAACCTTTGAGTCTAAACCCATTCCCATTTCCAGAGTAGTGAGGGCCAGGGCTTGGGCCTGAATCAAGGTCTCCTGATTTCTCGTCTGGGGCTCTTTCCATTGCCTCACAGTTGCGTATACATAACTATGTGCCAGAAGAGCCCACTCATTTAACTACCTATGTACTACTCACTCATTACTCACTAATCACCTTGTAATTTGCAACATTTTGATTTTCACGTTCTTTGTCTAAACTTAATCTTCACAGAAGCCCTGTGCCCGAAGGTATATTATTATCTCCATTTCACAGATGAAGAAACAGAGCCCCAGACAGGCTCCCTGACTCACCACGGAGCTGGAAAGTAACAGAACCAGGATTTGAACTCAGCACGTTTTCACCCAATAGGTGTTCTCTGTCTGCTGTCCTGTCTCACTTAGATGCATGTTTCCTACTCTTCGAACAGTACGTCCATCATCCTTACCCCAGTGGGCATATCATGGTTTGACAGTGTCCCTACAGGAAATAAGGGCTAGCCTCCCGTTATGAGTTGAATCGTATTCTCCAAAAAGATGTGCTGAATCCTCACCCCTGGTCCCTGTGCACGTGACCTGATTTGGAAATAGGGTCCTTGCAGATGAAATCAAGTTAAGATGGTGAGCCCTTAATCCAACATGACTGGTGTCCTATGAGAAGAGGAGAGAGACACACGGGGACGTGTGACCACAGAGGCAGAGATGAGAATGATGCAGCTATAAGCTAAGGATTGCTGGCCACTAGCAGGAGCTAGAAAGAAGCAAGGAAGGAGTCTACTCAGAGCCTCAGAGGGAGCGTGGCCCTCCTGACACCTTGAGTTCAGACTTCTAGCCTCCAGAACTGTGAGAGAATAAACTTCTGTTGTTGAAGCCATCCAGTTTGTGGTGCTTTGTTAGGGCAGCCCTAGGACACTAATACACGTCCTGTGTACCCAGTTTGGTGACAGAATCCAGGTCCTGGTACAGGAAGAGCATTTGGTCCACTGGGGGTGTGAGTCACACTGAGCAGAGTGAGAGTCCTTTGGACCCTAAATAGTCCCGTGTAGAACGATCATGTCTCCGAATGGGGTGAAGGATGCTTTCTCTCCCCCTCCGCTGCCTCCTGTCTCTCTAGTCATTTTAAAGACTTAAAGCTCCCTTTCTCGATAAAGCTTTTCCCGATGCCACAGAAAGGACGGCTGCCCCTTCTCTGTGCTCCCATTGGTTCTGTTTGCTGCAATTATCTTGCTTTAATAATAGCTCGTTTGTTTTCTCCTCTGTCTTCCCGTGATAGCGCAGGCCCCTTGCAGCAAGGGCCTAGATCTGATGCATCTGTTCCCGCAGTGCTGGTCTAGGGGCGGATACCTAACAGGGCCTTCACAAATGCTCGGGGGATGGTCTCTGCTCCACCTTCTGTGGGGATCTGCCCTAGCGGTCATCAGGAGGCTTGGCAGTGCACGGAGGGGTGATGGTAAAGGTATCTCTTGGACCCCAGACTTTGCCGTTCCCTTAATGCCTGTTCCCACCAAGAGATGCAGGTCACCCGCGTCTGCACCCTCCTCAGGTCACCAACGGTGTGTGTCTATCCCTAGCCCTGTGCACATAGTCACTCATCACTATGACACCCAAACAGGGTAGCTTGGGAAGCTACTGTCTCCAGTCTAAAGATTTTATAAAATAAGCAAGGCTCAGAAAGTTTATGGGGCTTTTCAAAGGTCTACATAAGCCAAGTATGAACCCAGGATGGAACTGATGTGTGTGACTGATCCCAGATAATCCTCAAAACAGCCCAGGAGACCCACTGGACAAAGAAGGAGGCTGGGACTCAGAGAAGTTGAATAACATGCCTAAGGAGAGGAAGCTAGTGCAGGGCGGAGCCGGGATTCGAACCCAGGGCTTGTTGACTCCAAACCAGACCCCAAGTGTCTGACCCATTGGCTCCCCAACAGCAGTTACCTTCGTAAGAAGCCTTGAAGCCCAGGGAGCTGCCACTGCTGTCGGTCTGGAAGAGGAGCCACATTTGATGGTTGGTGCTGACAATGAGATCTGGGACCGACGTACCTGTCAGGCTGTCAGGAGAGAGAGATTCAGAGGCGTGCACCCCACTGTGGCACCCCAAGAGAATGACGGTGTGACTGTTGACATCTAAAGGAATATCTAGGTGCCAGGCCCACTCGGGCAGGTACTGAGCCCCACAGTGTTTCTGGCACTGAGCCCGGCAGCACGTGCTCATGTGCTGGGAGACTCAGGACCACTCCCCTCCGGCCACAGGCAGAGTTTGCATCTCAGCCACGACTCCCCTGCCCAGACTCCAGGGCTTGGAAGAGAGGTCTGTGTCCTCACTTGCAGAGGGGAGGGATGGCTGGAGCCAGATCTAATCAAGGGGGGGTCTACACCCCTGCAACCTCCTGTCCTTCGTGGGAACTGTATTGCAGAAAAGACACAGACAGAAACCCATTTCCCCAGTCGGAACCCAGCCAGTCCTTTTAATGAGGCACCTCTTTCCACTCCGGCATGAGAAGTGAGGCTTAAAGCGCAGCCACCACCCTGGGCAACGCTCTTTCTGAAGAAGAGAGTTTAGGCATGGAGAGGATTCTGATTCAACTCACATTTACCAGGCACCTACCCAAGTCAGACCATGTCCCTTTCATGATCTTATCTAATGTCCCCAGTAGCCCAGTGAGGTAGAGGTTGTGTTATCCCCACTGTACAGATGAGAAGACAGAGGTGCAAAATGGGCAGTGGCTTTCCCAAGGTCAGCCTGCTGGAGTGGCAGAGTCAGAGTCCACGGCACAGCCTGGGGCTCGTAGAAGAAACCTGGTTTCCTTTTTCTGCTGAGACCAGACAAACTGCCAGCACAGATGGGGTGTGGGGGTTTGTGAGGGGGTGGTTGGATTAACGGACTCTAATCACTGCTCTGCCCTGGGGTCTCAAAGCTTGAGGAGGGCTGTTGAGTTGGCTGCAGAGAGGGGATCGGTACCCTGTGAGCACCGTGCCGGTGGAGCGGGGAGAGACCACCTGGGATACACCAGCCTGGTGCGTGTGACATCCCTGGGCTGGGGGCTCTGACATTCTGTAATGAGTAAGGATGGAATCCAGGGTGGTGGTGAGCAAGGGTGAAGACCAAGGCCTCTGCTCTTCCTCTGTGTGACCCAATTATGACAACTAAGGAACCCAAGGATTCTGCATGTGTTTCCCTGAAGTTTTGAAATTGATGTTGGCCTAAAGAGATCTGAGGGTGGTGGGAGAGCCCCTGGGCTGCTACAGAACTTGTTGGGATCTCACTCAAACTAGACTGGTCCAGAGACCTGGGTACAAGCCCTGGATCTGCCATTCATTTGCTGTGGGACCTTGAGCAAATGGTCGAGCCTCTCTGAGCTTTTTCACTCCATATAAATGAGGGGTTGAAATGTATGATCCCCCAGAGTCTTTTCAGCTCTGCTGTTCTACGGTTCTCTCTCTGACAGAGCACAATGGGGTCATGGGGGAGACAGAGTGGGATCCTGGCCTCTTGGATACATCGAGAGGATGTACCACACAGGTCAGCATGCCAGGGCAGGTGAGCGATGGGGATGCACAGAGAGGAGGGGAGGGGTTGAGTATGCTGGGTAATTCATGTGTCAACCTGATTGGGCCACAAAGTGCCCAGATGTCTGACCGAGCATAATTCTGTGAGGGTGTTTCTGTGAGGGTCTTTCTGGATGAGATTAACATTTAAATTGGAAGACTGAGTAAAACAGATCGCCCTCCCCAGTGAAGGTGGGACTCATCCAGTCAGTTGAAGAACTGAATAGAACAGAAAGGCTGACTCTCTCCCAAGTAAAAGAGAATTCTTCCTGCCTGCCTGCCTTCCAGCTAGGGCAGTGCTTTTTTCCCACCCAGAACTTGAACTGAACATCAGCTCTTTCTGGGTCTTGAGCCTGCTGGCCTTTGCTCTAGAACCTACATCATCAGCTCTCCTGGGTCCCCCCCAGCTTGCTGACTCAGCCTGCGGATCTTGGGACTTGTCAGTCCCCATTATCACCCAAAATGATTCCTTATCATAAATCCCTTTTTTAATATACACATCCTATTGGTTGTTTCTTTGGAGAACCCTGATTAATACAGTGGAGAGTAGGCAGCAGGGAGGATGCCCTTAAGGCTGACATTCCACTCCTTTCTCTTGAGAGATCCCAAGTCCCAGCCATGTCGCCTGACATGGTAGGTAATGTTATTCAACTGCCCTAATAGGATATTCCAGGTAGATGTGAGGAAGGTATGAGAAGCACCCGGAACAGAACAGCTCCTGGACGAGCCAGCTATTACAGAATGGCCATTTTTTATTTAGCATTAAGACCAGAGGGTGTTAGTGTGGTTGGGAGGGGGTGTGGCATGGGATGCTGTCCTTGATGGAAATCAAAAGACATGAATTCAAGTGCTGGTTCTGCCACCAACCATCTTTGTACCCTTTGGGCCTCAGTTTTTCCACCTGTTAAGTGGGTATAATAGCACCTTCCTCACAGGGCTGCTGTGGGAATTAAATGAGATAACTGATGTGAAAGTTCCCATCACAGTGCCTGGGCACATAGTAGGTGCCCAACATATGTGAAATCTCCCCTCCTACTTGGCAGGGGAGGTGGATGAGGTCAGGCCTGTCTATCTCTCTAACGCTGGGCCACACACCCTGAACAGGAGCATTCTCCTGCTTTCGTGTCAGGCTAATCATGGTGGGCGAAGGAGGAGCCAAATGTCCCCCAGGAGCTGAGACCCAGTGTAATGGAACCCAGGACAGCCCGACATCATCCTCTCCCATGACTAGATCATGTCAAACCAGCCCTTCTGGCCTCAGAAAATGTGGTTCCAATTCCCTGAAACCATCCTTTTCCCAGACAGTTATGAGCATGGAGGGAAATTAGCAAAACACTTCCATTGTCTCTGTCTGAAGTTAGACCACCACACATGTACGTGGCCTTGAGGAAAAACTCCTGCGGGCAGAAGCAGGGTCTGCATAGGCGCAGGCAGTCCAGTGGAATGAATGCTCCAGGAGCACGCAGCAAACCTCTACTTTCCCTGCTCCCTGAGAGGCTGTTCCTTCTATATACTTTCCCTGTGACTTCCTAGCGAGACTCCGGCCCAGTGCTCTGTTCTCCTTGGTAGGAGCAGAGGGAGTCGGAAGGATTGCTGCTGAGACAGTGCTGCAGGACACCTTTCCCTGTCACAGCATGGTGGCGGGGGCTAGGGTCAGGGGGACCAAGCAGGACTCGACAAGCCCATTCCCCGCCCCCAGCCAAGGTGCCCGAGCTCCTGCCCTGCCCACCACGTGCTCCGCTTCACTCACATGTAGAGAACCGTCTTCTGGTCTCCGTCCTGACCACCGTCCCCGACCGTCAGGGTGTCGTAACCCCTCTCCAGGTCAAACTCCTCGAAGGCCAGCTTGATCACCTAGGGACGGAGCAGGGGTTAGGGAAAGGGCAGGGGCTGCCGGGAGAGACTCCCACGGCCTTGAAGACAGCAAGGGTCTTCACGTCACCATGCCCAGAGCGCCCGCGACACCACCCCACACAGCCCTCAATCCAAACTGAGTGTTTCCATGCTTTTTCTCTCTGGGGCCATACAGTCTCTGGGGTCCCCTGACGTTTTCCAAAGACGATCGTGGTACATCTGGCCAATTCTGGAGGCTGTCATGGCAACACCAGGCACATCTGGCCAGCTGTGAGAGGATGAGACTCTTCCTTCATGCTTTAATGCACAGAAATCCTCGCGGAACTGGAGGCAGATTTTCAGGCCACATGTGGACTCTGAGCTATGCGGTCCTCAGGGACCAGCAGACATTTCCCTCGGCCTCTCCTCTGCCTGCTTTTCTCCAACCACTTTGTTTGTTTATTTGTCGAATAAATGAATGTTCCAGGAAAGGGCTTTCGACAAGATTCTTTTATCTTGTTTTAGTCCTGCCTGCTGCAAATATTTACTAAGCACTCACACCACATGCCAGCCTAGGAGGTAGGGTTTCAATGGTGAGCATGGCACGGTCCCTGCCCTGGGTGAGCAGGGAGACAGAACAGTAAACTGATTACCAGAACCCCAGGTGACAGACGCTAGCCTATGGTGGGAGGAGGTGGGGAGGCTGCTTGTGATTGGCGGGGGTTGGGGTGTGGCACGCAGGCCCTAGAGTGTGCAGGCTTCAATAGTTGCGGGAGCGGGGGGGTGGGGTGGTGGGGGGGGGGGGGGGGGGGGGGGGGGGGGGGTTGGTCTGAGAGTTCTTAAGGCTCTGGAAGACTGTCGGGGTCAGAAGGGGATGACAGGAGAGGCAGGGATCTAGTGCACAAGGCCCGAGCTGTGGCAGAGATGGAACATTCTGGAGTGGTCAGTGTCTATCAATGCAGATCCACAAACTGAGCATAGCCGTCAGCTGCCTCATTCTGGGGGACAATGTGGTTGGGCCTTCTGTGCAAGGTGGTGGCTCCAGAAGGTCCAGAACTTGAGACATCTGCCTGGAGCGAGGTCCAAAGGGCCTCATAGCCTCCCCTGCCCCGAAGAGCCGGGCTTTATCCTGAGAGAGGAGTGGCAGGAGACTTTTAAACAGTGGGTGACGGGGACAGTTAGGTGTTGAAGGAGAACACGGGTCTGGCTGCTCGTGTGGAAACTGACGTGGCAGGAGAGAGGCCAGAGCCGGGGGGCTGATTCGAGGCTACAGTGGCAGTTAGGTGAGCGATGCAGGAGGGCCAAACAGTGGAGACGCAAGAGAGAGACGGTCCTGCAGTCGTTAGGGCTTTGTGACTGGATGGCTGTGGGGACCGAGGGAGAGAGGGAGTCTGGGAAGACCTGCAGCTTCCCGGCTTGGGCAATTGGCAGGTGGGTGACAGTGCCGTTCGTGAAGACAGAGCACACAGAGTCCCCTCCGCTAACCTCTCGTCTGGGCCTCTTTTTGCCTGTTTCAGGCTGGTTTCAATCCGATGAAGATCTTCACTCTCCCAGTAGGGAGGCTGCAAGTGCTTCTTTGTTTTCTGTTCTGCCACTCAAGGAGTAGAGAATTCCCGTGGATAGTTTTTCCTAGTGGTGCAGGCTTCCTCGGTCCAAACCAAACAGCCCAGCAGAGCCTCACCCCAGGGTGCCTTATGGTGCCTCGGAAGGAAACTGCTGCCGCACTTGTGCCTGAGCCCCGTACCGCCTGTGCGGTGCCCTCTGCCTGGGCACGGGACTCACGGCGAGAAGCCATGAGCGCGGACAGACAGGACAGGGAGGACGGGTGCCATTGGCTGGAAGAGGCTTCCTGGAGGAAATGAAGGCCAGGCTGAGTTTGGGAGATGGACTGGGGTCCGATAAATGGAGAAGGAAAGGAAAGTGATCCAGGCAGAGGGAGAAGCAGGTGCTGGGGCAGAGCGGTGGGGTGAGTAGATCTGGAGTTGTATGACTGAGAGGGAAGCAGAGGGTGGCGACGCCAGAGAAGCGGGAGGAGCCAGGTTAGGAAGGGCTGTCTGTCATGCTAAGGATTTAGGCTTTGTCCTAAAAACAAGGGGGAATCATGGAAGAGTTGTAAGTAAATGTACGGCATGGGACTTTTGTTTTAGGAGCAATAGCATTGAGGGCTGGTGGAAAACCGACCGATGTCTGGGCTGTACAACAGTGTGGGTGAGGGAGGATGTGGGACCTTAGCAGGCAGCAGTTAGGGCCTATTAGAAAACAGGGGATGGAGTAACTGGGGGAACTGACCTTGGAGAAGAGAGACTCAGGGGCAGAGGCAGGAGCAGCGGTAACCCTGGCCGGCTCCAAGGGCAAACGTGGAGATGACAAGGCACTGAGACCCAACTCTGTGACTGTCAGAACTGTCCCACAATGAAAAGGACTGCATTCAGAGGTAGTGAGCAGCCCGTCGCCGGTGGTATGCAAGTAGAGTGAGGAAAGCACTCCTGCTTGGGGCTCTCAGATAGTTTTGACAAAAATACTAGACCCTCCTGATAAAAATCCTTGTTGGCTACATAGACACATATTACAGTGAACAACCTACAGTGAGTGGGGAAGCCTTAGCCACTCTGGTTTTCCCACCGAGCAGGCAAGCTCGCCTCCATGTTCCCTGATGACCCATCAGCACCATCTACTTAGGCTGGAATCGCCTTCCCATCTCTTACCCTCCCCAGTCCTGGCCTACAGAACGATGTCACTATTCCCTAGCCCAGTACACAAGGAGGGGCCCACGGCACCTGCTCCCCTCTGCCCTCCCACCGCAGGACCTGTGTGGTCTCCCCTCACATCGGCCCATTCACGACCCGGGTTTGCACAGTCCCCTCCCCCCCCGCAGTTTCCCTAGCAACGTCTCCGCATCCTCGAGCTCTGGTCCAAATGCTCCCTGAGTGCCCTTCCTCTCCTCTCCGTGTCAGGACTTACCTGCTCTACTGCGACTGATCTGTTTACCTGGTCTTCCACTACACCATGAACTTCCTGGAGGGCAGGGGCCAGGTCTCATGGCCTCTGAACCACCAGCCCCTGTCGGTGTGCCAGGCACAGGCCACGGGCTCAGACAATGCTGAATGGGAGAACGCTTTCCAAACGTTTCCTGCCTCCCCAGCATGGACTTATGGCCAGGCTCTTGGACCCCTCACAGGAGCTATCATCAAGAACAAAGGTCGGCAGACTATTCCTGTAAAGGGCCAGGTAGTAAATATTTGCTCCTGTGCATCCCATATGATGTCTGTTGCAATGACCCACTTTTGCTGTTGTAGCATGAGTGCAGCCACAGCTTCATACATCCATGTAGCCATAATCCATGTATGTTGATATGTATACGAATGGGCATGGCTGTGTTCCAGTAAAACTTAGTTTACGAAAACAATGAACTGGATTTGGCCCAAAGGTGATAGTTTGCTGACCTCTGGTCTAGGAGATTCCTTGAGACACTTAATCCCAGTTTTTGATCTTCCCTTTGATCTTCTCTTGAGAGATTCTGTCACTACAAGAGCAGACACCTATAATGTACTCGACTCTGTTCTGAGCGCTTTACATATCTCAACTCATATAAGACTCACAACAGCCACTATGAATACCTCCATTTTACAAATGGGAAAGCCCAGGCACAGAGACATTAGGCGACTCGCCTAAGATCACACAGCTAAGTGGTAGAACTGGGACTCATCAGGCAGCCAGAGGCCAGGCCCTTTCCACTGTGCTCGACTGCCTCACAGCATCCCAGGGAGGTCTCCGGTCCACAAGGTAGGGACCATGACTTATGCTCTCAGTCTTCCCTAAGCTCTTTTTCTGTATCCCAGCAGCTCAAGCTAACACTTGCTCATAAAATACTCCAAGGCCAGTTGTGCCTTCTGCAGACCGAGGGGGCTGGCCTCTGCAGGGAGTCAGGGTCCTGCCTGTACATTCTCACCACCGTCACCCCTTCCAGCTAGCCCCCACTCACGAAGCCACCGCCAAAAGACAGAGCATGTGATGACTATGTCTATGATGGGAAAACGTTGCTTTGAAGGCCAGAACCCAGAGCCATAAAATGATTCACATCACTGATGAGAGCACCATTGATGTGAACTGCATTTTAGAGTGTCTGACCCTAACATGGGAGCTAATTACACCAGGCAGGAAGAACAACATTCACAAAGCTTTGGGATGGGCCCCCAGTGCACAGTGTACTGGTGCTTTCATTTTTTTTTTTTTTTTTTCGCTCTTCTCTTTGGCCTTTCTTTAAAGACAGGATCCTATAATGATTCATTAACTAACATGCAGATAAATCAAGCTGTCAAAGTGTCTTTCTAAGGCAGGAGAGTGGCAGCCCATGAAACAGGCATGATTAAGAGGCACGTGTATATACAGCTCAGACACCCAATTTGCACCCATTAGGTAAATGAATAAACAAACCCTTCACTAGGACATAATTACTGAGCACCTGCCTTGTGCCAAGCACCGAGCTAGCCGCTTCCCATAAGTTATCTGCCTTGTCCTACAATCTACAGAAGAACCTAAATGCCAAGTGCGCAGTGCAGATGGTGAGTATTGGAGGATGGCAAAGGAGGGAGAGATGAAAGGCGGCCGCATGGAGGAGGTGGGTGTGCAGGGGGACCTGCAGGATGGAGAAGGGTGTGGGCTCCGTCCCGGAGATGCTCTGAGCAGTGAACAGGGGAGCAAGGAGCAAGGAGTGCAGCCGAGGGGTCAGCGGGGAGGGGAGAGCAGCATGGCTGAGTCTGCATTTAGCCTGGCAGGCCAGAGCAAGCAGAATGGATTTGAGGGTGAAGATCGGGGGAAAGCCATAACTCAGCATGGAGGGAGGGCTGGAAGCAGAGAGACCTGCCAGGAGGCTGGTCCAGGGCCCAGCAGTGGGACGAGGGGAGCCTGAGTCTGTGTTCATTGCAGAGAGTGGGTGGGGGAGGGAATCCTGGAGACCGTACCCCTCAGCACACAGCCGCCTTTCCGGAGAATTGTGGGCAATGGGAGTGGGACCCTGGAGGACATTCCTTGCTTCCTGAGCACCGTCCAGGACCAGCCGAAGGACAGGGATCCCAGTCCTGCCAGCCTGAGCCCAAGGTCTCAGTGAGGCCCCAGAGGATCTGACAGCTCTCAGGCACATTTTGGGAAGCTGGAGTCCCAAGAGATCTAGACTGAGATCATTTTGTCCAGTGACTGCATTTCTGTAACAGCCTCCTAGCTGGGCTCTGGCCTCTGCTGTCCTTCCTTCACTCTGTACCAAAAACTCCGTGTCCCACGACCCCTTAGAGCTGGGGTTGGATAACTATGGTCCTTGGGCCAAATCAGGCCCGTGGCCTATTTTTGTTTGGCCCCTTGAGTTAAGAAGTGTTCTTACTTTTTTAAAGGGTTAAAAAATACACAAACCACTACAAAGAAGAATGTGCAACAGAAACCTCACATGGTCCTCAAAGCTTAAAATATTTATGATCTGGCTCTTTACAGAAAGTTTGCTGACCTCTGGCCTAGAGCAATGGTTTTTAAAAGTGAGTTCCCAGGCACCCCGGGGTTCTACAAAGGTACTAAGGGGGCACAAACAAAGGTGGGAAAAGAGCCAGAGTGGGCAGGGCCTTGCTCCAACCAAAGCAGTTCCTTTTGATCTAGCTCATGACTGGGACTCTGTGACAGACATGGTGGTTCACTCAATGTTCCTCCCACCATTTACCCATCCTTAATAGAACGCTGGCTTTGTTTGGAGTGTGGCAATATACCTGGCTAACCTCAGAGCTAAGGAGAGTGAAGTGACAGGATTCTGGGCAATGAGACATGAGCTGAGGAGTCCTCGGGGCATTTTCCCACCTTTCTCCTTGCTTTCCTGGAATGCAAATGTGAGGATAGAGGTGAAGCAGCCTTCTTGTGATCATGAGGACAAGAGCCACATGCAAAGCATGGCAGAGGGAAAAATAGGAGGTGCTCAAGACACTGAGAAAACTACTAAACCAGCCCTGGAGTCTTCACTTCGGGACCTTTGGGTTATGGAGAAAATAATCAGTGTTTTGTTTAAGCTTCCGTGGAGGAGTTTTCTGCAACTCACAGCCAATCAGAACCTAATGACTGTGGGTTCTGAAGAAAGGCTTTCATCACACAGAAAAGTTTATCGACTCTTGAGCCTCAGGAGAAAGTTCCGCTTCTTGGCATGGAAACCCTAGGCTTTCCATGGCCTGCCCCTGCCCCTTCCCAGTGAGTCAGAGCGCCCTCCACAACCCTCGGCTCCAGGCCTGCTTCCCTATTCCTCCTCAGAGCGCTTCTCTGAGCTCCTGAGGGCTGACCTTGGCCCTCCCCCAACCCCCGCCGCCTCAGGATACTAATGCTGCGAACAGCCTGACTATTAGCTCCATGAAAGCAAGGGAACTCCCTTTCCCTGGGCACAGCCTGCATGGTGACTCCTGCCTGGGTCCTGCTGAGGGCCCAGGGCAGGGCTGGAGAACTGGCTCTTGGGGTGGGGCGGAGGGGAGTCTGGTGGAAGGGCTGCTCTGAACCCTCAGGAGTTCAAGCAGAGAGGCCTCCAGCACCTTTAAGGAAGGTTTTTGAGGAGGCTGGGAAAGAAAGCCCAGGGGCAGAGATTGAGAACTTTCAGAGGTTCTGGAACTTTGGTCACTATCTCAGGTTTAACTTTGCTGGCTCTGAGAGTAGTAAGCCCTTCATCCATTCATTCACTCATTGGTTGATGGATTCATTCATTCAATTATTCACTCGACAGTTAATACGTCCTTGCCAGGTACTGGGCTTTGGAGAGGCAATAGAGGAAGACAAACATGGCCATTTGCCCTGAGACCTCACAGTCTAGAAGGGGAGACACACGGGTACATGCGAAACACAGCGCAATGTGACGAGTGCTGAAATCAGAGGAACACGGGGATGGGGCAAATGTGAGGGGCACAAAATCCCAGCTGGAGGAGGGAGCAGGCTTTGTCTTCACGAATAGAGGAGGGTGTGTGGGAACAGGCCACGGGCAGCTCTAGGGGAAGAGGAATGCCAAAATACACCGGGAACTGAAAACAACTGTAAAAAGGAAAGGGATCAGGGTCAGGCCTTCGAGGAGGCCATGGGAGGGTCCCTCTAGAGCCGCCCAGTCGTGAGGAATGAGCTGTGGGGGAATTTAGGGAAAACCTCTCTCATCACCAGCCAGCATCTTGCGTGGGGCGCAGCACAGAGAGTGTAAGAGTGAATGTTTGCTCAATGAATAAGTGAGTGAACAAAAGGGCCAACGCATGGGTTCCTGACATTTGCACGAGAGAGTCGTTGCTGGCTGGAGAGTTACTTCTCTGTTCTTCAGATCTACAAAGGGAAGAGTGACACTGATAATCCCCACGAGTGAATAATCAAAACGCTGTTATCTTTGGCTTTGAAGTTCATAAAATGTGCTTTCCTCTCCCTTCCAGGCCCCCTCCTTCTTTGCATCCTCACTCCTCTCCCTTCCGTATCTCTCTTTCTCTCCTGCCTGCCTTTTACTTATTTTCTAGCACAGGTGGATTAACTGTCCCGATCAAATCCAGCGAGGATCATATGCAAATGGACTCCTACGTCTTCAGTTCATACTGAGAAGCTGTGAAGGAAAGGCCGATGGGCGCCAGTAGGGGGCACCGACTCAGGTCTGGGTTTCAGTCCTGACCACGGAAATTTCATCGGCCACATCCTTCCTGAGGCTGAGCTGAAAGGTCCTAATAGGAGGAGGCTCTGGGGCCCAGCATGGGTGGGGCCATACCTGAGGAGCTACCTGACCCAGAGATAGGTCTCTTCCGTCAGTTGTTAATGTATTCAGACATCTGCTGAGCTCCGCCTCTGTGCCAGGCACTGTGCTAACTGCAGGAGAGATAAACAACATGCCACTCCTGCTTTGGGGGCTCTCATGAGCTGTGGAGGAAAGAGATTCCCAACACAGTGCAATGTAACACGCATGCAAACAGAAGGGGCTGATGAAGTGCTGGAGGAACAGAGGCAGGACTAAGACCTGGTGGAGTTAGGAAGGCTTCTCTGAAGAGCAGGGATCTGAACTGTGTCTCAGAGATGGGTAGGGATTTGCCTGGAGGAGAAGGGAAGGCACACTGAGACAGGATGTGCTGGACGGGGGTTCTTAAAGGGCCAGCTGTGTCTGAACCAGGAGTTCAGTGTGGCTGAAGCCAGGGCTGCCTGAGGGGAGGTGGGCAGGAGGGCCTTGTGTGCTTTGCTGGTAGGGAAGGGGGTTGTTATTTATCACATACGCCAGGTTGGTCAGAACCACCAGGATGCTCTTTAAAAATGTAGGTTCCAGGTTCCCATCTCAGACCCACTGAATCAGATCTTTGAGGAAAGAGCTTTGGAATTTGTGTCTTTAAACTTTCTCCAGGTATTTCTGATGATTGACCAAATTTGGGAAATGTTATTGTGGGCAGAATGACTACAAAAACTAAGATAGCCCATCTGGCCAAGGCGGGGCTCGCATTTCTCCAGACCATCCCAATCAAAGGGAGAATGCAGAGCTGTGTACCTAGTAGGCCAGCATCACTTGCTCTGAGCCGCCTTTTCTCTTTTCCCTGAATCTGCCCAGCTTCCGGGAGGATGCTTCCGGGAGGATGGACCAAGGTGGTTTTAATTGTTTTATTCTTAGTTTATCGAGGAGAGACATACCCTTCACCTGCCTCTGCAATGAGACTGTCAGTTCTTGTTCCCACAGTGCAGAGCAGCACAGCCCAAGGTGCTCAGTCAAGGCTGGCATCTTGACATAGGTTCTCAGCCATTCCCATGTCAGACCATTTTGGGGCCTTGCTTGGACCTTCCAGTTGCCCTTGGAGGCCCTAGTCACTGAAACATTCCCAGCTCCCTCTCAAGCTCAACCAGGAAAGGTCCTACAGGGGGATGAAATGGCAGGAAGGGTCCTCATGCCCACACACATACAGGTACTAGGGATGTGTAATCATTCCATGATTATAAGGAGACCTACTCTACACTCCTGCGGGCGAAACTCTCAGCTCCTTCTCATGACAGCATTTTTCTTCACCTGCTCATTGTGAAAGGAGCCCCTGCATTCTCAGTCCAATTTGCCTCTCACTCGCTCCAGATCCTTCACTCACCATCCTCTTTCTCCTACACCTTCATTCTCTTTCTCTGTGCTTGTTTTGCCCACAGCCTACAAAGGGGCTCAAAATCCCAATATCCTAAACAAACACCCTAAGTAGCCCAAAGCTTTCTGTCCACCCGACCTCCCTCATGTGCCCTTTCTCCTTCCTTCACTTCACAATGAAGCCACAAAGGCTGTCTACATGTCTGGCCTCTTGAGCATCCCCCCGTCCCCATTCATTCACTCCCCATCCCACCGTTGTTTCTGCCCCCCAAAGCTCCACTGAAAGGTTTTCTTCCAAGACCAAAGCCAACAGTCTCTTTCCAGTCCTTTTCCAACAAGACGCTTCTCAGCGTTGCCACTATTACACATATCCTGGTTGGAAACTCTTCCTGCTTTTGCAGCTTGATTTCCCTCCTACCACGTTGACTGCTCCTTCTCTGTTTCTTTCACTGGATCTCCTTCACCTGTAAGGATTGTGTTCCCAGATCCATTCTAAGTCTTTTCATTCTCTTTGCTCTCTCCAAGAAGGGTTATCCATTCCTTATGCTTCTGTTCCCAACTGTGTGTTGATGAAATGACCCCCAAAGCTCTCTCTTGAACCCAGATTTATCCAGTCTCCAACCAGTGTATCCAAATGTCATTGGATGAAATGCAGGCACTTCAAATGCACATGCTTCCCTCTTGACTGCTGCCAAGCTTGTTCCTCTTCTTGTATTTCCTTTTAAAGCCACCGATTGGTCCACGTCAGAAAACACTGAGTCATCATCTATTTGTTCACTGAATAAATGTTTACTGAGTGCCTACTATATACCAGGCACTATGGTGGTCACTTGGGACACAATGTTGACTGAGACCTCTCCTTCTCCCTCCATCTCACGCCCAGTCAGCCATCAAGTCCCATCCCATTCCCTAAATTCCTCTTAAATCTGTCTCCCCCTTCATGTTTCCAAAGCCTTGGTTGATGACCCCAGGTTTCTTACTTGGGTAACTGCTTCAGCCTCCTAACTGGTCTCACTCCCCCCAGTTTCCCTCTCTAATAGCTCTACTGATGTCAGAGTAATCTTTCAAAGATTCAGACCTTCCTCCTATTGCTCTGGTTCAGAAGAAAGAATGGCCCTCATCCTTCCCAAGGCTGATCCCAGTGCTACCAGTCCCAACCCCTCCCATCTATTCTGAGACCTTGTTCCATCCAGTAGCACAGCATAGCTACTGAAGTTCATGGGCAATAGACCCAGGAAGACTGGGTTTAAATCTCAGTGCGGCCACTTATTTCCTGGTTATGTGCTATGAGTAAGTTTCTTAACCTTCAACCTGTCCACGATTCAGTTTTTTCATCCATCAAATGGGTCTTTTTAAAACCTAATTAATTGTGCTATGAAGAGGATGAAAGAAATTCATTTACACAGAAGGCCTAGCTCAGTTCTTGGCACATGACAGGCATACAATAAGAGATAGCTATTATTGTTATTACCGACAGCCTAACACTTCTACCCTTAAAAATACGTTTCAGGATAAAACTCAAGCCTTTCTACCAAGCATGTGTGTTCACCATGATCTAAATCTTGCTGACCTTTCCAGCCTCATCTTGATATAGGCATGTTGAATTATTTTCAGTTCTAAGAGACTGTTCCAAACCTTGGTGCCTCTGCACATGTATCCACTCTGAAATACTGATTTCTAAGCCTACTTATCCTTCAAGAGCCTGTTCAAATGTCACCTCCTCTGTGAAAAGTTCCCTGACCTTCCAGGTAGTGGCTCCTTCCTAGATTTTCCCATTGCACTCTAGACTCACCTCCATTAGCACTTATCCAAACTCTAGCTTTTCATTGACTTACATGACTTCTCTCCTATGTGCACACTCCTGTGCAGGACAGAGATCATATCGTGGTCAATGAACGAATAAATGCTCATCTCATAGAAAATATTTTGAACTTGGAGAGGCTGTGATTTTTTGCTGAAGGAGATGTTCCCAAAGTGACCAGAAAGGCAGTCCTTGGACACACTTGTATCTCTCCTGTGGGCCAGTGAACAGGGGTAGGAACACACTATGCATTTTCCCTGCTATTTGCAGGAAGACAGCTCCAAGTCTTCAGTCTAAGACTTTGAGTTTCTACTCTTACACCCTCCTTTCGGCATTGTATGCTCCATGGCTGTCTTCCTGGGTGGTGACAGTAAGGAACTCCCTTCAGCCTTTCTGGGCTCCCCTAGCACTACCTGAAGCCCAGTAAGAGCCCATGAAGCTGCTAAGAACACCCTTCTGAACAACTTGCCTGAGGGAGTGTCCTTCAGAGGGGCTGGCTTCAGGAACCCAGGTTGGAGTGACCTCCTGCAGGGCATGTGGGGTAGTGACCAATATGGGGCCATTGACCTCCACACACCAGCCAAGGCTAGGCCTTCTGAGGGCAAATCAAATTGTTTCTCAGAAAACTCTCACGCCTTACCTACACTTCCGCCCGTACCCCACCTTCAGATTCAAAAGCAAACAGAGATAAGCATTTTTAACAATGCGCAAGAAAGAGTCCTCTAGTCAGCAACTTAATAACTTCATGGTAGTAGGTCCTTCTTCTGGTTTAGCCTCCATTTCCACCCTCATGTGGCTGAAACATCCTTCTCCATTGACTAGGTTCTTCATCAAATGGTTTGATAAGATATGACTCTTTCTTTGTAAAATGCCTTGCAGAGGAAATCTGTTTCCAGTGTTCCAAGTATTATGGTCCTAGGCACTCTTGAGCAAACAATTTTAAAATGTTGAGTAAAATTTAAAAAGAAAAAAAAAAGCTTTTTACAAGTTAGTAAACTTGTTATGAACTGAATTATATCCCCCTAAAATTCATATGTTGAAATCCAAACCCTCAGTGTGATGGTATTTGGAGACGGGGCCTTTAGGAAGGTGATTAGGGTTAAATGAAGTAATAACGGTGGGGCCTTAATCCAATGGGTTTGGTGTCCTCAAAAGAAGGGAGGAGATACTAGAAAGTTTCTCTCTGAATGTGCACAGAGGAATGGCCATGTGAGGACACAGTGAGAAGGAGGCTGTCTATGAGCTGGGAAGAGTCCTCACCAGAAACCAAATTTGCTGGCATCTTGATCATAGACTTCTAGCCTCTAGAACTGTGAGAAAATAACTGTCCCTTGTTAAAGCCACCCAGTCTATTATATTTTGTTATGGAAGCCTGAGAAGACTAGTATAGTAAGAATTCCCAGAGTCTAAAACCCAGTCAATGTAGAGATACAAAATGTGATTCAGGGCATGAAGCTGGCTTTGGCCTTGCGTGCATTTTTAAAAACTGGTGAAGTATAGCTTTGGTTTTCAGGGCCTTGTGGAGAAGAGGGAGAAGGAGACAAAGGTCAGGGTCCACCAAAGTTAGGGACTCTCAATGACACCCCTGAACAAAGCTGAGCTAGTTAAGGTTGCAGGCTTACTGTGAGGATGAACTAGAAATAAGCCTATCTCCCTTCTCATACAGCACTGCTACCCTCTGGGTAGATCTCGAGGCTGATTGTTTATCTCAGACCTTGACACTGAGTGAACAGCAAACAGAAAACTTCCCCTGAGACTCCATCATGCTAAATCTGTCTTCACATGGGTTTTCAGCCTTCAGATTACTTGGGTGGTTTGAAACCTTCATACTGAGAATTTAGTCTGAAGAGGTTTCTGGCTGGTAATGCCCCCAGGCACTGAGCAGAAGCAAACACACCAGCTTCTACCCAGGTCTCAAGGAATTCCCACAGACAAAGTTTATGATCCTAACCACACAGTCAAAAATTACAAAACAAAGAAAGAAACATGGTTCTGGGGGCAACAGGTGAGAAACAACAGTCAACAGAGTGAAACTTGCGAAGATTTCATATACTGAGATTCATAGACACAGAATATAAAATAAATGTGTTTAACATATTTAAATAACTTAAATATATGTAAGGAGCAAGAGATTATAAAATTAGCTCAAAAAGCACCTGAAAAAAAACTAAATAGGACTTCATAAACTAAAAATAATGATATTTGAAATTAAAATAAATCTCCGGTGAATGACTTCAACGGAGGTTAGACATAACGGAACAGAGAATTATTGAACAGAATGAGAGAAAATGATAGAAGTCTGCCTTGTCAGACTTCGAGAAGCAGAAAAGAGAGAGAATAAAGGAGAGACAACAGTCGAAATGACAATGGCTAAAAATTTTCCCGAACTGATGAAAGATGCAATCCATAGATTCAAGAAGCTTAATGAAATCAAATAGGATGAATACGAAAATATCCACAACTAGACATATGACAGTGAAACTGTAGAACACCAAAAACAAAGGTAGGATAGAAAGAGGAAAAACTCCAAGTCATTTTATGAGGTTAACAATATTTTGACACAGAGATCTGGCAGGGGTGTGTGTGTATGCATGTGTACGTATGTATGTGTGTGTGTGTGTGTGTGTGTGTGTGTGTGCGTGCGTGTGTGTATAATATATTCTATTTTGTTATATATATAATACATAGCAAAATAGAAGCAAAATCACTATGCAAAATATTAGTAAATCAAATATAGGCATGTTTAAAAATGATAATACTAAATGACCAGGTTGGGTTTATCTCAGGAATGCAAGGTTGGTTTAACATCAGAAAAATCAACCAGCGGAATTCACCACACAGGAGAATAAAGGAGAAAATCATATGATTATATCAATAGATATAGAAAGATGCTCAATAAAAGTCAACATCCACTCACAATAAAAGCTCTTAGCAAACTAGGATTAGAAAGGAACTATAAATTTAAGAAAAAGACTTCAGCAAACATCATACTTAACGGTGAGGAAGTAAAACATTGTGTTTAACACTGAACAATGGCAAAAGTGCCTACCATCATCACAATGGTTTGACATTACACTGGAGATTCTAGGCAGAACATTGGGGCAAGAAAAAGGTTGAAGAAAAGGTATAAGATTGAAAAGGAAGAAACAAAACCATCATTCCTTGCAGATGATAACTGTCTTATGTAGAAAACTCCAAAGAATTCACAGATAAATTATTATGGAATAGCTGCTATATACAAAAATCAAAGTATAAAAATTAATTGCATTTCTAACCACCATGCAAGAAAAAGGTAGAAAATAAAATCTTAAAAGATATGATTTATAAAAGCAACATCAAATATATCTAGGAATAAATACATTAAGAATTGTACAAGATTTACAATGGAAAAATGACACAAGTTTACTGAAAGCCATTAAAGAAGCCCTAAGTAAATAAAGATACAGCATATTAATGGACTGGAAGACTTGGTCTCATAAAGATATCAGTTCTCCAATTTATCTGTAGTTTGGGTATAATTAAAATAAAGATTGCAACAGGTCATTTTGTGGATCTTGGCAAGATACTTATAAAATTTATTAGAGAACAAAGGGCACTTCACAGGAAAAAAAAGTACTAACTGGGAAATAAAGATGTGAAAAGATGTATATAGCAGTGCAAAATGATACACGACAACACAGATAAATCTTAAGGACATAATTTTGAGTGAACTTGATTAACACTATATACGACGTGATTATATTTATATGAAGCTCAAATGCTGGCAAACTAAATATTTTTATGGATACATACTTATGTGCTAAGTATAAAGAAAAGCAGAGGAATAATAAAGCACACAATCGAGGTAATGGTGACCTGAGGGATAGGGAACGGAATGAGGTTAGTGAGGGACACACATCACTAAGATATCTGTGTGTGTGTGTGTGTTTTTTTTTTCTTGAGTGAGGAGATGGCTACACAGGTGTTTGTTGTATTGATGTTCTTTATATCTTATATTTTACAAGTATGCTTTTCATCTACTTGGTATTTAGTAAAAACAATTTTTAATAATTGTCTGCAGAGAATCTACCACAACCAAGTTCTGGGTTTGAAATCCCTGGTAGAACAACTGTCCCCAATCCATTCCTGCCCGTAGGACACTCCCCATCCTCCCCAAGAGCCTTACCTTGGCGGGGTTGAGTGCTGTGATGATCCACACACAGTGTGCGTTGTTGTCATATTGAATGGGGAAATTAGGGGAGGTGATGATGCCTGAGGGGCCTCGAAGGTGGGCATCACACATACGGGCTGCAGAGAGGAGATGGAAGACAAGCATTTTAGTTTAGGTTAGGATGAGTTCCCATCCCCACCTCCCACTCCCAGCCCAGAAGAGACTGAAGTTTGTACATCCCACCCCAGATATATAACTTCCTACTTCCTGTTTCCTTGCCCCATGGTTCTTAGCGGGCTCAGAGGAAGTCACAGTTCCCCAAGCACTGGGGGAGGAGTAGGCCCCACATGCCTTGACCCGCTGCTCTCTAGGTAACGACGAACTTCCACCGTCAGGCTAAGCAAGCCCCCTACCCTGACTCCACTGTTACCGAGCAGCACACCTCTACCAAGAGGGTGTGGGCTGCTACACACCTTGACCTCAAGCTAGGTGGACCCCAGGCACCTATGGGCCTGCTCCACTGCTCTCCTCCTGCTCTGTTGACTTTTCTGCATCCCCCCATTTGCTCTCAGGCCTCCTGAAGTAGAATCTCAGGGTGTCCTTGCCGAGGCCACCCCACTAGGTATCAGAATGTCTGAGCCCAAGGACTCTGCCGCGGCCTCTGGCTCAGCCCGGTGCCGGGCACCTAGAGTGATTTCAGGGGCAATAAAGTATTTCCCCACACTTAGCACGTGCCTGAAATAGGCTTTTGACTAGAAGCATAAAGATTCAAGGTAAATTAGAAGTGCTCTCCTCAAGTAGATATAAAGTGTTGTCAATCACAACTTAATCTAATTAAGCTCTTTAAAATAGCTTCTAAACTAATTAGATTAAGTAGTGATTGATACCAGTTAAGGTACTACATTGTATCTAGGTGTCTGCCTTCTTTAAAAACGCGTTCTTTAGTTCCAGCCACTTCATTCTTCAATGTTAGCGCTCAGCTATTTTAATAAAGAGTTCTATATGAGTCTGTTCTGTTGCTGCCCACATGGCAATTTATCGTAATTGTAGGCAAAGTGCCTAACGGTAAAGAAATAGTGAGCAAACTCAACAAGGCTAAGTATATAAAATGAAAGTGGTGTCAAACCTGGTTTCCTCTGATGGGCCAAAATATCCTAGAACTCCTCTCCGCGTGTGGACAGGGCTGGGATAAACCTTTCCCAGGCTCCCCAGCTCTGGACATAATTAATCTCTTCTCATTTCACACACTCATTCCTGTGCTCATTCATTCCCACATATACTGAGAGCCTATTAACAGGCCAGGCAGAGTGTGGGGAGGGAAAAGTGTCTAAGACACAATCCCTCTTCTCAGAAGGGCCACCAGCAAGTGGAGGGAACAGATGTGAAAAACAGTCACAACTGAGTGGAGCGAGTGTTGTCAGGGGTTACGTGCAAGAGACCCGGGGTCAGAACTGCTGGCTCTCCCAAGTCCTGCACCCTGAAGGATCTTCTCATCCTGACCTCAAATGTTGAATCAAGTTTGAACAAAGCCCTAGGGGAACCCTCTCCCGCACTCCCCTCCCGTGCATCTGATTGCTCCTGTAATTCTGTGCTGAGAAACACTGACGATCACTGATTCCACTTGTTACAACTGGGCCTGAAGGCGGCGCCGCGTGGGGAGGAGAGAGCAGGCTGCGGGGTTTATCAGCTTGGCATTCTGGGTTTTAAGTCCACCTGCTGTTTGTTTAAGTCTGGTAAGTTAGAAAACCTCTCTGATTGTACTTCATCTGTAAAATGGGACTAGTGACATTGCCCCACTGAGGCATGGTGAGGATGAAATTCTATGAGACTTTTGGATACGAAGGCTCACCAAGGATCCGGGAGATCGTCAATATTTAACAAAGCGGGGCTGGGACTGTCAGACTCTGATATTATGTTCATCCCATCTCACTATCCCCAAGATTTCTCAAGGCCAGGGATCTTTATTCTACCTTTCCTGAAGTTTCTTTATAGGATTTTTTTCCCCATGACCACACTGGAGACTGACAGCATCACTAAACAAATTAGAATAAGATAATCAAAACCAAAACCCTGATCCCAGCCCACCTTTGCAAAGAGGACCTGTGGATTCCGAATGCTAGGCCTGCAGGGAATCCTGACAAATCTCTACCAGCACTACCTTACACCTATTCGGGAGACTCAGGTTTTGCTGCCAAAAGCCCTCAGCTTCAGACTTAATTTATCTTGCACTTGTTTCCAAAAATTAGACGGTGTTTGCAGTGTGCTGAAATGTGCTGAAGATAAATTAGAGAGAACAGGTCAAAAAGGCGTTTACCACTTTAAGGGCTTAGAGGGGTTTAATTAAAATATTACAATCTGCAGCTAGTTAGCATGGAGCACCTAAAAATAGGTTCAGAATGGAGCATCAGCTCCTTTCTTCCTCTGCTGTCTGGGTAAGGTCAGGGGGTCTTCAGACAGACAGACTTCTCCCTGAGCAGCCAGCCGCTGGGAGCCCACCAACAGATGGATAGCTCATCGCTGTGACCCACAAGGGCTGGCGAGATGGCTGATGCTCAGACGGTGACTGAATAAATGAATAAACATATATTTATGTTTCTCTATTTGCCTTTTCCCATCAAATGCCTTGCTGGATAGCTTTCAGGAGCCTTTTCCAGGACCTTCCATGCCCAAGCTCTGCTGCAAAGTCCCACTCTTCCTCTGAACATCACTACACCATAGAACAGGGGCAGTATTCCAGGGGACTTTAGGGAGATATCATTTAGACCCACAGCCAGTTCTGGCAGCAAAACAACTTGGTACCACAAAGGGAACTGCTCCAGGTGCAAGTGCCTCTGGTCTTCTATCTTCTCCCCAAATCTTATCCCCACCCTGCTCCATGCTGGCTTCCCTCACTTCTCCTACTACTGACCTCCCTCCTCATCCTTTCCTTTCCTAGAACCACCTCCTGACCACCAATTCTAAGGCAAACAAACTCTGACTCGTAGCTGCAACGTCTTTCAGAACTGCCTGCTCCAACTCCTGCCATGAGTGAAGCCCGTCTCCCCCTCCTGGGTCCGCAGCACTCTGCAGTGGAGAGCTTTCTCCTCCCCGCCAGTGTTTTGTTCCACAAACAATTGCTAACGCCCTGGAGGAAGTCTTCTCTGACCTTCATCTGTATCTCACTCCACTGACACCAACTTTCTCTCCACCATCAGCTCCCTGTCTTCTCATCCATCCCTACCCAGCTTAGACCCCATGGTCCACCATTATGATCATTTTCTTGCAAATTCACCTAAGTCCCTTGCTCCTTTTTCCTTTAAATGATTGCCCGAAAGACATCAATTGTGGATGAACTTCTCCACCTACATTCTCTAGCCCTGCCCCCATGCAGTAGAGCTTTGCTGGAGAAAAATCACACGAGTAGGAAGATTGGTGTCACTATAAATTCATGATCACCCACCTCAAAAAGTCCTGGATATTGTCCATCAACTCTGTCATTTAGCCCTATTAAGCTCACTCTCCCACTCTGCTCAAAAGACCCTTTCATGCCTCCTGCATGTCCCTCGGACCTCTCACCTTTCCCCTTGCCTCCCCTTAACTCTCAGGTGATGACCTTGCTTCAGTCTTTGTGGGTGGAACAGACGACATTTGGCAGGCGTGCCCTCTCTCTCACCCCCCAAGTCTGCGATCCCGTCTGCTTATGTGCCCATCTTCCTTTCGGTTCCAACAGAGGGATGGCTCCTTCGCCTTTCAGAGGTCAGCGTCTCCTCCTGAGATCAGGTGCCCCTGCCCAAGGTCAGCCATGTCCGTGGCCACACCCAGGGCCCGTTGTTCTGGGACCCAGGAGAGTCCATCTGTGAGATCTTAAACTCCATCACCCCGTTCCTTTCCCTGCTGCCTACGCATCCAGCAGAGTTACTTTGGTCTCCGTGTACCACCTGCTGTCCTAAACCCTAGGTCTCTCCAGACCCCTGGCTCCCTCATTTCTCGCCATCTCTCCATCCCCTCCTGACCTTTCTTCTCTCACTACCTAGTCTGGACCTCAAGACCCTCACCAGCAGCTCCTGTGACACTCTCCTATCTGCCTTTGATTAACCATCTCTATTCCTAATCCTGGGTGCCCAGGGGCTGCCAGGAGAACCATGGCACCACCACAGACTCGTGGTTTGCCATTGTAATGGAAGCTTTGGCCCAAGTCAGTCCTCTCTCTTGTCTTTGTTCCATTTCCTTGACAGTTCCCTTACAGGGGCAATTTCAAACATCCACCACTTAGTTGAGCCACTTAACCCCAGGGGCTGCTCTCCAGTCTTTGTTGTACTCGACCTCTCTAAAGTGTCTGACCCTGCTGACCCTTCTCTCTCTGTGAAACTCACATCCACTGGCTTCCATGATGCCTCTGTCTCTTCTCCTACCTCTGCGACTGATCCAGCTTATCCATTAACTCCCTAAAAGTAGTTGTCTAAATCTGGGCAAAGAACATATAATACTTTGCACAGTTCCTGCCAATTTTCTGTGAGTTCACAATTAGATCAAAATAAATGTTACCAAAAAGTGGGGGCAAGGGGGAGGAGAGGTTGTTCTATGTGGTTCCATCTAGTGTATTTACTCCAAATTGGTGTCCAGGTGCAATTTTCAAGTAGAAGGAGGACAGAGCCTTTGGACTGCGGTGGAATCCCAGTTCAAAAGATTAGCTTTGGGCCTTTGGGCAAGTTGGCGGACCACTCCAAGCTTCAGCTAAACATAAAACATGGATGTTGCCTCTTTCCTTGTAAAGAAATTATAAAAAATGTTACTGTACTTGCTTTATACAAGTATAAATAGCTTAATAAATGGGAGCTTTATCATTAGTACATACGTATAGGTAAGGGGCTCAGGGAGCAATGGGGCGTGTATTCTAGTGAAGTCAGTACATCACCCAGGGGAGAATAACTACAGAGCAGAGGAAAGGAGGGCGGGGGTAGCATAGGGGAGGTATGGGGATAGGGGTGAGGGGGTGGAGAAAAGAGGAGGGGAGGGAGATGAAGACAAAACTCTGAACAACGTTAGTGTTTAAGGGGGAGGCCCAGGAAGCTGACCCAAGACGGAAGACAGCCACCTGTAATTTTCACGGCATTAAATTAAACCTTTTTGTGCAATATTTCCCACATTTCACTCCCACCTTAGGAGACTGAGCGAGAAGATTCAGAGCATTTCAGTAATTTGCCCTGTGCCATATGGTATGTCACTAGCAAGGTTGGAACTTGAACTCAGCTCTCTGAGTCCTGAGTCTGGTGTTCTATTTACCACAAAAGCTCTTATTCTAGGAAGAAAAATAATGTACGACTTTCTGTTGATGATCTACTCTGTGACTCAGTAACTGTATTTCATCTGGGGCTGGTACTCCATCCCTATCCTCTGTCAACACCAATTTGCGGTCACAGGAAACCAGATCTCCTGGTTGTCGATTTGGTCCTCTTCACTCCATCAGTGGTTTACAAACCGTGTTCCCCAGAACCTCAGGGGTTCCCTGGAGGTGGCTTCGCGGCTGCTGGAAGTGGTGAGAAGGGGGCAACTCCAAATCCCCCGCCCCTACTTCATTGAGAGAAGCTCCACGGCATCTCTTTTATTTATGGGGCCTCTGCAAAAGCTTTTAAAAAAATATTGGGCTCCCTATGTGAAATAAGTTTGACAAGCCCTATATTATGCTGCCTCCCTCTGGGCCTGAATAGAATTAGTTTATCAGGATAACAATGTTTCATGTTGTCCTCAATTCCTTTGGATGATCAAAATTTAAATGAGAAGCTTATTTCTTCTGGTGGGAAAGGGAAGAAAGAGAAGGCCTGTGAATATCTAATTTCAAATTCCAAAATGAGTGCACGTTCCCCAATTGTTCATTCACTTCAATCACTGATTCATTCAGGTTGTCCTCAAACATTTGTTGAAAACCTATCATTTGCCGGGTCCCATGTTTTGGTAGAATTAATTGTGTGGAAAATGAATGTTTAAAATCAAATCATATTTTAAATGCATCAGAGGAAAAATAATACCACTGTGTGTGGCGGTGAATCCTTCTCAGACTGTGATCTTCTGATAACCTGCTTATTAGGGGAGCTATCGTGGAATTCAAAGAGTTTTGTCCCTTTCTATTTTTAAAGTGGGCTTCATTTAAACTCTCTGTTTAAAAATCACAATTAGAATAGTAATTCTGACTAATTAAAAATGAGATTTTAAAAGGAAAACTTTCAAAACTGCCAAA
>NW_006780610.1:7377667-7389199 GCF_000442215.2 Lipotes vexillifer | reverse complement strand
CCCCCCCGCCGCCCCGCCGCTTGAATTTAATATCTAACTCAGCCCCTGGCCTTCAGGGAAGTGCAGGACAGATCATCCAAGTCCAAACCCAGCAACCTTTGCTTTTCTCTTCCTCCCTCACAATGACCTTGGGAGAGGGAAAAAGAGGGAGAGAGTGGCAGGAAGGTGAACCTGCCCTAGAGCCCCCTCTCAACCACAGCTAGTGCTGGTCACTTTCTATAAAATGGCTTGTTTCAATTCGGCAATCCCTAGGCACTGGAGGTTTTGTTTTCCCAGTTCACAAATGAGGGCCCTGTGGCTGAAAAAGAGGAAGAAGCCGCCCAGGGCCAGCAAGCCAGCAGGAGGTAGAGTTGGTCTCTAGATCAAAGTCTGTGGGCCTCCCAAGGTGTGTGATTGCAACAGGATTGGACAGGACAGTGAGGAAACAGGCTTCTAAGAGATCTGGGGCCACTAGAGGCTGAGGGTGCGCTCTGAGGCGCGGGGAAGCTATATTCCGACAGGCCTTAGTTGTTTAGTTTAACCTAAACACGCTGCACATGAGCCTCACAGATACGCTGGGGTCACTTCTAAATGAGGCCTTTCATGTCCACTGTCTCCTCTAGTTCTCGCAGTAATGTCATAAAGCAGTGCTCTATAATCACTGCCTTTCATCAGAAGAAAAGAGATTCACAGAGGTGAAAAGACACCCGGCTAAAAAGTGGTAACGGTTGGATTTGTACTCAATTCTGTCTGGCTCTGTTTTCCGTGATTTCCCCTCCACTTCCCAGGGGCAGAGGATGGGATGAAAATGGATGTGAAAAAGCTTGGCCCGATGCTTAGTCAATAGTGTGGCAGAGAATGAAGAGTCCAGTGGGTCAAAATCATTGGAGGGACTTGGCTGGGGCACACAACATGTCTGGAGAAAAAGACGAGCACATCACTTGACTGTGAACTTTCTTCTGAAACACCAGCCCTTCCCCACCCTGGGCTTATTCATGTAAACAACCACCATTACTAAGAGAACAACCTGCCTCCAATGAAAAGGTCTTGCGGAGAGATCAGATCCCACCACCTCCTGAAGGCATCCTTGTTCTGGCTCCTCAAAGGAATTTTGAAATGACAGACAGGCAAAGGGAGCCTTGCTCCTCAGACTTGATAATTCTGTGCCTGTCTACTCAGCTGGTGTCTTGGTTCCCCAGAAATGGAGTGTTGCGCTATTCAATTATTCACTTATTAAATCATCCATTCAACACGTGCTATTGAGCACCTATTATGTGCCTGGCCCTATTCAAGGCAGTGAACAAAACAGACGTCCTTGCCCTATAGAGCTTATATTCTAGCACAAGGATGTTTGCTTTCTTGTCCAGCACTTTCCATATCGACAACTCCGTTTGACCCTCACATTAACACAAGATGGGTAGGGTAGGAGCCATGATCTACATTTACCAGTAAGAAAATAAGCCCAGGGAAGATAGGGGCTTTGCCAAATTACCCATGGCCAGCTGGTGGCAAAGCTGAGAGTAATACCCAAGATTCTTCTTTCGTTTGATTTTTTATTTATTTATTTTTTTGCGGTACGCGGGCCTCTCACTGTTGTGGCCTCTCCCGTTGCGGAGCACAGGCTCCGGATGCGCAGGCTCAGTGGCCATGGCTCACGGGCCCAGCCACTCCGCAGCATGTGGGATCTTCCCGGACCGGGGCACAAACCCGTGTCCCCTGCATCGGCAGGCGGACTCTCAACCACTGCGCCACCAGGGAAGCCCTTTTGTTTGATTTTTTAGAAAAATATTAGTTAAGTGGAATCTCTGAAATAATATAACTAAAATCAGTGGGGATGCAAAGCACATTATTAATTGTGGATCATGGCCACCTCAAAGTTGAGTGAGAATGAATTAATCTAAGGCTTATTTGAGAGAGATTTTCATGACCCTCTTCCAGAGCGCTTATCAACACAGTAAAAAAAGGGAGTGGGTCTCAGCTCCAACTTGCCCCTTCCTCAGTGCAGCAGTGATCTAAGTTATTTACCCTGGACGCATCTTACTCTGCATGAATTTTATCTTGATGCATGTGCCTGGAGAGAGACAAAGAATCTCCTTCTTAAACTGGAAGGATCTAGAATGTAACTTTAGTGGGCAGCACACTTTCTCTTCCAAAGGGTCACTCAAAAGGGCAACTGCTGTCTTTGTTTACAAACTCTAGAGTGATTCCTTACTTCTGTACCAAGAACTCTTGAGTCCCGGTCATGTGTGCAAACACTGGAAAAAGAGAGATGAATGCAGTGTAGGACATGAAAAGCTGTCTAGTGGTGCCCTGCGAGATGAGGCCAGGGGCTTCTCTACCATAGAAGCAGCTGCTGTCCTGTCCCAAAGAAAAAATACACTCAGGTCTCATATTTTAAGATTATTTGGGGGATGGGGACTTGGCCAGCCCAGCCTTGGTTCTTGTGAAACCTGGGATGGCAGGGCCCCCGAGAATAAGATGTCCAGGTGTGAGGTTAGAGGAATCCCACAGAGAGGCCTTTTGAGGTCATGGTCCCTGTTACTCCTGCATAGCTCAGAGCATTCTTTCAGAAGTGACAGGTCTGTTTATTGCTGAGTATGTGGAAAGACACAAGGGCATTGAGATGGAGGGTTTGGGCTGTCTGTGTGCTATAATGGAAGGATTCAAGGTGACATGATACAAAGTGACTTCCCTTCCCATCTAGGTGCAGCTGTAATATCTTGGTGCAGTGGGCCAGAAACCTGCTCATGTGTGACTCCCTGACTAGACTGTCAGGTGCAGGCAGGGCAGGGACCGTGCCTCTCTTCCCCATCTCTGTTATCTGTTATCTCTGCTATCTCCTGCTCCTCCATAGGCCTGGATACAGAGGAGGTGCTAAATAAACGTGTTGGGTTCATTAGTAAATGGGTGCAGAATCTGAGGTGTGGGGAGCAGCGAGAATGAGGTGAGCCAGTCTGGATGAGAGCCTGGACTCAGGCATCAGGAGCTGGGC
This sequence comes from Lipotes vexillifer, assembly GCF_000442215.2. Taxonomy (NCBI): domain Eukaryota; kingdom Metazoa; phylum Chordata; class Mammalia; order Artiodactyla; family Lipotidae; genus Lipotes; species Lipotes vexillifer. The sequence continues at coordinate 7,386,228 of NW_006780610.1, read as the reverse complement.
TCCGTCCTCCATGCCCAGCCCAGCTTGCTGGCCAGCCTCCCTTTCCAGGGGCACCCTCACCTCGGCAGACCGGCCTGTGGTCACTCCAGGCTGCAAACATGTCGCTGACTTTCATACAGGTGATCCGCTTGGACCCTTGCAGGTCATAGCCCTCGTTGCAGGTGAACTGGACGCTGGATCCTAACCTGGGAGACAAGGTGTATCTGTGAGTTCCACCCCTGGGCCTGCCAGGTCCCCCCTGAGTCCTTCCTAGGTCCACAAAGAAGCACCATGCCGAACTTTATTTCTCCTCTGGCCCTTAATCTCCGCTCCACCGTTTATCACTTAAAACCTCCATTGGAAGGAACACCTGCTCTTCATCTTCTTTTTTGGACCGTTTAATGGTTTTAGGATTGAGTTAAAAGGTGACTTTGTGTGTGAAACAGCAATCCTCTGAGATAAGTATTAGGACAATTGGGACAGCTAAGAGTGGGTGGATGATACCCGTAAACTTTCATGAAAGTGGAGGATTATGAGAAGATGCCTTGATAGTTAGAAACTTTACAAAATGCACTGTCTCGGGGACCTCGGGTGTCCTAGACTATCGGAGGTGTGAGCTGCCTGCTGGCACGTCATTCCTGATGATGGCAGCCCTTTGTACCCTGGGTATAGGTCTGCTGGGTGACACTGGCAGTCTACAGCCCTCCCTTCCCCCTTAAGGTGTGGGTACTAGTCCCAGGACTGGACCAAGAGAGAATGTTAAAGGCCAAAGCTCTTCTCCAGGAAGTGATTCTGTACCCACACGGTCCTCTCCACTCTACCTCCAGGAAGGCCAGTCCCTGTCTTCCCCCCAACCAGGCCACCGCACCCTTCTTGTAATAAGAACATTCCCAAACAGATCTTACCTGAAATCTGAGCCTAGTCTTTTGCCCCTTTCAGGTATGCCAGGGTCTGGACACATATTATGCCCTTGGGACACACCAACCTGAGTTACTACAAGGCAAAAAAACAGCACATACAGAGATGGATAATCACAGGAAGAAACCAGTCGGGGCAGTGTCGCAGGGTGGGAGGTGGACGCAGAGACAGAAAGAGGCCCTGCTCTGCTGGGGTCTGTGGGGTTGCTGGGGTCTACTGGGCTCGGGTTTCCCGAGTGTGCAGATGGGGAGCTGCTTTTGACAAATTCCTTTGGGAGCAAAGTCCAAGTGAAATTCATCAAGAGCGTGTGGGCTCAGAGGCACCCCAAACCAACAACCATCCCGTTCGTTCCCTTATCCCGCACCAGCGGCCAGAGGTGGGCAGTCCATAGCCCCCGGTGACCTCCCCACCCTTCCAATCTGCTGATGGTGGCTCTAGATGAGATGAGCCCCCCAACCTCAGCCCCCAATGGAGAAATGACTCAAAGAAAGTTAAATAAAAGGTGGATGTGTGGTCAGAAACGGTAAAGAATGTAAGAGAAAGCTGCAGTCTGAAGTTCAAAGCAGGGACTTGAGCTCAAACACGGATATTTCTGCTGAGAAACCTCTTCCCACCGGACAGTTCTCAATGCAGAGTAAGTGGTAACCAGAGCATCCCCCGCCCATGCCGCTGGCCGAGGGCACCGAGGTAGCACCTGCGGTAGTTCTGGCAGGTGCTGTGATGCCCTCACATTCGCCAACACCAGAGTCCTGTTTTTAAAAGCCACGTGCACGGTCCTCTAGGTTAAAGGAGAAGCTTGGTCAAAGGGCGGCGGATACACACAAAGTCAGTTTTCTCCCGTCTCCAGTGGAGAAGGTGGAAACCCTCCCGCCCCTGCAGTTCATTGTTCTTGAGATGCTGTGAGGCTAGAACTCCCTCGCACCTCTGGAGTCTTGGCCTTGGCAATGACCAGGAGCCAGAGTTCCACTCAAGCCCTCACCAACCCCACAATCCCGACAACCACCTCTAGACCAGGGATGACGGGGAGTCCGGAGCAACGTTCCCTGAGTTGGTCCATTTCCCTCTCACTCAGTCAATGTCCCACAATATGAGCAACGTGCTCCATCACTCAATCACTCACCCACTCACCCACTCATTCCTGCACATGGTACACAACAGGCATTAATTGAACACCTACTGTATACAAGACCCTTTCGGATACAGTGGGAAATGCCAATGTCAGGTATAAGATATGACCACTCCACTGTCCTCAAGGAGTTACATGAACTATGGAAAGAAACTACAGAACCCAACGGGGAGGTGATGAAAGATACAGCTACAGGGAGGTTCAGAGAGAGGACCCATCTCATATTGCTGAGAGAAGCATGAAAGGCTGCCTGGAGGAGGCAGCATTTGACATGGATCTACTGAGATAGTGGGATTTAGATACATGATAACAGAGAAATGGCATTTCAGGCAGACAGATGGGCCCGGGGAGCAAGGTGGAGACACGGAAACCGAACTGTAAGTTGTTCGGTGCGCCAGAACAGGAGGGAGGGTATGAGTGCCACGGAGGAGTGAAGGTGAAGTTTCAGAGGTCAGACTTTGAAGGGGCTCGAGTCTGATCCTAAAGACGATGGGAAGAGTCCTGAGTGGGGAAGGGCACTGTAAGATCTGGATTGCTCAGAGGGAGGCCAGTTACTGTGAAATGAGTTAGAAAGTTTTGTGTTCATTCAGGTAAAGGACAACAAGAGCCTGGTAGTGGGGACAGACGTGAAGTGACGGGAATGGACGTGGCAAAGAAAGAGTCATCAGGGCTTGTGGAAGAGCAGGGCATGGGGAGAGGAGGCAGGGCACTTCTTGGCCCAGGGACCTGTGAGGATGCAGTGAGTTGATGGAAGTGCAGCAGTGGGGAATCCCATTTCGGACTCATTTAGTCTCATTTCAGACCTGAGTTTGAAGCTCATTTCTACTGTTAGAAACCTGCCCAAATCTCCAGGGAGCCCCGGGTGTGGCTGGCCAAGGGAACCTGGGCATTTGGACAGACTGAGTGCTCAAGCCAGAGACCGGTTACCCTCTTGGTTGTGTGGTGACGAGTACAAGGCCTCTTGGGCAGCCTCCTTTTCTCCAACATTCCACAGTGCCAGGCTCAAGCCAGTCGCTCCCACTGGACGCTCGTCCCCTACTCCCATCCCCTTCCTTGCCAAACCTCTATTTCTGAAACTTTCACATCCTCAACTAAGCTACGTCAACATTCCCCGAGTCCAGGACCCTTCAGGCTCGGCTAATAAGACAGAAGCGCCATCTCCAAAAGCAGAGCAAGCCCCTGCCTCCTGGGGCCTCGGTGTTTTGCGAGCAGCGGGGAGGAAAGAGAAAACTGGGGCTTCCAGGATCCCCATGGGCAGGAGGGAGAGAGGACCCCTGAGCTGTACCTGCGGGTCCATCTGTTGGCAAGCCAGCCTCACAGTGATCCATCCCTACTGAGGGTTTCTGAGCTAAGCGCCCACCTTCTTTAGGCCCTGCCTACTCAACCCTGTGCACCGACCACCCCCATCCAAAGGCCCTGCTGACCACCACATGGGAACCACACACCACCTTGCAGCGTGTTAAGAATGCACAGCAGATTCTTGCCTCCTTCTCTCCCCTTCTCGTTCAGAGCTGACACTGCTCAGCGTAGCATAGAGGAAGGCAGACCGATGAGGATGTGGCTGGACGGGAGCGCCGAGGCCGTGGCGAAGCCCATCCACCAAACCGCAGCCCCTGACATGTATGGCAAACCTTGCTGCGTCCCCTTTAATCAGCCAGCCCGAAATGAGGCTCAGGCGCCATCCAGGAAGTTGCAAGCCCAGCGGTGAGTAGCTCATACCCCCCGCAGTGCCCTCTCTTCCTGGGAGGACCGAACAGGTGAAGGCATCCCCATATGAGCCTTCAAGGCTCCCCGGAAACAAGCAAACTCAAATCCCAGTGAACAGTTTACTGTCAGAGTTACAGAGGCAAAAGGCTTTTCCCCTTTCTTTCCTGAGTTCCAGCCTCCCCTGCCTATTCAAGACCAGCCGCTTGTGCTGGTAGTATGAATCTGCTCTTGGCTGCAGAGGGAAGAGACCGGAAGGTGATCCTTGCCCCAGTCCCTACGGTTAGGAAGAAGCCGCAACACACTCAGAAAGACAATGCCTCCTACCCAAAGTGAAGGGAGCCACAGACACATGGGTGGTCAGAACCAATGGCCGGGGGCCCATGGTGCCCACAGACTGGTAAAGGCAGCAAGTAGGATCCAGGAGACGTAAGTGTGGCCCACTCCTCCCCTCAAGTTCAGGACATCTGTCCACAGGGAATCTGGGCAGAACACAATGGGCCAGACCCCTGCAGACATTTGGTGACCTGCCTCCGAGGCAGCTTGAGTCACACACCCCTTCCTCCCTGAAGGAATCTCAGAAAGGAGACCAGTACCTTGTTGTAGAGAAATGTATATTTTTTCAAAGAGGTTTTGAATTTTTTTTATTAAAATAGGGTTTCTTCATCTTCCTGAGGGAGTTTTTGGTACCTCTGAGAACTAATGAAAACCATAGACCCTTCCCTTCCACCCCAAAATGCACCCACAACATCACATGTGATTTTCTAGAGAGTTCATGGACCTCCTGCAGTCCTAGGTCACGAAGGCCCATCTCAGATCCAAAGGAGAAAGGGAGGATAAGGTTTTGCATCCCCATTCTACAGATGGGGAAACCGAGGTGTTAGGGCCTGGGGTAACACAGTTACCTAAGGACACAACTGGGATAAAAATGTGCTCTCCCAAGTCAGAGCAGTTTCCTTAAAGTTTGCCTGTGGCCCCAGGGCAGACTCTGAAGTTGAATCGTGCCTGCCTCGGCTCCTCTAGTTTCCTGTGGCTGCAGAAAGAAAGAGCCTGGGGGTGCCCGGGCCATGTCTTGAGCCTTCCCTGCAGACTCTTGACCTAACCCTCTGCTCCTTCCTTTGGCTCCCTAGTCAAGCACAGAAGCAGGGCCTCCTGGCTGCCCTCTGCCATCCAGGCCGCTTATGGCAGGGTGACCAGACAATGGTCCCCAGAGATAGGAGTGGTACCTGTCTCCAATTGGAGGACTTGAAAGACCAGAGAAAACCCACAGCCGGGCTCAGTTTCGTCAGGGCCTTCGGACCAAACTGCCTCTCCCCCCGCTGCTCCCTGCCACCCAAGCACGGAGCTGGGGACCCACTCATGGCCTCTCTCCAGCAATTACTTCCAGCACCTCAGCAGAAGGGAGCACGTGGAGGTGAAAGAGGAAAGGAGAGGTTCAGCAGGGAGCAGAGACAGAGAGAAAAAGAGGGGGAAGCAGATAGGGTGAGGGAGGAGGAAGGAGAGGAAAGTGGAAAGAGGGAGGACGAGTGGAAGGAGACAGAGAAGGGCGTGAGAAGCAGAGGGCAAAGGGAGGCAGAAGGTAGACCAGAAGGCCAGGTGTTTGGGGGACCAAGGGAGGCTCCCTGCCGCCACCTCCAGAATGAAAACAGAGCGTTTCTTGGAAAAATCTGCTCTGCTTTCAAGTCCAGCCTCCTGGAGTGGCCCAGAACCTTTGGGAAATCCTTCCTATGCTCTAGCTCAAAAGCCCCTTAGCACAGGCTCTGATCAGGTGCTTCTGGAGTGACATTCCAGACAATTGCCCAGCATTGGACATTCTCCTTTCGATCTTTCAAACATCAATGGCAGGAACACGTTTCCACGGACAGAATCTGCCCCATGTCCAAGCAGGGAGCCCCCGGCACTCCCCCATCAGCTCAAGAAGCAGGACCCCCCCGCCCCCTTCTAGTCCACGTTTTACCCAGCCGGGTCGATGGACCCTGGTGGAAGGTTCTAGGCATTCCCCTCTCTCCCCTTCCCCCAATCTTGCCTTGGGAGCTGGAATCAGGGACTTGAAGCCTCCAAAATCCCAGCTGGAGTTTACTGACTCCTAGACGAGCCAGAAAAAGGATTGTCTTAGCAGGTGGAAGTGATTCAAAAGGAAAAAGAAAGAAAGAAATGTAGCGGTAATGACTCCCTGGACTGCAGTTAGAATGGGAAGTGAGGGAGAAAGAAGAGGCAGGAGGGGAATGGGAGGAGGAACACGAGAAGACAAAGGGCAGGCCCCGGGGCTGCTCACTGGGCACCAGGTTAGTGTGTGCGCGCGCAGACCCGGGCGGAGGGAAGCCGGGCTGAAGGGACATCAGCGCAGCATCATCTGGCTTCCCCGCGGTCACAGCGCCAGCGGTTCTGGCCTCGAGCGAGAGGCCTGGCCCGGCGGACACTTACACACAGACGTCTTCTGGCTGTTATCTTTGCTGGGCATCAGCTTCACGCCTCGAGACTTCAACTCAATTTGCTTCTTGACTAGAGAAGAGGTGAAAGGAAAATCAGGCTTAGTTGTCATGTGGGACTGGGGATGGGTCCCTCTAGAATGATCCCTCTCTTAGCTTGGGACATTCCATGGTGAGTCAAAGCCAGAAGTCCCTCTGGGCAGAGATATACTAAGGGTAGCGCTCAAGCGCAACAGGGTCTCAAACACGGAGAAAGAGCTGCTATCAAGGCTGGCTCTCTGGGGTGATCTCCCTGCAAACTGGTAGTGAGTGTCCACATGCGAGGCCCCGCAGCCCGCCCTCTGCAGCTCTGCTCCCCTCCCGATCCAGTCCTGGCCAATTTCTGGACCAGCCCTGGCCAGGTGTGTTACATTGCATTAGGGCCCCAAGCTGTCACCCTCGCTGTTACCACAGCTGTTGCAATGAAATGTGACTGTAGTCCTTCCTGTTAAAGAGGTGGAGTATATTTCCTCACCCCTTGACTTTGGGTTTGGTCATTGTGGAGGCCTTGACATGTCCAAAGACTTGAAAAGTGCCTGCCAGATTAGGCTTGCCCACTTGAATCTCTGCCATCATTGGGAGAAGACATGGCTGGTCCTGGGAGGATGAGAACACGAGGAGCAGAGCCCACCATCCTAGCCGAGCCCAACCTACACCGGCTGACCTACTGTGAGCAGTCTGGGAGGTCACTGGGGGATGGTCTGATGGATTGAACTGGGTTTTGATCCCAACACTAAGTCCAGTCCATAGCTCATCAGGACTTGGCCAAATAGCATACAAAGGGCCCCAGAGCCAGAACTCCACAATTCCAAAGGCTATTCCTCTGAATCCATCAACCTCCTTTGGGTCTGAGTACCCCTATGCTCCACAGCATTCTGCTGATTGCCAAGGGCTTCATCCTGTCTCTGGTTACATGGCTTGGTTTATCTGTCCAACCCCAGAACCCCCTGCCGGGTGGCTCAGCCCCACTCTTACTGGAACCAGCAGCGGTAACAACTGTGACCAGCACTTCCTACGTGCCAAGCCCTGGGCTGAGGGCCTTACAAGTTCTTTACTTAAATCAGCATCATTGACCCCTTTCTTTCTCTCACACCCACACACGATCTATCAGTAAACCCTTCCAAATTTATCCCCGATGCAGTTTCTACATCTGCATCTCTGGTCCAAATCGCCAACACTTCTCCCCTTGTTGCCATGGCCTTCCATCTTCCACACTTGCCCCCATCTAATCTGTCCTCAACAAGAGATCCAGAAGGATCTTGTTAAAACACAAGTTAGACCAAATTACATCTCTCCTCAAAACTCTTCAGGGGCAACCCAACTCTCCTATAGTAAAAGCCAAAGTCTTTAAAAGGGCCTGCCCAGACCAACTGGCCCTCTCTCTGTGATCTCTCTGACCCCATCTTCGGCCTCAGTCACTCTTCTCTAGCCAAATGGGCCCCCCTCATATTCCAACAATACACGAGGCATGCCCGCTTCAGCCTGCCAGTTCCCTAGAAGGCTCTTTCCCAGATATCTTCATGACTTTGCTCCCTTTTCTCCTTGAAGCCTTTGTGAGAACACCACTTCCTACGGCAGGCCTTCTCTGACCACTCCACTTAAAACTATACCTCCAACCCCAGCTCTCCCTAACCCCAGCTCTCCCTAACCCCTACCCACTTTATCCTTAACTTTCTAGTGTACATATAATTTTCTTAGTGATTTTTGTCATCCTACGTTGCAACGTAAGCTCCACGAAGACAGAAATTTTTGTGTGTTTTGTTCATTGCTGTGTCCTCAATGCCTAGAATAGTGCCTGGTTCATAGCGGGTCTTGAATAATCATTTCATTTGGTCCTTATGTATGTTCAACAACCTTGACCGGTAGTTATTATACCTACTTGATCGATAATAAAATTGGGGTTCACGATGGTTTAAGTGATTTATTGTAGGTCACACAGCCAGGAGGCAGCTGTGCTCTTGGTGGGACCTCAGCACCTTCTCTTGTGACCTGTCCCCAAAGTTATCCCAAGGGCATGGTCAACATTCTTCAGCATCTGCCCCCTCCCCAGCTCAGCCCCTGGAGATTCAGATATTCACTCTGCACTTGAGATAACATGTCAACCCCAGAACTAAAGCCTACAGCGATCAGGTGTGCAAAGGGGACCAACTCTGAGTAGTCCCCCACCCCCTGTCCATCCCTTCTCTGCCTATATCAAAAAGCTCCCCAGGGCTTCCCTGGTGGCGCAGTGGTTGAGAGTCTGCCTGCCGATGCAGGGGACACGGGTTCGTGCCCCGGTCTGGGAAGATCCCACATGCCACGGAGCGGCTGGGCCCGTGAGCCATGGCCGCTGAGCCTGCGCGTCCGGAGCCTGTGCTCCACAACGG
>NW_006780610.1:7363777-7377528 GCF_000442215.2 Lipotes vexillifer | reverse complement strand
GGGGCCCTGTTACCAAAAAAAAAAAAAAAAAAAAAAAAAAAAGCTCCCCAAAGGTTGGTCCCCCAGCAAGCTGCTGTCTAAGCTGAATGCCTGACAAAATTCAGTTACTTCCACGGAGTCACCACTTCCCTCGTGCATTCAAATCCCTTTTATAAATGTGCATTACTCTCCATGTGTATCCAGCAGGAAAATTTCCAATGAACACTAACGTGGTCCCATTATCAAACAGAGGGTATTCATAGGGAAACATGCATTATTCAAGCCTAGCTAATAACGGTGAGGAAGGGGAAAAAACGTCCTCTGATTCAACATCCCTAAGAGAACAGGAATGGTCCCAGCACTGCGAGAACAATGCCAGCGCTTCTCCCGGATGCCCCACCAATGGGCAGGGATCAGGAGAGGGGCCTCTGGGACCCAGTGAAGCCCATCTGAGGGCAGGTCTGGGAAGATGGCTCAGGGCATCCGGAGAAGGAGGTGAGTCAGAGTCTTCCCAAGCCCCTTGTTCAGGTTCTCGTGTCCACCGGAGGAGGGGGTGAGGAAGGGCGTCAGCGCCCCGTGGATGCCATTCCCAGGGGCAAACACTGCTTGGGTTTTCGTTGTAGCTGCTGAAGGGGGACCGTGAGATGCAGGTGGATATGAGGGGGTGGTTAAGAGGAAGCCCTCTTCCTCTCTTCTCAAGGTTGCATTGGGAAAGAGGCTCCTGACCCTCCCCCATCTCCAGGCCCCAGAGGGAATCCTTCCAATCCTGTCTACTCGGTCCTCTCCACGAAGGACTGTCTAACCTGACTCATCAGTGCTTAGTAGTCACTGGATGACGTCATGATGCCTCCCAGCAGGAGCTAATTCCGTTCTTCCTCTTCTGCACCCTGCTACTCACCACAGGATGGAGTTTGTTAAGGTGATGAGAACTGGTTGAGAAGGAACCTGCAAAGCCAGAGGAGGCTCCTTAACTTAGACGCAAACTTTGGGACCATTTACCCCTCTGAGCCAGGTCTGAGAGGCTGTGTGTCACCCACGCCGTTGGTGGGTCCCCACGTTAGCTTGGGAAACGCGGGGGCCACAGCTCTGTGGGCAGGGGTTCCTCACACCAATAACACAACCTCTCAAAAAACATATGTCCCGGCTCAGGTGGCCTATGCCATCCCCAGAACTGATGAATGGGTCAGAAAGCGACCTGGCTAGGGGGGGTACCCACCTGGCAATATCCACATCGCCAGGGATCTTAGTGTCCAGAAACCACCTCCATATACTGGGGTCGCAGTAGTTTGGCAATCCCAGGGAAGCACTCGCACACTGAATTACAGACAGCTAATTTGTCTTCGTCTGACCAAGTGTGTGGTGGGTGACCACGGAAGATGGAGCGCTGTGGGAAATCAGCCTTGAAACAAGCTCGTAAAACTAGCTGGACAGACCAGGGAAGACCTGGTGTGAAGGGTCAGAGAACAAGGGCACTTCTCTCTCTAGGTCTCCACGGCGCACTGCTAACAGAACTAAGCAGAAAGCAAGGGCAAAACAGCAAAGACCTGGAGAATTTCTGAGGTGTATTTGTTCTTGTTTGAACATTCATTCACGGAGCGCCCACTAGCGTAGCACCTATGGTATTACACTGAAGCGCTGGTCTCTAAAGAGGATTCTGTAACTGCTGGCGCGGTGGAGAAAAAGTGGAGCCTGGGGCTGGCTCCTTGGTCCTGGCTACACTTGAATGCACAGCCCCGGCGCATATATGCACGCCACACATCCATGCACGCATGCACATCCGTGTCTACAACCAGTGCACCCACAAGAACACATTTACGCCCCTGTGTTATGTATGGCTACAAACCTTTACATACAAATGTAATTCACACTTATACATGTGTTTGTACTGTATGTGAACAAAGTCAGGACTCCCAAGAGAAAAGTGCTGGCTTTAACTGGTTGACGGAAATCTAAGTAGGTACACTCATCTTCTCTCAATGACAATGACTAACAGAGACTGCCAGGCTGCTCCGTTCATCCTTTATATTCTGGTTAATTACAAGACATTTCCCCGCTGTTGTAAAGGTTAGCAGAACACACGGTACACATTTAGCTGGAAGAATCTGGCGATACAAATGCCTCTCTGGTCTGCAGCATCAGTTATTGGGCCGAGCTAGTGGGAGACAAGGACCTGTTAGTGGAGGACACAGGAGAGGGAGGCCTAACCTGCCTCCATGGCTCTGGGGACCAAGAAGTGCATGGAACCTATGGCTTCTTCTCATCCCAGTGGATTCAGACTTCCCTCCACAACAGTGAGCCCCTGCTCTCAGCCTGATCACTAGCCTTTCCCCATCACCTGTCTGTCCTGCTGGCTGGACCATCCCTTCATGTCCTCCCACATCCACGTCCACACCAAATCCAGTTCATTCAGCCTCAGAAACTTTCTCCAGTGTGTATCCTTCTTTCAATGTTCTAAACCGTTCCTGCCCTAAACTCATCCTTTTTTTTTGCTTGGTTTTGGTTCACCGACTCACTGCCTCTGGCCCATCTTAAAAAATGCTGCAGACAGTGTTCTTTTAAAAACGGCAATCTGATTGCCACTTCGCAAACTTGGGTGTGCATCCTGCACCCTGCCCTTCCCTTGTCATTGAGGACCTGCCTCGCTGCCTGGTCACCAGCCCTGCAGAAAGGCTTTTATTACTCACTGCCTTTTGCTGGACAAAGCCAGGTTCTGGCGCACTGGATCCTCACCTCACTGAGATTCATGCCAAAGATGTAAAATTTGGTGCAGATGCCTAAGACCCAATGCTTCAAGCTGTAGACCTTCTAGCAGATGGGGAAGCCCTTACTACGGAGAAGAACAGTGGGAAGAACAGTGATTACGGAACAGAGCTGAAGATGCCTCAGAGTAACAAAAGATGAGGTATCTGTTGCCAGGTCAACTGACTTAAAGGATAAATATAAAACTATCGCACCAGACTTGATCGGGATGCTGCCAACACAAATGAAGAGGCTGGAGTGGCACCACCACTGCTGCTGCACTGGCACTCTTGATTGCCACGGAAGGCTTCAAGAAGATTAGCAAAGGTGCTAATCCGGTGGAAACCAGGAACGGTGCGAGGCTGTGTGTTGACGCCATAACTGCTGAACTAAGGAAGCAGCCCAAACCTGCGCTAAACCCCGAAGAGACTGCTCAATTTGCCACAATGTCTAAAACTGGAGACAGAAATCAGCAACATCATTTCTGATGTAACCACAAAGATTCAAAGGGTGTGCTTACAATAGAGGACAGGAAAACACTGTATGATGAATTAGGAACTGAAGGCACAAAAGTTGACTAAGATTACATATCTCTCTGCTTGAATAATCCATCGAAAGTGCAGAAACGGGGATTCCTGGATACTGATGTTTTCTGGTATCCACTCTTGAAACTGCCAATGCCCAGTGAAAGTCTTTGGTTATAATTGTTGAAAATGCCCTCAGTACACTCAATTGGAATAGGATGAAAACTGGCTTTTGGGTTATAAGAGCCCAAGCTCCAGGTTTTGGTGTCACAGGATGAACCCAACAAGGCTGATGCTACTGATGGTGCGGTATTTGGAAAAGTGAGTTGGACCCTCAATCTTTAAGAGGTATTGCTTCGCGACCTAGGACAAACTGGAGAGGTTATTGTGACCAAAGGTGATGCCACATTCTTGCAAGGAAAAGGTGACAATATTGAAATTGAGAAACACAGTTAAGAAATCACTGAGCAGTTAGAGTGTTACTGTTAGTGACCATGAAAAAGAAAAACTAAATGAACATCTGGCAAAACTTCAGATGGAGTAACTGTGCTGAAGATTTTGCTAGGACAAGTGACGTGGAAGAGGATGAAAAAAAATAGTCCCAGATGCTCTGAGTGCCGCAAGAGCTGCTGTTGACAAAGGAGTCACCTGGATGCTTTGCTTCAGTGCGTTCCAGGCTTGGATTCACTGATCCAGCTAAATGAAGAGCAAACAATTGGTACAGAAATCATTAAAAGAACACTCAAAACTCTGGCAATGACCGTTGCTAAGAATGCAGCTGTTGAAGGATAACGGATAATTGAGAAATTTTTGCAAACTTCCTCTGAAGCTGGTTATGCACCACGCTGGGCAATTTTTAAAATACGGTGGCAAAAGGGACCGTCAACCCAGCTCAGATGTAGTAGTAGTGCTCTGCTGGGAGGTGCTGGCGCAGTTTTTCGGTTGACCACAGCAAAACTCGCTGTGCCGCTGGAATTGCTAAAGGAGAGGAGGACCCTGGCATGGTAGATGGGGGGGGGGGCAGCGTAAGGGGGTGGCCCATGTTCTAATTCCTAGGAGCTATCTTAAAACATTTTTATTTTACATTGGAATATAGTTGATTAACAATGTTGTGTTAGTTTCAGGTATACAGCACACTGATTCAGTTATAACCCTAACCCTAACCCTACTGTATAGCACAGGGAACTCTGCTCAACACTCTGTAATAACCTAAATGGGAAAAGAATTTGAGAAAGAATAGAGACATGCTTTGCTATGAATAATGGGCTGTGCAGCGGTCTTCACGAACAACTTCCCAGAAGTCAGCTGGAGGAGACGACCGGAAGAAGGCCCTTTAAGGGAATCACTACGGCCATCAGCTATTGGTTTCAGTTGCCTTTGCAGCACTTTCCTCTCCCTGTGGAACATCCTTGCTCCTCTTTTCTGCTCGGCTACCTCTTGTTGGAAGGCCTCACTCAGAGGTTACTTCTTCTCTGCCTCTCTGTCTACGTCTCAGCGAGGAGCCAGTGCCCTCTCCAGGCTTCATTCGGACCTCTGCTGAAGCCCTCATTACACAGGAGCGGCAGGTCTGCTTCTAGCCATTTGCCTCATGAGCTCCTATGTCTGCATCCCGGAACTGACACAGAGCCAGGCACACAGAAGGTTCCCAATAGGGGTTTGATGACTGAGTGGATGAATGACCCACTGTTACAGAATATGTGCTTTGAATTAAATCTGGCAAAAGGAAGGGGTTACACTTGAAGCCTGGTGAGGTGAGGGGCATCACATGTGTGTTCACGCTCACTTTTCAGTTCAGGCCCACTCTTTTTTTTTTTTTTTTGATGTGTACCATTTTTTAAAAGTTTTTATTGAATTTGTTACAATATTGCTTCTGTTTTACGTTTTGGTTTTTTGGCCGTGAGGCATGTGGGATCTTAGCTCCCTGACCAGGGATCGAACCCACACCCCCTGCATTGGAAGGTGAAGTCTTAACCACTGGACTGCCAGGGAAGTCCAGGCTCCCTCTTGATGGAATTCAGGAGTTTGGCTTTTCAGGTAGCCGGCCCTGGGCTCCTGAGACTTGTGCTGAGGCCCCCAGAGGACCAAACCTGGAAATGAGGCTGGTAAGGGTCTGGCAGCTCAGAGAGCTGCCAAGAATAGGACAGATGAGTCAGAGCTTGAGCCATGGGATGCCTGAGGCATTTTTGCTCTGGCCCAGGACTGTGGATCAGTCACAAGTAAGAACGCAACATGTTCATGTGAAAAACAGAAGCTTCAGCTTGTTACCGTAAAAAGCCTCAAGCATCTCAGTAAATGCAAATTGTTCTCAAATGGAAAAGTTTATTTGGCAGACAATTGAGACTCAGCACAGGACTTCTAGAAAGCAAAATATCTTCCAGTCTCCTGGTCACCAGGGTTGACTTGACAAGAGAGGCAGTGAGAAGGGACAGCGGGGCCAGGCTGGGATCTGGCTGAAGGGAGGGACGGACACTAGAGGATGATCATGAGGTCAGAGTGGCAGCAAAGGGAACACGTGTGAGAAGGAGCCAGAGCAGGCAGCTCGCTCCCACTGCACAAGCGTTTCCCATATAACAAACAGGGGGTCAAGGTGACTGATGGGGCAGGAGGCTTCAAGTTTCCATTTCTTGAGTGACTGCCACGTGTCCGATATTTTACCAGGAGCTCCTTTAATTTCCAGTAGCCCTGTGGGGTTAATATTATTCCCTCTACAGACGAGGAAAGCAATAGTGAGGGGTGCTATCCTCCCTGCCGGGGAAGCCCCTCACCCTTTGTGATCATTGGCCGCTGTGGGCATTTAAAAAAAGGCTCTTCTCACTGTTATCCCTTTAGGCTTAAAAAAATAAAAACAGAACAACCAAGAAAGCAATTAACACTCTGAGAAGGACTGGAAATATTCCTTGCCTGGAGACAGAAGGATTGATTACACAACCTCAGTGGCCTTCCCAAACGGGAAGGAACCTTATAGAACCTCAAGTCCTGGGGTTGCCAGGTACAGGAACCTATTTTAATCTGCTTAGGTAAATGCCTGCTACAAATAGGTCAAAGAGAGAATTCTCTGGTTGAAGCTGGGGTGGAAATCCCACGTGCTCAGCCCCTAGCAAAACAGCTGCTGGGAGAACCCCCTGACCTCCAAGGAACCCACTTTAAAAGCCCACTCTCTTGGGCCCATATTACACACACGGGGAGCCCTCGTGCCCTAAGAGGGGACTGGCGGCCTCAGCCTCTACTTTGCCTTGAACCTTTTACATCTTTATCTCTAGACTAGACCTTTCTTCTCTGAGCTACAGATGGACAGAATAGCCAAGTACTTATTAGATAGTCTCTCAACCCCTGATGTCCCAGAATCAATGTGTCTCAAGCAAAATCCATCCTCCATCTCCCTGTGCCAGAGGCTACTTTGGTGAATAGTACTTTTTTTTTTTCACTCACTTACTCAAGCTAGAAACCTAAGATTCACCCCTGACTCATTCATCTGCTTTCCCCATCCCCCCTCACTCCCAAATCTGACGAGTCCTGAGTCCAGGGTGGTTTGCCATGGAAAGGTCCCTTCTGGTCTGTCTCCCCCTCTCGCTCTCCACCGCCTCTGCCTAAACTCTGGATCCTCATCATCCTCTCATTCTCCAAAACTCTTAACTGTCTCCCACTAGTTTCATTCTAGAGCAAAGATTTTTCTAGAATGAAAACACAATCACACCTCCCCTCTTGTTAAAACTTCTGATCACCTCTCATCACCACGGAACCAAGCCCAGCTTTACTGCAGCTTTTTATGACGAGACCCCCACCTCTCTTTCCGGCCTCATGACCCGCTACCCCTCACTGCTTTTTGTTGTTGTTGTTGTTGTTTGTTTGTTTTTGTTTGTTTTTTGTTTTTGCTGTACGCGGGCCTCTCACTGCTGTGGCCTCTCCCCTTGCGGAGCAGAGGCTCCGGACGCGCAGGCTCAGCGGCCGTGGCTCACGGGCCCAGCCGCTCCGCGGCCATGTGGGATCCTCCCGGACCGGGGCACGAACCCATGTCCCCTACATCGGCAGGCGGACTCTCAACCACTGCGCCACCAGGGAAGCCCCCCTGACTGCTTTGGACTGCAGACTTCGCTCTAGGTCGGCAAATGTTTTCTGTAAAAGGTCTGTGAGTAAATATACTAGGCTGTGGCCCATCGTCTCAGTTGCAAACTACCCAACTCTGGTAGCACTGAAGCAGTCGTAGACAATCTGTCTATGAATGAGTGTAACCGAGTTCCAAGAAACATTTACTTATGGACACTGAAATTTGAATTTTATGTAATTTTTATGTGCTATGAAATATTCTTCTTCTGATTTTTTTCCTCCAACTATTTAAACATGTAAAACCCATTTTTAGCTCAAGAACTATATGAAAATAGACAGAGCGCTAGGTCTGGCCTGCAGGCTATAGTTTGCTGACCTGTGCTCCAGACACACACAGATATTTGTGGTTCCTTAGACTTAGCACTTTTACGCTACCTTGCTTCAGCTCTACCTGGAATGCTTCTTTCCACTGTCCGTCTGGCATCTTTTAGAGACTCACAATGACGTCACTGCCCTTTTTCGGCTCTCCTTAAGTGTGTCCAGCAAAACAAAGTGCTTCTTTATCTCCAGTCCTAGAGCCCTTCATCAGGCCTCAACTATAGCTCTTCTCATGTGGCAGAGAAGTTGTAGATTCATGTCTGTTCCTCTCTTGAACCTGCTCTCCTTGAGAGCAGAGACTGGCCTCGTTGTGCTCATCTTTCTGTGCTGTCACGTGGTAGTGTCACATGGGACACGCCAGCTCCAAGCAAAGCAAGCCTAGAACTCAGATCCTCTGATACCACGTGGTATTGGTTAAAATTGTGTCTGGCTATGAAGAGCCCTGAATTCTGATTGGATTGAGACAGGAATGGAATGTGCTGTGTTGTAGGTTAGTTAGATTTATTTTATTTTATTTATTTTACTTTTATTTTTTGTTTCTCTGGGACAAAACATCCATCGATATAATCAGGAGTGGGTAATTGTTGGCTCTGAAGTGCCCTACATCCCTTGAGACTCTAATGCCATAGAGCTGAGCGCAGGTGAAGCTGATCCCGTGCTGATGACTCCCCAGGTCCATTCTTTAAACTTCTCTCCCCTGCTCTGTGCCCCCAGAGCCAGACCCTTGTGGACGGCTACAGAACAAGGGGGCCCACTGGTCAGACTGGTCAGTCTCCCAGGGCATAGAGCAGACTGTTCTCTTGTTGCTGGTTTCCTATTGGGTTGGCAGATGGGAGGCACAGCAGATGTGTGGGAGGGAGAAGGGCAAGATCTGCTTACAGATTCCTGGGTCCCCTTCCTCCTGCACTGGATACTGATTACCAGGACCCCTCCTCTTGCACTGGTGACAGATTCCCGGGCCCCCTTCTCCTGCACTGGTTACTGACTCCTGGGCCCCGCTCCTGAACTGGTTACTGACTCCCAGGCCCCCTCCTCTTGCACTGGTGATATTTCCAGGTCCCTCTTCCTGCACTGGTGACAGACTCCTGGGCCCCCTCCTGCACTGTAGGTTGGCAGTGGTCAGGCTCCTCAGCTGTGCAGGGCGGCCCCCCTTCAGTGGCTCCGGCTCTTGCTCCTCTGTCCCCTGGCCCTTTCTCTACCGTGGTAACGGCCTCTCTGTCATTCATTCTCTGGGTAATCTCATTAGAAAGAAACCCTCTGGGGTTTCCTTTAATCTCACCTTTACCTCTGTAATTGGACACTTCACTAAATCTTCCTCAGCTAAAGCCATGCAATACGTGTGCTCCCGTCTCCTACTAGACCCCTGACTGAAAGCTCTCTCTGCTACTCTTTGGCACCGAACTTGCAAGTAGCAAAACTTAAGAATGGTCTTTAGTGGTTCCAAAGTTTTCACTCCTTTAGAGCAATGGTACTCATTCGGGGGTGATTTTGCACTTAGGGGACATTTGGCAAAGTCTGGAGACTTTTTGGTTGTCGTGTGTGTGTGTGTGTGTGTGTGTGTGTGTGTGTGTGTGTGTGTGTTGCTGGCATCTAGCATCTAGTGGGTAGAGGCCAGGGATGCCACTAAACATCCTGCAGCGCGTGGGGCAGGTTCCCACAACAGAGGATCATCCAGGCCACGATGTCAGTTGTGCGGAAGCTGAGAAACCCTGCGTTATAAAGTTACCAATTGAGTTTCCAAATGATTATTGTAGACCCTTGCACTATATACCCTCAGTCTGGAAAACACGAGAGAAAGTTCACAGGGGAGAATCATGTATGAACACAATCAGTATACAGCGCAGTATATTAGGATGCCAGATCCAAATGAACATGGCTGGGGTTCACACTCAGACTCCGACATTCTATCGAGGAGACCTTGAGCCAGATATCTACCCTCTCTGCAACTCTCGCTCCTCATCTGTAAAATGGGGCTAATAGTAGTACCTGCTTTACACAGTTGCTGTTAGGTCTGAGTGAAGTAATAAATGCCAAGTTCTTGAAACCCAGAGAGAAACGCTGGCACACACCAGTGTGCAAATCCTGTTCTGGGCTGTCTTGGGCGGAGTCAGAGAGAGAATAAGAAAGGGCCTGCTTTTGAGAAGTTCATAACTAAAACCGCTTTTCAGATTGTGGGTTGTTCCCTGCTACAGACTTGTGAAATTGATTTCGAGGTTGCAACTAACATTAAAAATTGGAAAAGAAATTTTCAGGGTGCCTCACCCTTACTAAGGGTAAATACCACTTGGTGACATTTTCCTTTTAGTTCTGCAGATAAATATGTGTGTGTCCTGGGTTGCGGTGGAAAATGTCTTTTTTTTATAGTGGGGTGAGATTAACAAAACAAAGTTTAAAAGATACCAGTCAAATAGGAAAAGTGAGGCACCCAAAGCACCATGAGAAGGCCCTGTGATTTTGCAGAAAAACTCACATAGGCCTGCGAATGAATTCGAGCTTCACCGTGTATAGGCTGTGTGATCTGTGCGTGTTGGGCAAGTCACACAACCTCTCTGAACGTCAGCTTCCTCAACTGAAATACGGAAATTAAAAACATATTCGCCACCGCACTGTGGGGAGGATCGAATGGGGCAACACTCATACACTGCCTAGTACAGGGCCTGGTGCACAGTAGGTGTGCAATGGATGTGCGCTCCTGACCTAGAGACTGCCTGACCTGGGTCCTCATTGCCTGTTGTCTAGCAGAAAACCCTAATCTATGACCATGACAAATGGGCCCTCAGAAACTTGAAAGATTAGAAACACCTGGCACCTATTTAATCAGATGAAACAATAACATTCATCTCTTCTTTCCTATTTTGGAAAACACAACAGAAAGATCCAGAGAGGTGCTTCACTCCCACAAAGGCCCAACCTCAGCGGCGGAAAGAATATGTATCCAGGAAAGTTCTCGGAGCCAGGCTTGTCAGACCAGGTTGGTTTCCTGTTTATTTTTGAACATATTTCAAGGGACTCCTGCTACCCCAGGCTAAGGAAATGAGGTTATTCATAAAAGGTTGAGATTTTACAGGGAATGCTTCTACTCTCAGTGCTGCTTTTACCCCAGTGTCCAGCCTGAAAGCCTGGCCCTGGGGGGCCCCGCTCTGCCGGTGCCACCTCTCGGGTGGGCAGTGTGCTCAGGGCCTCCGAGGTGAGGCTTGGAGGCACGAGCTGCCAGGATCTCCTCCGTTGGAGTCACTGCTCCCTCCCGACCCTCGGCGGTGAGGTGGTGACCACAGCTCACTCTTCCATCAGGCCCCTGTCCTACGCACACCAACATACCACACTGTCTCACTCACAACACAGCCCACTCTATTCCCCAGGGTCTTATATAGGGCCCTTCTGCTTAATAGGTGTGCAATACAAGTTCACACTGAATCAATTAGAACCAGCCTCAGTTTGTAACTGGTGATAGTAATGGCTTAATGAGCAACTCTGAAGCCAACCCTTGGTGTTCAGCTCTCTGTGGATAAATTTTGTGTACTTGGAACAAATTCAAGGGTGAAGAGGAATGCTGTCATCTACTCCCACCCATCCATTGGATTTGGGGATCTCCCCTAGGCGTGGAGAGCTCCCTGCCTCGGGGTCAACCCACTCATTTTTATGGGCGGCTCTTGGGGTTAGGAAATTCTTCACGATTGGAGCAGAAATCTGCTTACCTGCAGTTTCCACCTGCCATTCTTGGTCTGATCTCTTGCCACCAGACAGCTCTTCACAGATCTGAGCACCTAAGCTAGAGAGCACCCTAGAGCTGTTTTGCCTATCGTTTGTCAAACGTCTGTGTTCTACGTGAAATGAACAAGAGCTGAAATGTGGGCAGCTCTCCCACTTTATACCAGGGTAGGCTAAACTCTGTCGGTTAAGTGGGTGGGCTCTGGATTCAAAAGGCAGGAGTTCAGATGGTCTTGAGAAACCGCCTTAATTTCTCTGGGCCTCAGCTCTCTCGTCCATCGAATGGGGATGGTGATGGATTTATTTCACAGGGTAATGATGAAGATTAAGTGAGATGACGCTAACCAAGAGCCTAGCACAGTGCCCGGCTCTCAGGAGGCCCCTGGCATAAACTAGTATGATTTGCCTGGCCTGAAGACGGGCAGCTCAGGGTACACCATTCTGCACACTTTGAGAAGTGTCCTCCCTTGGACAACAGACCACAATGGCAGATGTAGAGACGCAGATATGCAGACCTCTGAGTCTGCAAATAAGAGCAGGACAGCAGAGGCAAGTGTACCCTGAAGACACACCGGACCCAGTCTGGGGAAAAGATGGCCCCAGGCATCATCTCTGCCGCCCCCCGCCCCCCGAGGAAGCAGGGCAGCCCGGCCCCGCCTACCTTGGTACTGGGCACTGAAGCCGCGCTGCCGGTGGTTGCCGTCCGACGTGAAGTGCAGCCGCAACCAGTTTTTGCTGCTGATGACGGGGGCCGGGAGGCTGGCTCCGGTGAACCTGTGGGGACAGGAAGACGGGGTCAGGGACCACAGCTGCCTGAGGCCGGGCAACCGGGAGTCTCCCCACTGCCCATGTGTGCTGGGGCCTCCTCCCAGGCCTGGCAGAAGGGAAGGCCGTGCTGGCCCGACCGCCCACCAGTAGCCTGCAGCCTGGGCTGCTGGAGCTGGTTCCCCCAGGGGCTCTTCCCACTGCTGAGTTGCTGAGAGGAGGGGGCGATCCTTCAGGCCTGGAACAGAGGCCTGTTTCTCCACCTTCAGCAGAGGTCCAGCTGCCCAGGAGAGAGGTCCAGCCCTCCCAGCAGAGGCCCATCACCCCGGCAGATGTCCCCATACCCACCCCCAGCAGAGATCCAGATATTCCGCAAAGGTCCAGCCCCAAGCAGGGGACCAGCCCAGCTCTCCGGCAGAGGTTCAGCCCCCCAGTCCCGGGCAGAGGTTCAGCTACACCGAGCCAGCCCCTCAGGGACGCGAAGGAGTCAGGAGAAAGGGCTCAGGCAGCCACTACAGGCAGCACGGCCCTTCCCAGGTGTGAGAGCCTGTTTTGGGGTCACTAACTAGGCGCTGGGTCTTCTCTGGCTCCTGCCCCTGTCTCTGCTCCTCCACAAGAGGCCAGCCCCCACTGCTGGGCCACCTCTCCGCCCTTAGATTAGCCTTGTCTGCTTTCAGCCAGTCCGGCTCAGTGGCTGGGAAACCAGGATATCCCCGACCGTCGCCAGGCACTGCCCCAGCCTCTTGACCAGCTGTGTCCTGAGCCAGCTTTCAGGTCAATCAGATCTTTCCTCCTAGAGTTGCTCAGAGCTCAAGAACCTTCCATGGCTCCCTGGTGCCCACGCAAGACTGGCTTTCCAAACTTTCCGCACTGTCCCCTGCTTGAACGGGCTCCGCTCAGTGCTGGCCCCTCCGCCACACCTAGGCGAAGCCCCGGATCCCCCTTGTCGCTCTGCTCGCTGTCCTGCACCCCAGGAGCCCCTCGCCCTTCTCTCCTCAATCCCACAGCCTCCAGCGGGCCGATGCCCAGTGTCTCTCTGCTCCTCCTACCTGCGTCTGAATCAGGGACCAAACCTCCTGATGTATCCCCTTTGGCATCATCGCTCCCACCCCGCCTGGACACCCTGCTTACATTGAAGCATTCCAAGCTTTCTCCTTTTCTATGCCTTTGCCTTTTCTGCCTGGAATGTACCCACGCGTAACCCTCTCTCCTGCACCAGCCGTATCACTTGAGACGACTTCGGGATGCCCTCAGATACCATGTCCCCAGGAAGGCCTTTCCTATTCTCCTTGGCTCTGAAGCCACACGGACTTGGGTTCAGATCCAGGCTTCACCACTTCCTACCAGTGTGACCTGGGACCAGTTAGTTGATCTTTCTGAAAATGGAGGAAAAACACTGGCCCGGAGAGTCTGTGGGAATATGTGAGAGGCCTTAGGGGCAAAGAACCTAGCCCAGTATCTGACACATATTAGCTCAATAAACATAATTTTCCTTTCCCCTCCTCTGTGGTGCCACAGCATGTTATTAAAATTATAATTCATTTATCTAGGTGTGTGTCTCCCTAGGATAATGCCTCAAAGAGGGCAGTGCAGACTGGTGGGTGGGGGGGGGGG
>NW_006780610.1:7357825-7363710 GCF_000442215.2 Lipotes vexillifer | reverse complement strand
GGGGGGGGGGGGGGGAGGGGAGAAGCTGGGACTCTAGAGGGATCGGCTGTGTTATCTTATGAAAATTACTTAAATTCTCTGTAACTTCATCTGTAAAATGAAGATAATAATCCCTCTCTCAAAGGGCTGCCGGGATTGAATGAGATAATACACAAAAAAGACTTTAGCACGGTCTCTGGAAAGTAGAAAGCTCTTGGTAAATGGCAACTGCTATGTTATTCTCCATCATCTTTATTCTTCATCTTTGTGCTAAGCACCTAACACAATGCTTGATACAAAGCAGGTGCGTCAGGATTCCAGCAGAAAACAGGTGGCTCGGTCATATGAGAATAATTCCAGTTGAATGAATGGGCTCTTCACCACCAGGGATGGGGCGGTATCCTGAGGCTGTTAACAGGGGTCTGGTTTCCACTCACAGGCCTGGAGAGGACATGGTTATCCCTGAAGGAGAGGGTTGCACAGAAAGGGCCACCATGCAGGACCCAGATCTTCAGTCAGTGGAGACAACAGCCAGTTTGTGCAAATCCCACAAGGAGGGAGAAAGACACACTCTGCTCCCTCCCCGCCCCTCCTCCAGTCTACTGCTGATGCTTCTGTTGATGCAGCCCAATTGGAAGCCAGAGGGCAAGGGAGCATACGGACGTAGTCTCACAAGTAAGTCTTCCTAAGCATGGAACAGGGTAGACAAGGGAGGGGAGATGATCCGGAGGGGTGAAAGGAAGAGATCCAGCATGGTGGGTCTCCATAAATGCGTATTAGACAAAGGAAGTAACCAAGGAGCTTCTCACCCTGCAAAACGGAGTTTTTACTATAATGAAAATGCTGATATACACCAACCTCCAGGAATATCACCCATATTGCTATGGTAAGAGCTATTACAGAAACCAATTACTGTATTTCACCAGACCCCATTTAAAATACTTTATTACAGGCAGAGTCATTTAAGTTTTCTAAGGAGCCACAAACAGTATTGTGGGTTTTTTCTTCCCCAGGCCAAATTCAATTCTATCTCAATGACAAAGCCTGGAGGCTATTTACATAAGGGAAGTAGAAATAGGAAGAATTTACCTGAATAATTCAGAACCAAAGGCTGTTCACTGCAAAATGGAATGAGGGGAGGATGCTGGGGTCCCAAGAGCAGGAAGAGAGTAATGATCAAGGTTGTAACCGGAAGTCAGAAAGTCGGTATTCTCCAGCCCTGGGATCTGCATTAACCCCCAACGGTACAGGCTGGAGGAGCCCGAAGGGACATCCCCTGCCTCCCATTTCTCCCACACCTTCACCTGCTCCCAGGAATCCTGATGATGATTGTTCATTCCCAAGGCTTAAACAGGGCCCTGTGCATCTTTACTCTGCACTGCTCCTGCCTCCTTGGACATAAAGGCACATTTGAGAGTTTTCTTGGCATCTATCAGAGAATGGGAGGCTTAAATGTTGGAATCATCACATTAAACTCTGCCATGGCGATGGTATCATGCCTCACGCAAAACTCTCCAATAAAAAGAACAAACTACTGATGCACACAACAACATGAATTATTCTCAGAAGCATTATGCTGAGTGACAAAAGAGTATATACTGTGTGAATCCCTTTATATGAAACTCTGGAAAAGACTAATCTACAATGAGAGAAAGCACATCAGTGGTTGCCAAAGCTGGGGGTGAGAGGTACAGGTGGGGATTGCCTGGGAAGGAGTACAGGGGAACCTTCTGGGGTGATGAAAATGTTCTATATCTTGAATGAGATGGTGGTGATATGGCATATACACATTTGTCAAAGCCCCCAGAACTGTACATTTAAAATGGGTAATTTTAGGGACTTCCCTGGTGGTGCAATGGTTAAGAATCCGCCTGCCAATGCAGGGGACATGGGTTTGAGCCCTGGTCTGGGAAGATCTCACATGCTGTGGAGCAACTAAGCCCGTGTACCACAACTACTGAGCCTGCGCTCTGGAGCCCGCATGCCACAACTACTGAAGCCCGCACGCCTAGAGCCCGAGCTCTGCAACAACAGAAGCCACCGCAATGATAAGCCCGCGCGCCACAACAAAGAGTAGCCCCCGCTCGCCCGTGCGCAGCAGCCAAGACCCAACGCAGAAAAATAGCTAAATAAAATAAATAAAATAAAATTGGTAATTTTATTTTATGTAAATTATACCTTAATAGAGTTAATTAAAAACAAATCTTCAGTGGCTCTAATCCTTAGAGTCAAAGACCATACCGGGGTCAACAAGCCTTAAAAAAGCCAGTGTGTCTTCACCTCTCATGTCTCCTCCTCTACTTATGCTTTACGCTCCAGCCACATGGGTCTCCATGCTGTTCAAAAGTGGCCAGGACCGGGCTTCCCTGGTGGCGCAGTGGTTGAGAGTCCGCCTGCCGATGCAGGGGACACGGGTTCGTGCCCCGGTCCGGGTCTCACATGCCGCGGAGCGGCTGGGCCCGTGAGCCGTGGCCGCTGAGCCTGCGCGTCCGGAGTCTGTGCTCCGCAATGGGAGAGGCCACAGCAGTGAGAGGCCTGCGTACCGCAAAAAAAAAACCCCAAAAACCCAAAAACTGGCCAGGACCGCTCCTGCCTCGGGGCCTCTAGCACTTGACAGTTTCTTTGCCTGCTGGCTGGGTCTTCTCCCAGACTGCCCCCTGGCTCACCCTCTCACTTCCTCAAAGCCTTTGGTCAAATGCCACCTTCCCAGTGAAGCCTTCCTGGTCTGACTTTTGCCTGCTTTCCCTCTCTGAGCACGTCACACAGACTTGCAGACAGACAGACACACACACACCCCATTCTCTAGCCAAACCGAAGACCTACATGAAGTGGAACACACACTGCTTTTCAGTGCTTCTCTGCCTTTGCATGCTCATAATGCCTTTTCCCCTTGCACCACCTGGCTGCACAGAGAGGTTAAGAAACTGCACAAGGTCACACAGCTATTAAGTGGCAGAAGTGGGATTCAAACCCAAACCATCCCACTCATGCTAGATAGAGCCTCTGTAGTCGGGGAAGGCAGTGGAACAGTTTAGGCTGAATTCCATCCTGTTCCTTTACTTTCCCTCCCTCCTCCTCCTCCCAGGATCCTCTTTAATTTTGCTCCCTGTTAGAATCATAATTAAAGAAGAGAAACACATAGAGAGATTCTCCCCTTCAAATATTTCTGTCCATATTAACTTCACTAGGTGGGTCTGGGGAATTCCAAGTTCACCCAGTAAATTGCTACCGCAGTACAACATAAAATGTATTTAAGCAGTTATGCTCAATTCTTTTTTGTTTTTGGTAAATTGACTTCCGTTAAATGGGGCTTCCTTAATGGAATCTGGCTTGGGGAGAATTAAAAAAAAAATCACTCTCTTTAATGCATGTAGTTGATTATGGAAAAAGTGGCTTTGAGTTCCTCTGCAGAAAGCTCTAAGCTCTGCTTTCAGTAATAGGAGAGCTCAGAGCAGGCTGTGTGGATAGCGTTTCTTCTTAAGAAGCTTCTCGTACAGTCAGGATGTTGGGGTGCTGAGAGACACGCCCCACAAAATGACAACAGTGATCTGCAAGGAACTGCTGCCTAATTTTAAACTGAGAGGGAGTAATATTAGGAGATCTTGGTTTAAATCTCAGCATCCCTGAAAATGGACATCCTCAGGGGAACTTTCATTCATTCATTTACTCACCAAGCACATACTCTGTACAAGGTACTCTGCCTGCCGGTGGGTACCACTCCCACTGTGGTTCCCTAGATACAACAGTTCCTGCAAAGCCTGTCATCTACGAGGTTCGGCTTCACCGTCTCCTTCTCTGTGCAGCTTCTTGGTCGATAGCCTCTGGCTTCTGTGCTCCCAGAACACCTTCTGTGGGCTTTATCTCTTAACCAAGTTATGTGCACAGCCTGGATCTGATTCAGGCTTGAAGAATCTTCCAGGGCTAAGCATAAACCACCACTCCACCCCCGACCCACCCGGCCGGGGAGAAAGTGACATACAGGAGGTGCTCCCAAGCCCTCTGCCCTTCCCACCTGCTGTCTGCTCTCCCCGCTGGGGAATGGAGAGAACACCATGATGCCACCAGGGGAAGCCTTCTAGAAATGTCTTGGTGGTGGCAGCAAAGGACACCGAGGCCCTTGTTGGAGGCTGACTCCTGTTCCCCCCCACAAGCTTCCTCTCACCCCTGAATGAGCCTTTACTGACTCAGCCCTGACACCCAGTCTCATCACAAATGATTTCCATATCAGTTTTTCTTTAGCCAAACGCCTAGGACTCTTGTTACATTGAGGAAAACCCTTTTCCCAAGACAAACCTGTGATGTTACCTATTTTCCAGGAACTGGGTGAACGTCTGGGGTGAGTGCAAGTCCCTTTTGGCTGTGGGCTGCTGGAGCCCCCCGGCCTCTAGACTTATCTTTGGAAAGAGGCCCTTGGGCTTCCCAAGGTTCTGGTTCCCAGCAGTGCCTGCCCACCCCAAGTATTGAGGCAGCTCTGAGAGGCCTGAGCTGCCCTACAAAGATTCAACTCGTGGCTCCCTAACTGTATGTTCTGGGGGTTGTTTTCTATGCTCTGAACAAACCAAAGCTTCCCCTCTTCTTTTTCTGGAGCCCCTATAATTCGAATGTTGGTGCGTTTAATGTTGTCCCAGAGGTCTCTGAGACTGTCCTCAGTTCTTTTCATTCTTTTTTCTTTATTCTGCTCTGCAGTAGTTATTTCCACTATTTTATCTTCCAGGTCACTTATCCGTTCTTCTGCCTCATTTATTCTGCTATTGATCCCATCTAGAGTATTTTTCATTTCATTTATTGTGTTGTTCATCATTGTCTGTTTCATCTTTATTTCTTCTAGGTCCTTGTTAACTGCTTCTTGCATTTTGTCCATTCTATTTCCAAGATTTTGGATCATCTTTACTATCATTATTCTGAACTCTTTTTCAGGTAGACTGCCTATTTCCTCTTCATTTGTTAGGTCTGGTGGGTTTTTATCTTGCTCCTTCATCTGCTGTGTGTTTTTCTGTCTTCTCATTTTGCTTATCTTACTGTGATTGGGTTCACCTTTTTGCAGGCTGCAAGTTCGTAGCTCCCGTTGTTTTTGATGTCTGTCTCCAGTGGCTAAGGTTGGTTCAGTGGGTTGTGTAGGCTTCCTGGTGGAGGGGACTAGTGCCTGTGTTGTGGTGGATGAGGCTAGATCTTGTCTCTCTAGTGGGCAGGTCCACGTCTGGTGGTGTGTTTTGGGGTGTCTGTGGACTTATTATGATTTTAGGCAGCCTCTATGCTAATGGGTGGGGCTGTGTTCCTGTCTTGCTAGTTGTTTGGCATAGGGTGCCCAGCACTGTAGCTTGCTGGTCGTTGAGTGAAGCTGGGTGCTGGTGTTGAGATGGAGATCTCTGGGAGATTTTCGCCATTTGATATTATGTGGAGCTGGGAGGTCTCTTGTGGACCAGTGTCCTGAAGTTGGCTCTCCCACCTCAGAGGCACAGCACTGACTCCTGGCTGCAGCACCAAGAGCCTTTCATCCACACGGCTCAGAATAAAAGGGAGAAAAAGTAGAAAGAAAGAAAGAAAGAAAGAGGATAAAAGAAAAGAAAATAAAGTAAGGTAAAATGGCACATATATACAATGGAATATTACTCAGCCATAAAAAGAAATGAAATTGAGCTATTTGTAATGAGGTGGATAGACCTAGAGTCTGTCATACAGAGTGAAGTAAGTCAGAAAGAGAAAAACAAATACCGTATGCTAACACATATATATATGGAATTTAAGAAGAAAAATTGTCATGAAGAACCTAGGCGTAAGACAGGAATAAAGACACAGACCGACTAGAGAATGGACTTGAGGATATGGGGAGGGGGAAGGATAAGCTGTGACAAAGCGCGAGAGAGGCATGGACATATATACACTACCAAACGTAAAACAGATAGCTA
>NW_006780610.1:7353011-7357723 GCF_000442215.2 Lipotes vexillifer | reverse complement strand
CAAGAGGGAAGAGATACGGGAACATATGTATATGTATAACTGATTCACTTTGTTATAAAGCAGAAACTAACACACCATTGTAAAGCAATTATACTCCAATAAAGATGTTTAAAAAAAAAAAGCTTCCCCTCCCCCGTAATTCCTGCTCATTAGTGTTCTCTCTCCCCATGATGTGCGCCCTCCTCCCAGCCACCACACCAAGGCATCATCCTTAACTCCTTCCCTTCCTTCGCTCCCGTGGCCAATTATGGCCACATGGTCTTTACCTCACGACCGCATCGTTCCTCACCTGCGCCACAGAGACAGCCTTCTGATCTGCCCTCGGCCTCCATCCATCTTCCATACTCTGTGCGGATTTGCTCAAGTCATTGCCTTGCTGGAAACCCAGCAGCAAAGGACCACTGGCTCCAGGATAAAGTCTAAGCTTTTTCATGTCTTCCGTCTCCAGTGACACCCACTTTGAGCTCCAGGCACTTTCATGTCTCCGCGCCTTTGCATATGCTATTCCCTCTGCCTGGAATGCCTTTTCCTGCTGCCCGACCTGGCTACCTAGGAAACTATCACTGATCCCATGAACCTAACAAAATGCCTCCTTTCCTCCACCTCTCCCTCTCCCTGCCCCTGTGGGAGGAGCAGTGCCCTCCATGTGTCCACTCTGCACCTTGGACATGCCCCACTGCTATACTGAGCACAGTAAACTGTAATCATCTTGGACTTGATGACCACCTCCCTGACTCGAAGGCGAGCTCCATACACGCAGGGACAGAATTTTCTTTGTCTCTGTGTGTCCAGCAACACAGCACAGTGCCTGGCACACAGAACAAATCAGTTCCATAGAACCGGGCTTGGCAAACCACAGTGTGCTGTCTCTTTTGTCAGTAAAGTTTCACTGGGTCACCACCGTGCTCGTTCACTTACATATTGTCTGCTTTCAGGTTACAAAGGCAGAGCTGAGTAGCTGTGACAGTAACTATAACCTGCAAAGCTGAAAATCTTTACCTTCCCCTTTACAGAGTTTACTGACGCCAAACGTAGGAGCCTTGCCCATGATGCAGTCGGTTGGTAAAAAATAATTTCGAAGTGGGGAATGATAAAAGAATAAACTCATAGCTTAAACACTTCATTATAATGTAAAAACACTTGGAGGGACATGTTTTTTTTTTTTTTTTTTTTTTTTTTGCCAGTCCATGTAACTCAGGAGCAAGGTCTTTCCTTTGACCATTTTTTTTTTTTTTTTTTTTTTTTTTTTGCCAGTCCATGTAACTCAGGAGCAAGGTCTTTCCTTTGACCGTGGGTTTCTTCTCTGCATTATCTATCTTGCATAAACTCCACTGATAATGCATCGCTCACCATTTCCAATTCTGCCACATCTCCTCCAGTCAACAGATGATTATGGAGCACCTGCGATGTGCCAAGCATTGTGCTAGGCACTGGGGATGCAGCAGTGGGCAAGACAGACCTGGCCCCCGCCCAGAGGGAGACGGCTCAGTGGCATGCCATTCTCTCACTCACTCACACCGAATACTTAGGAAGCAATTCTTTTCAGAGCATCTCCTTCATGGAACGATGTCAAAACATTCAATTTAGTTTCCAGAGATGCAAGTATACTTCCTTTCACGCTCATATTTCATCAGTTTATGTGATGTTTAATAAGTCACATAATTATAATAACAAGTATGACTGGTATCGAGAGAGTTGGCAATGAACCCATCCGATTCTCAGAAAGTGCAAGGCTCAGCTGGTGGGAGCACGGAGTGCACAGACATTGGGGGTGGGGGAGGGAGACAGCCCGCAGGCAGCCAGCGCTGAGTGCCACAGGGCCTCGGGCAGGAGGACCCATCAAGCCTGGGAGTGCCAGCTACTCCAGGGAGCTGCGTGCGGGGAGATGGTTAAAGCACTTTTATGACACATGCTTTGTGAATGAATGAATGAATGAATGAATGAATGAGCAAACATGCAAATGACAGTCTC
The DNA here is from genome assembly GCF_000442215.2 of Lipotes vexillifer. NCBI lineage: Eukaryota > Metazoa > Chordata > Mammalia > Artiodactyla > Lipotidae > Lipotes > Lipotes vexillifer. The sequence continues at coordinate 7,355,752 of NW_006780610.1, read as the reverse complement.
TTGCTTTCAACAGTGGGGCATCTTTTCTAACGCTATCCCCTTTGAGATCAGAAGAGTGGGAAACAGCCAGTCTTAACATGATATTTGAGAATTTCAGAGGCTTTCCAGGTCTGCTGCCTGGCTCTGCACGAATCCCAGCTCCAGCATTCTGGACACATGGTCAGTCAAGGTGTGTTCTGAATGTTTCTAAAGATCAAGAACTCACCTCCCAGCCAAACTCTCCCTGTGTCCACTTTGACCCACCCCACCCTTCTTCTAGCGACTTCCTTTTCATCCATCCTGTGTCGTCTCACAGCCACTGGCTCCCGGAAGCCAGGTGGGCTTCTCCCTGGTACCTCCTTTTCTCTTGCAAAGAGTCCTTACACTTGGTCCATCCCAGTGCTTGTCTCATCACGCATCGCACAGGGATGTGCTTCCCCACCAAACCGCGAGCTCCCTGAAGACAGGAGCTGTTCCTTTCTTGTTTGGTTCTTCCGTCAGTACCTTGTGAGTGCCTGACACATGGGAAAGGCTCGAGAAATATTGCTCACGGAAAGAAGGAACACTGAAATAAATGAACGGATGAATGAGGTCCTGCAGGAGGAAGCAGAGGGCATACGTGGGGAGAGCAGAGGAAAAGGCAGGTGAGCAGAGAAGCCTGGGGACAGCGGGGAGGGTCTCGGAGGCCAGGCGGGGTTCCATCCTGGTCTCCCGTGAAGACGTGCGGCCCCAGCCCCTTGGGCCCTCAGCCCTCACTGTGTTCCCCATGTTCTGGGCAGCTGCTGGCACCTTCTGGGGGAACTCTTCTCATGGTGACGTGGCCCCAGTGCAGGAACGGTGGAGTCTGATAATCAACGTGGGCAAATGTTCCCTCTGTCCCAGAAGCAACTCAATAAACTCAACAAATTATCATCGTTCTTCCCTGCTCGGCTAATTGTGAGCTCCAGGGAACCCACACAAACTACATCGGGTACATGCTTGTCCTCCAGACGCACTGCTCCCTGGAGGGCGTGTGTCTGAGCCCGGGAGGGCTGAGGGACAGAGCTCCTGGCTGTGTTTGCTGTCGGGATGAGAGTGTTATCACGATGTCCTGGGGCTGTGAGTTGGGGAAAACACAGTGGGAAGGTCTGGGGAGTGGCTTGGGGTGTTGGTTCCTTCCATTCCCAGCTCAGCTACTCACCGGGCAGGGCTGCTGGGTGAGGGGTGTCCTGCCTCTGTGGAGAGACCGTGCCCATGATGCTAAAGTGAATGGGGTTGGGTCTGGAGAGGGGCACTGGCGCTGGGGGCCAAGCTCTGGGCAGGGGGGCTTGTGGTGGTTTCCCCACAGCCTTTCAGGGGATGCCCAACTCTCTCCTCTTCTGTTCTACTCTTTTCTGAGTGCTAGAAGCCTCTGAAGATCAGTCTCCCTCCCTCGACACACAGCTCTGGGAAGGGGCAGCCTCGTGACACTAGGCCACAGCTGAATGGAGTGGGGTGGCCATGTGACCCAAGCTGGGCCAATCAGCTGACGGGACCGTGCACGCACAGTGACTGACAGAAGGCCTCACAGGCCTAGCTCTCCCAGAGGAGATTTGGGGAAAAGGTGTCCCAGCATCATCTCTCCCACCTCTGTTCCTGCCCCCCACCCCATCACTCTTATAAGATCCGTCCTCCTCCAGGTCCCGCTCCAGTCTGACTGGGACAGAATCTAAGAGCAGTCTGGGTCCTGACCAGCTGCTGGGCCCTCAGCTGGCCGTTCCCTGCCCCCAGCCCGAGTCTCTGTTGCCATAGATTAGACCCGAGATCCAGCCTGCAGACCTGATGGTCCCCATGCCTGAAGATGTCAAAGCCTACCCCAACCAGGCTTCACCCAGGAACAGGGTGCTGGCCTTAGGAGTCTCGTGAGCAAGGTGTGCTCACACGCTACCTGGACCCTCTTCCCTTACTGGCTCAGGTCTCTGTCTAGGTGGAGACACCACCTGTCTGGTTCATCACCTGTCTTGTTCCCCTACAGAGGCAATAGGTTTAAGAAGGTCAGGGTTAAAGGCCAGGTCTCTAAAATCAGACAGCCCTCTATTTGAAACTGGGCTTGACTGTTATCTAGTTGTGGGCATGTGCTATGAATTCTCTGAGCCTCGGTTTCTTCATCTGTGCAATGGGATTCTGTGCTCTTGCATATAACGTATCCAGGACTGTGCTTGACACAGTAGGTATCTCACAAATGTGAACTATTTTACTCCCTTGCTTAGGTCTGAGAAGAGAGGAGACGGGATCTTATCAGTGCCTTGAACCCTAGCCTCCAGAGAACCCAGGGATTAAGGAGACCCCAGAATAGTGTGGCCTCATTTCCCTGGGGAAATAAGGATGCCCACATCCACTCTGGTGAGAGCACAGTGCAGGGGTGGAAGGGCAGGGCACTCTGTGGCACCCAGAATAGCCATTACACTTGGCAGCCACCTTCCTTCCCGCCCTCAGGCAGCCCCAGCCTGGCCTCCACTGGCTCGTGCTTACTCAGCCTTGCCCAGTTTCCACCTGTCACTGTAACAGGAATCGGAGAAGGGACCTGCCCCCATTCCAGGGAGGGTGGCAATGTATGCCTTGCAGAGGCCTCTGGGGATTAAATTTGGATAATACTTCTCATCCAGAGGAAATGTTTGCAGATGGCTTATCGAGGAGCCTCCCACGCCAGCCTTTGCCTGCCACTCCACTGCCATTCTGAGTTTGAGCATCCTCAACGTTCCCTCTCCCCCTCCAGGAGGCAGCTAGCCAGCCCCGCCTGACGG
>NW_006780610.1:7337111-7352819 GCF_000442215.2 Lipotes vexillifer | reverse complement strand
TTCAGCAGCTGTGAAACTCTGGCTGAGGAAGTGAACCTCCCGGGCGGCTGGAGAATGGATGGGTTAAACCGTCTCGGGGATCGGGGTTGCTAAGGTCAGTGAGGAAGCTATCGTGGAGTCAGATGGAGCCGGATTCCCATCCTGCCTCCACAGCCATGGGCTCTGTGACCTGGGGAGGCTGCTTTCCCTGTCTGAGCCTCTCTCTCCCCAGTGTGCATCTCATAGTGTGACTATGACGATTCAAGGTGACGCAGTGATGCTCATAAACTCCTGCTGAGGCTTTAAGACACAGCAGCCATCATTCTTGGTCATGTCACAGCTCCGTGCAGCAAGGGAAACTCGTGGGCAAAGGATCTAACATTTACTAAGCACATGGGGCCCTGGAAGGCACCTGCCTGGGTTCAAGTCTCGGCTCTACACTTCCCAGCTGTCTTTGCACCTTTGGGCAGGTAACTGACCTGCTTTGCACCTCGGTCTCCCCATGTATTTAATATGGATAACAAGAGCACGCACCTCATAGAACTCTAGGAGGTTTACGTGAGATAATGGGTTTACAAGCTCTGAGCACAGGGCTTGGCACACAGCAAGTGCTCAAGAAGCATTTGCTCTTATGGAGGGCCCACCATGTACCAGTGCTGTCTGTACGCTACCTGAACAACACACCAGAGACCCAGCCATTAGCACGGTGGAGCAAACACAAGCAGAGGGGAGAGGAAAGAGACAGGAAGGAAGACTTGGAAATGGGGGAGGGGAGAGTTCCCGTCTTAGAATCACTCACCCCCAGCACATCTAAGTTAACGTCTTATATTCATGGTTTCAAGTGGCGGAAATCCTGATTAAATCAGCGTGGAGTAGAGAAGAAATTATCTGCTTCCATAGTCACAATGTAGCTGGCCCCAGGGATGACTAGACCCAGGGACTCAGATGCCGCAGGCCCCTGTCTCTGGGTCCGTCTGTGCTGTGCTCTGTCTCTGGCTTCATCCTCACTACTGCAGATGGTGCTGCTAGAGGCTGCGACTGTGGCCATACTTAGCAGCTCCCTGATTCACTCTCCCAGCTTCACCTCCAGAGGGAAAACGAAGATCTCTTCCCTCAGGTTCAATTAGGAAAAGCTCACTGGGAGCCTTTGATGACGCTATAGCTGGGGCTGTGTCCACTCCTGGCGCCGAGGGCATGGGCCCCTACTAGAGCTCCATGACTGGTTTTGGGGACAGTTCTCCCAAAGAAGGAATGGGCTCGAAAGACGGGAGGGGTGCCAGGCAGGTAAAAGATGTCCACTGTGGTTGAAAGAGGCAGGGGCTTGGACAGACAGGTCAGGGGCCACTTTTCCTACTCTGTGGTGTCAGGGAGGGGCTTTGTCAAGGCCCGTGAGGGGTACCCACAGCTGGCTGTGGGGGTTTCCTCCGCAGAGGTGGTCTTCTTCTAGCTCTCATCCTCTCCCCGCTCTGCCACAACCTGCCAAAGGTAAACACGTATGCCTGGTCCCCCGCATGCTGACCCCATTCTTACACCTGATCATCTGTCCCATTTCCTGTCCACCTGTTCACTAGCCCACTGGGCTAGGCGCTGACCCCGTACTTGGCTTTGGCTAGCCTCTGCCCATGAGAGTGGACCCAGGCTCAGTGTGTACCTGCCGAGGGGTTCAGTGGGCCATCCGGGTCAGTCTACATGCTGAACTCGGGGTATCTTATGACCTGGGGATAACTTCACCAGATGCATCTGGAATCAGGACCAACCCAGATGGGAAAAGTCTCCCCAGAGCCCCGTGAGTGTTGAGATTTGGGCGCCTTCCCTCTTTCCACCTGCTCTCTTCCTGCAGTATTTGGCCTTTGCTCCTTTGCCAGCTTCCCCTTCTGCTTGGCCCCGAGGGAGTTCCTAGACGCTCAGCAGAAGTTAAACACATAGACTCTGGAGTCAAACCAACCTGAGTTTGAAGCCTGGCTCTGCCACTCAGTGCTGTGAAATGAGAACAGAGTTGCAAAGACAGTACAGAAATTTCCTGTATACCCCTCCCCCAGCTTCCCCCAATATTAGCATCTCACATGACCATGGTCCATGTATCAAACCTAAGAAATCAACATTGGTACTGTACCATTAGCTCAATGGAAGACTTTATTCACATTTCCCCAGTTTTTCTGCTAACGTTCCCCAGTTTTTTGTTCCAGGATCCAATCCAGGGTTTCTCACCTGCCCTGGACAAATTAATCTCTCTCTCTCTAGGCTTCTGGGGGTGATCTACCTAAAGCATTATCATCATTTGTATTAAACTACCATGGTCACATCTGATTGAGTAACATTTCTTGGCATGAGGTCCATGCCAAAGAGCCTAGCCCTGCTCATGACCATGTCTTCCCCACCGGTCTGGCTTCCAGGAAACTTCAGACGCCTCCTACCACCACCAATCCTGAGACATATCCATCCCTCAAACACTGCTTATCGATAGCCATTAAAGCATCACCCGCAATGCTCCAGCAGCTCAGCTACTGGTTGGAATGTGTGTGTGTGTGTGTGTGTGTGTGTGTGTGTGTGTGTGTGCGCGCGAGCACATGTGTGTGCACATGAGTGATGAGTGAGTGAGTGAACTGAAAGAATAAAAGAGTGAATTAACTGGTAAGCCAGTGAGTGAATCAGTGACTTGATGAGTCAGCGAGAGAGTGAAGTGTGTAAAATTGACTAGGTCATGCTCCCTACCCCCTCAACTAATCCATTAAGTGGCGGCATACATTTCTCATCGTTGTTAACACAAGCAGGGGTTAAGAACAGCACAGGAATAGTTACAGACCACCAGTTGGATGAGAAGGATACTGTGTTCATTTCTTATTGCTGCTTTCACAAATTACTGCAAATTTAGTGGCTTAAAACAACACAGATTAATTATCTGACAGTTCTGGAGGCCAGAAGTCCAAAATGGGTATCACTGCGCCAAGGTCAATGTGTCTGTGGGGCCGCGCTCTCTCCGGAGGCTCTTAGGGGTGAATCCGTTGGCTTGCCTTTCCCGGCTTCTAGTGGTTACCTTCCTTTCTCGGCCTGTGGTCTCTTTCTGTATCTTCAAAGCCAACCGTGTAGCATCTTCAAATCTCTCTCTGACTCTGACCCTCTGCATCTGTCATCACATCTCTGTCTCTAACTCTGAAACTCCTGCCTTTCTCTGATATGGACCCATGTGATTACATCAGACCCACTCGGTTAGCTCAGGATAATCTTCCCAACCCCAAATCTTTAACATAATCATATCTGCGAAGTTCCTTTTGCCATGTAAGGTAACATATTCATGGGCTTTGGGGCCTAGGAATGTGGACATCTTCGAGGAGCCATTATTCTACCTGCCACAGATGCTTTGCTCCGAGGGCAAGTGCAGCACTGATTCCCACCCTAAAGGAGAAAGGGCAGCAGGGGGATGGAGAGAGCATCACGACATTTATCACGTGCCCCTGCCACATACTTCTCATGTTGTTGTTGTTATGGCCTGGGATTTAAAAAATTCCCCCAAATTTGATGCTTGCCCCCAAACTTGAGAAACACTGTGACAGATGATATGCCAGGAGCATATGCTGCTACAATTGAGGGTAAAATCTGCCCTAGGATTCCTGGAGAAGGATTAAGAGCGGGGTGCCTCAACCCTGGGCGCACATTCCCATCAGCTGGGGAGATTAAAAAAAACTTATTTTGAAATGAGCATGGAATTGCAAAGACAGTATAGAAATTTCCTGTATACCTCTCCCCTAGCTTCCCTTAATACTAGCGTCTTACATCACCACGATCCATGTAGCAAAACTAAGAAACCACACTGGTACATTCGCATTGGCTCAATGGAAGACTTTATAGCATCTCCCCGGGTTTCCCACTAGGGCCCGTTTTTGCTCCAGGATCCAGTCCAGCATTTCTCTTGCATGGGGGCGTCATGTCTACAGAGTCTCCTCTAGTCTGTCGGCTTCTCAGGCTTTCCTTGTTTTCTCAAGACCTTGAGGCTTTTGTACTGGTCAAGTATTTTGTAGACTGACCTTTAATTTGGGTTGGTCTAATATTTTCTCACGATTAGACCAGGGTCATGGATTTGGGGGAAGAATACCACTGGGTGAGATGCTCTTATTATCGCATCATCGAAGTGGGTGTGTGATATCAGCATGGCCTATGATTGGTGGTCTTTGCTTTGATCCCTTGGTTACAGTGGTATCTGCCCCCTTCCTCCAGTATAAGGATGTCGCTTGTCCAGTTGGTGTTTATCGCTGCCGAGAAAGAGGCTCTCACCACCTCCGAGGTGTGTGTGTGGGGTCCATCCCAGCCTGCCTAAACAGTGTTTTCCAAATCCACCCATGGACTGTGACCCATTTGCAGGTCATAAGATCAGACCGTGGGGTGCATTTTAAAGAAAGACTGCAACAGCATAGAATGGAGAAGAAAAGAGTACGTCACACACATAGTAGGTATAGTTTCGTAAAACTTCTGTTTCTGAAAACTTTATGTGCTCAGAGACCTTATCTTTACAATGGGGATAAAAGTAGCGCGCCCCGACTCGCACCCCACACGCAGGGTTTTCACGAGGATTAGATGAGCTGACATGGGTGAAGCGCTTAGAACAGAGGCACACATTAGGCATTGTATAAAGTATTATTATGAAGTGTGCATGTGCATAAATGGGTCACAGTGTAAAATACATTTCTTACTGTAGACTGCAATCCAGAAGTTTGCAAATACTGAACTCACATCTCTAGACTGGGGTGGGCGGGCTTACGAGCCCCAACCCAACGCCTGTGTTTGTGAAGTTTTACTGGGGCACAGCCACTCTTTCGTTTACGTGTTGTCTTTTGAGCTACGGTGGCAGAGCCGAGAACTTGCAACAGAAAATGCATGGCCCACAAAGCCTGCACTATTTACTACCTGGACCTCCAGAGCAGCACCCCTGCCTGGAGGTCATCTCATGGTACAAAGGACATTAGACACTTCTTTCTAAGCCACGTGGCCTTGTCCTGCCACCGCCCGGCAGGCACACTGGCCCCTGCAGGCCCCTCTGGGCTGTGTGACTGCCCAGCACTCAGGCCTCCAGAAGCTCGATACCCTTCTACTTTGGATGGATGCCCACACTTGCTTTATTTATCCACCTCCGCTGTTCACGCTGTTCACACTGGAAGGTTAGAAACACAGCACACTGGTCAGGGTCCCAGCAGGAAACAGATGGCCACTCAAATTAGAATAATTTGAGGAGTGTTTAACAAAGAGGCTATTTACAAAGGGATGGGCAAGGTGCTGGAAAGACACAAGGGAGAGCTGAATCCTCAGAGGCTAGTAAAGGTGGAGCTCTTACCACCTTCAGCAGGGGGGACAAGGAGAGAGTCATTTCGAGAGGATGCCTTAAGAGGAGATGGGGCTTTCAGTCTGGGGATGGGGAGCCAGCTCCAGGCAATCCCGCGGGGAGGGAGCCAGAGAGTAACTGCCTTGACCTCACCTCCCTCCCTCCCTGATCTCCTGTTGGGGTCCCCATTGGTCAAACTGAAGTGGAAGCCGGAGGGCACAGGAGCCACTGATGTGGTCCATATGGGTCAGCTTCCCAGGACAGGGAGCATGCTGGGGAAGGATGGAAAGGAGCAAACCTCAGATGCCAGCGCACACAGCATCGATTTAGAAAGTCTGGTGTATTTACTTCTCCCGCAGCTCCACTAGAGAAAGGGGTGCCCTGCTTCACGCCGCCAAGTCGGGAATGTGGCCCCAACACCAAAGGACTGTCATAGGTTTCACCTTAACTGTCTTCTCTTCCTAGATCTGCTAGGCTCCGGGTGGCTATCATGGAGTTAATGTTCCCGGACCTTATCATCCTGAGAGGGGGTAGAAGGTTGTGAACAGAGGCACAGAGAAGCTGCTGGGTGTCTGTGAGACTGAGCTGAAGCTGATTATCATGTCTGGATGTTAGGCACGTTCTTCCTCACAACCCAGCCTTCTGCCTCAGGAAGGAGCTGTGTCTCATTCATCCTGGCAGCCCAGCTCAAGTCCAACAGACAGACGAGCCAACCTCTGGCCACCGTGGGACAAAGAACCCGAGTGGCAAAAACCTCCCTAGGCTGAGAAGTGTCGCCAGATTAATCTGTTCCCACTGGCCAGACCTCTCTGCCCCCACCGCTGGCCTGGACTCCCTGAGCTGGCATCTGGTATCTCACGGGCTCCCCAGTCCGGCCACAGAACTACAGCATGTCACCGGGAGGGTCTTTCCTGGCCGGTGGAACACTGGTTCCACATCACTGATTTCAAAGATGAAACATCATAGGCTTACAGGAAGGAAGGGACGGGTAGCCCAGCCGCCTCGTGGCGAGCTGGGACTAGAATTCAGGATTGGAGACTCTAGTCAATATCCATCTTTCTTTTATGTAAGATGGAAGGTGAAATCGGTTGTGGAGCCTTGGAAATGGCCTTGGCCAAAATTCAAAATGTGGTCTAGCCTCAGGCAAGTTTCAGTGTCAGACTCAGCTCATCCGCTGAGGCCATGTACCCGGACCCTAGGCCCCCCCAGGCAGCTGTTCTGTGCAGGTGGGATGAAGCAGAGGCTCCAGTCAGGCAAATCGGTTCAAATCCAGATCCAACCTGTTAGTGGCTGTTTTACCTTAAACAGGTTAACTTTATGTTAATGAGACTCAGTGTTCCAGTCCCGTAAACTCGGCTCTGTCATCAACCACTGAGTGGTATCAACTCCATGACCAGGTAAGCAAGTACTTTGCAATGTCCTAAGGTCAATAAATGACACTTTTCTTTTCTTTTCCCTCCAGCTGGAAGACTGACGGAATATTTGCAACTTTTTTCTCAAAAAGCCAGAGGCCGACTAGTTTGAGTGTAGCTGCTAGAGCTCTGTGCTCTAGCCCCAAGAAACGGGGACCCCTGGGATAAAGGCAGGGGGGCCTCCTGATAGGCCAAGGATTCTGCCTCATTTTCATGGACTCAGGCCTAATTAGTAAAATCTTAAGGGTCTCCTCCCGTCTTCCCTAACCTCCACCCCACCCCCAATTTCCTCAGAGAAATGAAGAATTCAGACGTATAGGCCAAGTGCTTGGGTTTTAAATTAGACAACTTTGTCCTGACAGGAACCGAGTCACAGCTGTCATACCTGATTATTTTTAGAGTTACTACTAAACTCTTTGTACAGGATGAGCTGCCACTGTTCAAGGCAAACAGAAGGACTTCACATTTTATCATGACAGCTCTGGAGCCATCCACCTCCTCGTGTTCATTATTTCCACCCTGTCTCTGGAAGGGATGAGGTGGCATCTTGACAATCGTACGGCGGGGAAGGCAGACCCCGTGGCTTGTTACTACCTCCGAGGGATGGAAAGCTCCCCAACTGAGCAAAGTCCACTGCCTCCAGGAAACCAAGGAGAAACATTCCGGGGGTGGGGGGGGGGGTTACTGCTCCAGAGCCTTCTCTGCATGAACCATTATCTTTCACGAGAAGCAAAATTTGACCGCCAAGTAGCCAACCAATAAGAGCACCTGTATGCAAATGCCACCAGCCCTGGCCTGGACTGGCCAGCTTGTGAGTGATGTCACAATCCCCTCTGACCCAACAATGCCACCACCACTGAAAAGGCGGGCCCCTGCCTGCAGCTCTTACAGAGAGAAACATTCACCCCCAGCAGAGTACCTTCTAATTGCTCCTGGAGTGTGGCGGACAAGTCTCTGCTGTCCGAGTTACTAGATCCAGAAAATAAAATGACCTTACGAACATGGGAAGAGAAGTCCAGCTAAGGCCCAAGGCAAATGTCTCTTCTTACATCCACTTTTTGCTGGATTACAGAAACAAGTTCAAGGAGCAGAAGCCAAACACCTACCTCGGCTTTAAAGAGGGGGGGGGGGGGGGGGTTACTGCTCCAGAGCCTTCTCTGCATGAACCATTATCTTTCACGAGAAGCAAAATTTGACCGCCAAGTAGCCAACCAATAAGAGCACCTGTATGCAAATGCCACCAGCCCTGGCCTGGACTGGCCAGCTTGTGAGTGATGTCACAATCCCCTCTGACCCAACAATGCCACCACCACTGAAAAGGCGGGCCCCTGCCTGCAGCTCTTACAGAGAGAAACATTCACCCCCAGCAGAGTACCTTCTAATTGCTCCTGGAGTGTGGCGGACAAGTCTCTGCTGTCCGAGTTACTAGATCCAGAAAATAAAATGACCTTACGAACATGGGAAGAGAAGTCCAGCTAAGGCCCAAGGCAAATGTCTCTTCTTACATCCACTTTTTGCTGGATTACAGAAACAAGTTCAAGGAGCAGAAGCCAAACACCTACCTCGGCTTTAAAGAGTTCTCTAGAAAGTGTTCGGAAAAATGGAGGTCTATCTCAAAGCGCGAAAAGGCCAAATACGAGGCCCTGGCTAAGCTCGACAAAGCCCGATACCAGGAAGAGATGATGAAATACCCTGGCAGGAAGAACAGGAGGAGGAAGCGGGACCCCCACGCACCCAGACGACCTCCATCGTCCTTCCTACTCTTCTGCCAAGACCACTACGCCAAGCTCAAGTGGGAGAATCCAAACTGGTCGGTAGTGCAGGTGGCAAAGGCCTCGGGGAAGATGTGGTCAGCAATGACAGGCTACGACAAGCAGCCCTATGAACAAAGGGCAGCTTTCCTGAGAGCTAAGTACCAAGAGGAACTGGGCATCTACCGGAATGCCAGGAGGAAGAGCCTCCAAGGGTCGGCTAAGCACCAGCGCAGAGGGTTCAAAGAAACTGTCAGACACAACTGACGGATCCAATTAGAAATAAAATGCCATTCTACGGTACTGCCTGTCCCTGGTCTCGTGTGTAGCGTTAGGGGGGCCATTGCTGCCGCTTTGGGCAACGAGTGGCATGGTGGAGCTGAGATCAGGGTTTGGAAACTGATCCCAGGAGGGGCTGGCTTTGGGACAAGAGTCTGAAGAGTGTGTGGTCCGTACTTACCGGGCTTGGCTTGGGCAGGCAGGGTCGGGTGGGAGCCTCCAGGTGGAAAGAAGCTAGGAGTCCTGGGGGTGGTTGCGGCTAGTCCCTGGGGGTGGGACTAGCATCCTGGTCCCGAGTGGTTCTCCAGGGTGGAGGACCCTACTCAGAGTGAAGTGAGCAAACGCCAGCCCTGCCACCCTCCTCGCCAGGAGGGCAAAAGGCCTGGAGTCCAGGTCAGGCTCCCAATTCAGGCCCCAGCAGAGGCTGGGAAATGAGTTGAGGTGGGCCTTAGGGGACTCAGTGTCTCCAGGGATTCCAGAACTGGTCCTCCAGCAAGGCTTAGATACTATTAGTGGGTCAGGATGAGACTCCAGTGGTGGTCCCTAGTCTAGTCACTAGGATGAAGCATGGGGCTGATTTTACAAAAAGAGGCGTCTGACTCTGCCCCAAGTACTATAACTTGGAGAGAACCCTTTTCTTGACATTTTGGTGAGCATCTCCCCGGTCATTTTTCTGTGGACGTAAGCACAACACACAGGGTGGACATTTGCTGCCTGTATGACCACCGCGGCATCCATTCCTTTTCTCCTGCTCACAGCACACCGACTCCATCCTGACCAAGGCTGGATCAGATGGAATCCCCCTGGCTACAGTGACTGGCTCAGTGACGGTCATGTGACCCAAGTTGGTCCAATCACAGTAGATCTCAGGACTTGTGTAAGGAATCCTAGGGGAGGATGCAGCCCTAGGGGCTGTTGGCAGCCATTTGCCTCATTCTCAGGCCAAAATGTTAGTCCCTTTGGCATCCTGGACTTTTCATTGAAGATAAGCCCACACGTTTTGGATTTTGTCTAAGATAGTTTGAGTTCGGTTTTCTGTCACTTAAAATGAGTCAAAACTTGTCATTTGATACAGATGAGATTATTCCATCTACCATAACTGTATTTTTCAGGCAATAATACACTGTGGGCAACGTTTCATACCAATCTAGATTGATATGGAATATTTTGAAATGGCTCTTGACTTCTGATATCAAAGGGACTGGGCCAAAATGCAAAATTTTTTTGTCACCAGGTTCTGCATGCAAAAGACTTCCTTAATTCCAGCTCTAAAGCCCTATTCCATGAGGGATCTGCATCTCTGTAGCCTGCTGTTGTTTCAAATTTTACTTTTGGAACAAAAATAAAAATACATATTTTTGAATAGCCTTTTAGATCTGGGTCAGCCTTTAGGGGGTGAGAGGTAATAGAGTGGAGTGATTTAGAAATTCAGGGTCTGGAATCAGGCCATTTACGAAGGGCTCCCACGTGCCAGACCCTGTGCTGGGTACCAGGAGGCCCAACGCGGTCTACTGTTAGGTTCCTGCCCTGATGAGAGGGATGGACACGGGCATAAACCACAGCCCTACAAGGCCTGAGGAGAGTGTAGACTGCACAAAGAGCTGGGGGTGGGAGCGAGTACCACCTACCAAGGCAACTGCTAAAGTCTTCATGGAGGAAGCAGGTTTATGCTCCTCGGCAACCTTGTACTCACGCTGGCCGGATTCCAGTTCCCCCTCTCCCATTCCCCACAGGTGCTGTTCCAACTTATCTCTGCTTCCCCTCCAGCCCAACCTCCAGTCTCTCAGGAGACACCCTCGTTTCCTGCTTCACTGAGAATATAGAGATCATCAAACAAAGCACTGTCGGTTTTCTTCCTTCTCAACGTGAAATCCACAGCCTTCTTCCCTCCTGGTCTCACGCCTCATAGCTGGAACCCTCTCACTATCCTCTTCCCCACCAACCTCGGGCCCTTGCTCCTCCTGTAAAGATGCTGACTCTCCAGCCTGTAAGCTTGCTGTCCTGACACAAGCGGTTCTGATCACTGGCAGGACCTTGGGCAAGTAAGTTCTCTTTCCTCTGTCTCAGGTTTCTCATCTGTGCAAAGGGGATGATGCCTGCCCCTCAGGTTGTTTTAGTGATTAAATGATGTAACACACGCAAAAGCATTTGGCACGGTCCTTAGCACATAAAAGGTACTGTGGTTGACCCTCTAGGGCGGCTGTCCTATGATTTCCCCCTCCTGGTATTCACACCCTGGTACGACCCCCCTCCCATTAAATGTGGGCAGAACCTGTGACTTCCCTTGTTTTTTCCTTTTTTGGCCGCGCCACGTGGCATGTGGGGGATCTCAGTTCCCCGACCAGGGGTCGAACCTGCGCCCCCTGTAGTGGAAGAATGGAGTCTTAACCACTGGACCGCCAGAGAAGTCCCCCTGTGACTTGCCTTTAACCAACAGAATAGGGCAGGGGAGATGGGACGTGATATCCTCTGTGATTACACCATGGTGTATAAAACTCTATCTTGCTGGTGGATTTGCTCTATAGAGATTCTTCCTGCTGGCTTGATGAAGTAAGTGGCCAAGCTGGGGAAGCCCACGTGGCAAGGAACTGTGGGGAATCTCTAGGAGTTGAAGGTGCCTCGGACCAACAGCCAGGAAAAAAACCAAAGCTCTCAGTCCTACAAACACAAGAAACTAAGTGCTGCAGCAACCACATGAGCGGGGAAGTGTATCCTTCCCCAGCTGAGCCTCCACATGAGAACTCAGCCCTGGTTGACACCTTGATTGCAGCCTTGTGAGACCTCAAGTGGTGGACCCAGCTAAGCTGTTACCGGATTCTGACCCAGAGAAACGAGGAGATAATGAACATGTGCTGTTTTAAGCCAACAAGTTTGTGGTAATTGGCTACATAGCAATAGATAACTAATACAGTACTCAATAAATGCCAGCTTCCTTGTCATCTTAAAATAAACCATCTTTAACTTTCTTTCTCCCTCCAGCCTCTACCCCACCCGTTTAATTTCTTTTCCTTTGCTACCAACCTCTGGAAGGTGGCGGACACCCCCCAGTGCTAATTAGATCCTGACTTGTACTCTGCAGTGGTTCCAGGGAGGCTGTCTTGTTTCCAGCCTGGCTCTTGGTGGGCAGCGGCTGTGTGTGACATGATGGTCCCCTCTGGGAAGAGGGCCCACACACAGCTGGACCCCAGCCCTCATGCCACTCTTTTCTGGTTTCCTCTGTGATTAATTACGTGGATGTGGGTGGCTAAGTCAGAGTTTTGACAACAGTTTGCAGCGCCCCCGCTGAAAACTAACTCTATTAACAGTCCTTTATGAGAAAGCCGACAGGAGGTTGTGAATCCGCTGGCTTCTAATGACTGTAATGTAATGACATGAAGGGGGAAGGAGGGGAGGAGGATAAGTAGGAGGAGCCTGGGTCTAAGATAATGGGCGAGAGGAAAAGCAGGCAGAAAACCTGGTGTGGTAGCAGCATTCCACGCAGACCCACTCGGCTGGGCTCAGGGGCCCCTGCCTGTCTTAATGCCTGAATCACTCCTCTCTGACTCTTGTCTCCCAGAGCCTTTTCCTGTGTTCCTTTATTCAGCAAGTATTCATGTCAATCTTAAGCCTGCAACGTACCAGGAACAGTTCTACTACCAGAGAGGCAGCGAGGCCCCTGATCTCTTATAAATAAACAAGTCAACAAATAAACACACCAGGTCATTTTTTGATAGTGTCAAGTGCTCTGAAGAAAATAAACCGGGCTAATGAGATAAACAATGACAAGTGGGGTTGAGGGCGCTTTAAATGGGTGGTCGGAGAAGATGACATTTGGGTTTTGATTTAAAGGACGAGAAGGAGCCAGGCCTGCCAAGGCCTTAGGGAAGAGTTGTTCAAGTAGAAGGACAGCAAGTGCAAAGATCCTGAGGCAGGAGTGAGCTTGGCATATTAGACAGAGGGAGGCTAGAATGACTGGAGGGGTGAGTGAGTGGCTGAGATGCAGTTGGAGAGGACAGGCCTTGGCAAGGAGTTTATTTTGAAACCTAAGGGCTATGGGAGACAAAGAGGCTTTTCTGCAGGGGGATCCATGTGCTTCCATTTCCACTTCTGGTTAATGGTCATTCTAGTGTCTTCAAAGACTACCAAGGCCAATAAGGGGATGCTAGCGCCTCCCAGGTCTGCAAGAGAAAGAGGCAAGGCTAGCGAATACCAAATCCATGACCGTCTTCCCTTTTGGAGGGGAGATAATCAGGAACCTCCACTTGGTCCTCCTGGGAGCAGCTGTAAGCTAAAAATCAAATGTGGAAGCTGTGAAACGTCTCTCCCTGTGATTTGTTTTCCCAGAGATGGGGGGAAGGACAGGCACGGGTGGCAAAATATTCCAGGAGCACACTGCTTCCCAGGCCTCAGATTTCCATGTGGAGCAGCTCCCACTAGACCAGTGGTTCTCAACTTTGAGGCTGCATTAGAATCACCTCAAACCTTATTAAGATACAGAATGCTGGGCCCCACCCCCAGAGTTTGATTCAATTCTTCTGGGAGTTGGGCCTAATTTGCATTAGGATAATAATTTGCATTTCTAAAAGTTCCCAGGTGGTGCTGATGCTGCTGGTCCCAGGACCACGGAGGAGTTCTTTCTCCTCGCGCAGCCCTGGCATTTACCCTGAAGAGGAGGCATCACTGATCTGCCTAGTGACGTTGAGAGAGAGGAAGCGCTGGCCTGCTCTTCCCTCCTCCCCCGGCCAATCCCAGCTGCAAAGTGTGCCCAGGTCTGCTCTCCAACCAGTTCATCAGCAATAAAGGTGAAAGGTTCATCCTCATCTGTCTTTCTCTTTCATCTGCCAACTGATTCTGAACTTGACAAAGGAGTATTTATTTGTCTGTTTGTTTATTGATTTGGGGGGCTTCCCTCAAATCCCAACGGAGAAGTCGATCCCATTTGCAAACAATCGATTAGCATCTGGGCCACACAGCATCACTGGGGTCTTAAGAGTTGATTTCAGCCTCCACGAAAGCATGTTTGGGGACAAAACGGTCTAGTTTCTGGGCCTATAAGACTGAGGACCAGGCCCCTGGCCAGGGTGAGGTCACCAGGGTGAAGTCACAAAGCCCTGGCACCTTTGTGTCTCGTCATGCACCTCTAATCACACGCCCACAAACAATACCTGCCCTCCAGGTGTGCGGGAGGATAAACGCAATGTCTGGGACATCCTTGTAAATGAAGTCTGATGTGTAAGAAGTGCCCAGTGGATGGGGGTGCCTGCCCTGGTCTCTAAGGGATGGTTCAAAGGAGAAGAGAACAACACACACAAAGGCAGTTGAAGCAGGAGAAAGAGCTTGGCCAAAGGCCAAAAGTGGGTCATGTGACACTGCAGACCAGCCTTGACCTCTGGGTGGATCAGCAGTGAGGCACTGAGCGTCCCCCTGTGGCCACCCCCTTGTAACAGTTGCCTTGCAACAGCTCCCCCTACTTGTTGCTCCCTTTCCAGTCCTTTCTCTGCTCCAGCTGGCTGAGCGATATTTGAAGACACCTCCCTGTCAGCAGTGAAACATTTCAGTGGTTGCCCCTCACTACGGGAGTCTGACACAGGATAATCAGGCCACTGCTGCCTCACGAGTTGCACTGTCACCCACACTCAGCTTCTGAAATGGCTCCCAGTGAACCAGGCCTTCTGGGATTCACACCCTTGTGTGATTCCTCCCTTTGAGTGTGGGCTGGACCTAATGACTTCCTTCTAATGCACGGAATAGGGCCGAAGAGACAGGATGTCACTGCTTCGGAAGGGACTAGGCTACGAAAGACTCTCTCTGGCTCTCTCTCTTTCTCGCTTTTGCTCACAGCAAACTGACATGTTGAAAGCCACCCTGTAGAGAGACCCACATGGCAAGGAACTGAGGGTGGCTTCTGGCCAATGCCCAGCAACGAACTGAGGCCCTCAAAGGGCTGGCAAGGACCTGAATCCTGCCAGCAACCGTGAGTAAGCTTGGAAGCAGACACCTTTATTGCAACTTTATGACAGGCCCGGCTAAGCCGTACCTGATTCCTGACCCGTAGCAACTAAGGTGATAGACGTGGTTTCATGGCACTGAGGTTTGGGATAATTTGTTACAAACAGAAATAGATAATGAATACAGATTTTGGTATCAAGAGGGGGATAGTGCCATGAAAAATATCTAAAGAAGTGAGATGTCTTTGGAACCAGGCAGTGGGTAGAGGCTGGGAGTATTCTGAAGACCTTGTTAGAGAAACCTGGACTTTGAGGATGCTGCTGGTGAAGGTTCAAAAGGAAGTGAGAACATGTTACTGGAAACTGGAAGAAAGGGATCCTTGTTATGCAGTGGAAGGAAGTTTAGCGACAACGTCGTCTGCAGGGATATGGAAGGCAGGACATGCACCGAATCAACTTTGTGATCTAGTTAAGGAGGTGTCCAAGCAAAGGGTTGAAGGTACTGGCTGGTTTCTCCTTGCTGCTTATGTGAGAAGAGAGATAAATTGAGGCAAATGTGGTTGAAAAGGAGCCAGACTTCATAGTTTGGAAAGTTGTCAGCCTCCCAAGACAGCAAAGGATGCTAAAATTAAGAGATGGCTTTGAGCAGTGTCGAGAAAAAGTGGTCCGGAGATAAAGCTGAGGGTGTGACTGTGCAGCCTTTGGCTAAGACCTAGGAAAGATCAAAGGACTGTAGTATTATTCAGCCACATAAAGGACCTTTAAAGAGATTAGGGTGGGCCTTACAGATCCCCAAGATCAAACAATAGGGCCTCTGGGAAGCATATGAGCATGGTACCTTGGCCTTCTTAGCGGAAGCCCAAGTAGAGAAGTTTAGTTCAAAGAAATCTGTGGTTGTGGCTTTTGTGTAAGAGAGCGGCTCTCGATGAAATTTACAGAAGACCCACAAAGTTTTGGAGAAAACTATTATCAGAAGAAACACTGTCAGCTTGGACTAAAAAGGACAGAGACAGTACAAAACAAAAAGAGGTCACTGGCCTCCCAAAATT
>NW_006780610.1:7332929-7336925 GCF_000442215.2 Lipotes vexillifer | reverse complement strand
GCAGGAAGCAGGCTGAAGAAAAGTCAGCTTCAAACATGCCCTTCCTTTCATGAAGGAAAAAAAAAAAAAAAAAGGAAGACTCAGCGGGAGAAACCAAGAACTCAGAAAGTGGAGTTAAATATTCCCAGATTTTAAAACTAATCAAGAAACTTCCAATATATTCCTGGATGGATTTCAGAATTGTTATGGACCAGGGACTTTTTTCTGCCCCACGTTGTCCCCCCTTTTGAGTAAGAATGTCTAGAGCCATTACCCTGTACCTATCCCACCACTGTATGTCAGGTGAGTGGGGACAGAGAACTTGTCTGCCTAGTTTTGCAGAGCTACTGATCCACAGTAACAGCACTCTAGGACCTGTACTCAAGGAACTACACCCAAGAGCCTCAACCACACTTGAACTTGATTTAGATGGTGAGATTCTGGACTTTGAGCTGATGCTTTCACGGGATGAGGCTTTTGGGGGCCTTGGGAAAGGGTAACTGTGTGTCGCATGTGGCAAGGACATGAATCACTGGGGGCTGGAGGGCAGCTGGCGGTAGGCAGCTTCAGAACTGACTAAACGGTCTTTGTCTCCTGGCATTCACACCCTTGTACAGCCCCCTCCCCTGGTGTGTGGGCTGGACCTAGTGACTTCCAACACAGGGAATACAGCAAAAGTGACGGGTTGCCGCTTCTGAGATTAGGTTATAGAAGACTGTGGCTCCTGTCTTCCCCTCTCTCGGAATCACTCTGACGAAGCCAGAAGCCATGTTGAAAGCTATCCTATGGAAAGGAACGGAGGTAGCCTCTGGTCAACAGCACTGAGGAACTCAAAATCCTTCAAAGCACCCTGGGAATAAGCTTGGAGCAAATCCTTTTCCCCAGCTGAGCTTTGAGATGATCACAGCCCTGGAGTATTCCTTGATGGCAGCCCTGTGAGAAACTCTAAGCCTGGAGAACCCAGCTGAGCCACACCCAGATTCCTAACATGCAGACAAGGTGAGATAATAAACATTGCTTCAAACCATAAGTTTTGGGATGATTTGTTAAACAGGAATAGATACTTAATACACCCACCCTAAGGTCCTGCCCTACAGTATTTCTCCCAGAAACACTACACTCTCCTCAGGGCCCTTGCACATGCTACTCCAGGGTGAACTCATCCTACCTTTTAGGTCTGGTAAACTTCCACCTTCAGACAAGACTCAGGCCAAGTGTCCCTTCCTCCAGGAAGCCCTCTTGGACCCTCCCACCCTCTTCTGTGCTCCCATATCACATCACCATCTCATTCATATCACATCTTAACTAGTGTTTGTCTTGACTAGTGAAGGAGGGCAGGTGCTTTGCCTTATTCATCCTGGTACCCTTAAAATCTAACACAATGCTTGACATGCAGTAAAATAATAATAGAAAACCGTTATTTATGTACCTATGCCATGCCTGGTAGTGTTTGAGGCAATTTACATGTACCGATCTTATTTACTAATAAACTGAATGAGGCAGAAACTTTAAACACCCCCATTTTGCAGATGAGGAACTGAGACTCTAGGCGAGGCGCTTGGTGCTGGAAAATGAGCAATGGAACCCGGAGAGGCTCCTCCCGTCCCGGGCTTGGCAGTGTCAGTTCCCTCCTCTCTCTCGGGAACTCTAAACAGGCAGAGTTGGGCCAGGAGGCCTCCTGAGCGCCCAGACACACACTCTGTGTTTGGCATTTCCGGATAAATACCTGGATCCTTCCCTTCGCGCCTCCGAGGAAGGGCTTGGCTGTCACCCAGAGAATTTGTTGGGCACCAGAAATCACACCTCCAGCTCTCTGCTCACAGCTGTGCCTCCGGCCCGCAGGCAGGATAAGCGTTTCCCCGCCCTCACACCCTGTCATTACAAACCATGTAAATTCCTTGATACTCATGTTGAAATGAACAGATGCGGCTCTGTATTTTTAATGAATTATCTGCAATTAGCAGCAGTGGGCATGAAAGAACTCTGCGGTCCCTGGGGCTGCCCCTGGTGGATGCAGCTGCGAGTACATTTGCGATGAAGAATCCAGCCCAGCTCCTCTGGCCCACGTGGCTCTGGCGAGTGGGTGAGGGAGCGTCCACTCGCACAGCGTCTGCTCTGCCAGGAAGCAGAAGGGGGCCTGCCGACACCTGATGGTCACTCCACTGCCGACTTGGCCCTCCTGCCATTCCCCCCCGCCCCATGCTGTCTAAACACCCTGAGAGGATGTCCTCCACCCGGATGTCACGGGTGATGAAGGTTTTTACGGGCTTGGGGTCTGCAGTGTGGAGTAAAGGTCTGTGAGAAAATGCAAAGGGACGTGCTGCCGTGCCCAGGGCAAACGTAAGGGGATGTCTGCACGGATTTCAGTGAGAGGTAGGTGTGCACACCAGCTCCATCCGAAGGAGGAAGATATTTTTGGTAATACATATAATGCTAATAACTAGCATGTATTGGGCACTTACTGTGTTCCAGGGCCCGATTTAATGCTCACCAGGCATCAGCAGGGCAGTGTCAATTCCCCCTGGCCCTGCCACCTCCAACCACAGACCACAGCCAAAGACCACCGGGAATCCACCCGTAGTTGAACAAAGGGGATTTTTGGCTCTTGGCAATGAGGGAGAATGCACAGCCCTGGGAACTGCGGGGCATCTCAGTAAGAGGAGGTTGGAAAGAACTTACTGCAGGAATTAGGTTTGCGTTAGGTGATTTGGGGGAGGTTCAAAGAAGTGGAGCTTTGCTCTGGACTGGATGCTGTCAGGAGGTCAATATACTTCTTACCGTTGGGTACTTAATAAATTTTATCTAGAAGGTGGGAGGAATGAAGCAAGACTAAAGTTGGAATTGGTAAAGGAGCAGCTGTCACTCACGTTAGCCAAGAGGGAGGGGGATGGTCGGTCACTTGTGTTTCTCCGTAATGTCCTTGTTTGTGTCTGAGTTCAGATGTGGCTAGAAGTAGGCTTGTTTTTGTCTTAATCCATCACGGTCGTGGAGAGCTCACATGCCTAAGTCTAGGTGTGGGGTACAGGCCAGCTCCCAGCACCAGGCCAGTCTCCGGTCCTCAGCGCCTGCTGTTCCCTTTCCCACCAGGCCCTGTTATTGTGCCAGTTTACAGAAGTAAAGAAACTGAGGCTCACAGAGTTGCCAAAGCTAAGAAGTGGTGCTGTGATTCCAGCATCACTGAAACTGCAGTGGGTGCTGAGGGACTCAGGGGACAGGAGGGGAAGGGGTATGACTACGGGAAGCCAGGCTGACCATGAAGGGGACTGGCTACGATGGTGAAATAGAGAGAACATAGGATTTGGAGCCAGAGATCTCCACTTTCGAAATCTGTCCCTGCCACTTACTAGCTACCCGGCCCTGGGCAATTTTCTGAACATCTTAGATCCAATTTCTTCTTTCGCGTGATGGGAGTATAAAAGTCTGTTTCCCACAGTTATTGTGAGAAAAAAAATGGAAGAGACACAGTATAAGGCACCTATGCAACACTGGGAGACAGAAGAGTCCCCTCCGAGCGCTTCCTGTGTGCCAGCCACTGTGCTGAGTATCTCACAGGTACAGACTCATCTAACACAGTCGCCCTGTGAGGCAGGTTCTATTAGAGTCCCTGGTTTGCAGGAGAGAAGATGGAGGTACAGAGAGGTTAAGCAACTTCTCTGAGGTCACACAGCTATCAAGGAGCAGAACTCAGGCATGCTGGCTCCAGCACCCTCACTCTACTCCCTCATGGTAGCTCTTGGATCACAGCCCCTTCCCTTCCCTTGCTGCAAGGATTTCAACCTCAACGAGTCTAGTCACATTTTGACGGTGACTGTGTGCTCTGGAACTCCCCTGGTCCCAGACTTTTGCTCATGGAAGGGTCTAAGCTGCTCGCTTGGCTCTGGTTCGGAGAGCACTTGTTTCCTTTTGGAAGGTCTATTGGTGTTCCTGTGCCTTTCAGTAAGTAGTAAAACCAGAGAGAAAAACACTGAGAAATGAATAAAAACTAAAAGGGCCCCGGGGTGGGGTCGGGGGGAAAGA
>NW_006780610.1:7313835-7332837 GCF_000442215.2 Lipotes vexillifer | reverse complement strand
AAAGAGTGCTACAGCCAAAGCCCTCCTGTGCCACGGCTGATGTGTGGGCAGAAGGCTGCCCGAGAGGAAAGGGGTCAGAAGTGGCCAGTCGGGTCCCTCCCATCCCACAGCAGCAGGCAGCTGTTCAGAGTGGCCTCAGCGCCACAGTCCAAGGCTGAATCAGCTCTGGTTAGTCCTAAGCGATTGAGCAGGTTTGTAGTTTGTGGCCCCAGTTCTGTAAGACTGGGAGGCAAGGACTCCTGGGCCCAGGGACGCCAGTAACTGAGGTCCTTCCTGCCTCCAACCCCCTCCAGGCCGCGTTCCACCACCACTTGAGGGAGATGAAGTCCTGGAACTCCCATCAACATTCCCTCTGCTGTTTCATGCAATCCCACATCACTGTCATCAACCTTCTTGAGGCTCATCTGTTCTTAATTATATCTCTAAATCCCGAGGCATTACAACTGTGCGAATTGGGGGAATTTAGCTGCTTAGTGGATTCACAGTAATCACGGTAATCTCTGGTATTTACAGAGCTTCCCTTTGTAGACTGTGAAAGCCAGATAGACAACATTGTAGTGGTGAGGGCGCCGTGAAATTGCTCTCAAGTTCTCTTCGCAGAGTGCCAGGCCCTTAGTCGGTCTGATTTTGTTTTGCTCAAGGAGGTAGATGAGAAAAGTAGTTTTCTCCACTACCTCCTGAGGGAGACCGAAGAGAAGCTGGAACGGTGAAACCCACATAGAAGATATGCCTTGGGTTGTGTGCCCAGCCTGAGCCCTCTGCTCAGGACTGCCGTGCTGCCCCCTCCTCAGCTCACCGCGGAAGGGGTGGGCTCCTTCCCGCAGCTATGTCTGTTCCAGTTGAGCATCCCCCTTCTTGGTATCAGCTGATTGGACAAAAAGTTGACACTCGACTAATGAGCTGAGCCAACCAGATCCTCTCTCTTGCTAATTCAAGGCTGGGAGTCAGTCAGCTGGTCCCTAAAGCTAGAAGGTCAGGCAGACTCAGGGTTGGGAGTGACCATCGGGGACTGTGTGTACTGCTTAACAATCAGAGAGAAGGGGAGTAGACTATGACACCTGAGAGAGTTGCTCTCCAGCACTTTCTGTCCCATGTATTTAGTCAGTGTATTTAGTCAATGTATTTAGTATGGATGTATTTAGTCAATGTCCCATGTATTTAGTCAATCACCCTTTGGATTCCTAAGCCAGGAGCCATCCCCATGAGGTCATTACTGCATGAAGGTGAGGCACTGGAAACAACCTGAAACTCCTGTTTTCTGACACTCCATGCCTTCCCTTCAGCTTCAGTGGAAGACGAGGCCAGGTCCCGTTGGTACATGAGATGGGAGCAGCCACACTTCCTCTCTAACGGAGACACCACAGCCGGTACCGCAGGTGAGTGGGAGCCACCCATGGCCCATTCCAGAGACCCCTGCTGACCTTTATCAGAAGCCAACATGGGCCTCCCCAGAGTGCTGGGGTGTGAGGCACGGCTGCCCTTGGACTCCACAGCATGAAGGAAAAGGACTGAGAAGTGTCCCTGCAAAGAAGCCATCGTTATGACACAGCACAGCCATCTGGTCCCCGCATTGATCTGACAGCGGCAGCAGGGGTGGAACGCAGCAGACACGGAGGCCCTGGGAGCACAATGCAATGCAGAGCCCTCATTGATCCATGTACCTGCCTGAGGACTGGCCAGACTCTCTCTGTTTAAAAGACACTCACGGAAGGTCAGGGCTGGAAGGGCACCTTAGGGAGGCCCCAGGACAGCCCAGCGTTGTCACAAATGGGAAAAACAAGCCCCAAAGACACTACTGAGATGTGACCTTTCCATTTCAATCAAGGGAGTTCAAATAGCATTCGCTGTTTATTGGGCAGTTTTGCGGGAAAAGGGGGGCGGATATTGTTGTGCTTTGTAGCCCTATGTTGCCCTCCCACAGGGAGAAAAGCAAAGAGAATATATATTTATGTGGAGTCTGTAGGACTGAATCTTAAGTGCTTGGCCTAAAAAAACCAAAAGCACATAGTTGCCACCAAGATAAGCAATGTGTTGTCACTAATTCAGTAGAGTCCCACGCTCCCCCATCCCCTGGCCCCCACCCCCACCCCGCCACCCTGCTCCATGGGACACAGAGCAGCAAATCACAGATTTATCTCAGCCGGAGGTTCAAACAGAGTTATGTGAGACAGTGGCTTCTGTGATGCCTGCCTTTGCTTAGCCACATATTCTGTTTCAACCCGCCCTGTCCCAGTGCCAGTGAGTCTCCAGCAGAAAATTCATCACGAGGCCCTTGTCCTCGAGTCAAGTGGATTCTGGAAATAGTCTGTTCTCCCGCATACTCCCCACCCCAAGCCAAGATGCCATGGGCTCTGTGGGGTTCAGCCCCCAGAGCCCCTGCACGCTCTGTAGTTAACCATACCACTGACTTGTGGCCTGTCTGCTTAACTGGCCTGCTGTAGTCTCTGGTCCCCACTCCTGCTTCCTCATGGGCCAGGGGCCTGGTGAAACCTTCTGGCGTTTCTGGGGTTCGGCCCCATTCTCCTGAGTGCTAGGATTTATCCTTCCCTTCTCCAGCAGCCCACAAGTGTCCCTGACCTAAAATTCACACAAGCACCTAGGCCATGTGGCTACCCACTCTCTCAGAATTTTCCTTTTCAAAAATATGCAGGCCCACAGGAGGGTAGAATCTGCCTTTTTCCCTGGTTGTTAATGTGGACAGTTGGTCTGTTTTCAAGTCCTGCTCTAATCAGCAT
Source organism: Lipotes vexillifer (assembly GCF_000442215.2). NCBI lineage: Eukaryota > Metazoa > Chordata > Mammalia > Artiodactyla > Lipotidae > Lipotes > Lipotes vexillifer. The sequence goes on along the minus strand of NW_006780610.1, from coordinate 7,330,102 downwards.
CATCATAGTTATAAGCACTAGCTTTAGAGTGAAAAGAGTTGGCCCTGAATTCTGTCCACTCTACTGACCAACGGCATGAACTTGGGCGACCAGTTCTTCTAACTGCATTCTTCTGAGCCTCATTTTCCTCACCTGTGTAAGGTGGTTGTTGAAACCTATCCCACATTACTCGTACAGAGTAAATGAGAGCATACATGAAATAATGGACAGAAAGAACACAGCATAATGTAACACATAATACTAACCTGTAACATTCACTGAGAGCTTTGATACGATTTGTCCCATGTGGGGGAAAAGGGGGCGGGTATTGTTGTGCTTTGTAGCCCTGGGCAAAGTGCTTTGCAAACATTGCGTTAGTTAATTTGCACAGTAATCTTGTGAGATCCTATTTTCCCAAATTTTTAAATGAGAGCTTTGAGCCTTGAAAGGTTAAGTAAATTGCCCAAGGTCAACAGTTGGGTAGTGGTTGAGCAAGCACCAGTTGTGACCTGGTGGAGACCAAAGATAATGATTTATCTCATTCAGGGTCTTAGTACAATGCCTAATATATAGTAGGCACTTGAAAAATGTGTGTTGAATTAATGCATGGCTCCCAGCTCAGTGCTCCTTCGCATAACTGAGTTGAGAGCTCAGCTTTATCAACTTATTTTTTCTCTCTCTGTCTCTGTCTCTTTTTTTTGCAACTGGGGACACTGAGCTGTTCATCTGTGTTTTATTTCTGCCAGTATTTGTGTTCTTATCCTTAGTATGGCTATTACTGGATTTTTAATACATTCAAACCTTCTATCTGAATGGATACGTAATTTCCATACCACCTACTCTTAATCAGAGAGTACCCACAGATTCAGCCCTTTGGACAGAGCTAGGATTTTTTAGCTAATGGCTGTTGGTATTGTATTTGCATTTAAAAACTCTTTCCAATAAGTGTGCGACCCACATATGAGAAAATACTGCATTCCCCACTCAGTGGTTCTGGCTCTCTCTTCCTTTTCATAGTCTCTCAGATGAGAAAAGATTGCCATAAAGATTTTATGAGTCCAAGAGAAACATTACTCAAACAGGATTTATTTCGAAGGCATCATTCTGAAACCACGGCATGTTGTCTAAAAGGGAATCAAAGCTCATATTGGTGAAATTTTTACACTCGAATGAAGTCCAAATGTTGCATAAGATCCTCTTAATGTCTCTACCAAGTAAGCAACTTCTTCAGTTTGGTTCAAATCAGCAGACAATTTATAGAGCATGTGTTTTCGGCATCTCTGGGCCCATACTTGAAACCAGTGATAAGAGACAAGAATACGTCTTTGCCCATGCGCACTCACACAAGGAGAAAGGTAATTACGGGTTTGGTACTTTCAGACCTTCATACTCTGGGACAAAAAATGTCTTTACGATGCCCAGTATATGTCAGGCAGACTGCTGAACAATGCAAGGAAAACAAGGCACATTTCCTACCTTCAAGGACCTACTGTCTGACTGGGGAGATACACAGATCCTTATGCAGCACACTTTGTAGTGAGATAAGGGTTATGCTAGAAACAGGTACAAGAACTTGTCAGCTGGGAGCTGGTTCTAGAATTGTGTGAGATGTCTATCATCCTTTGTCTAGCTGACAAACTCCTATTCATTCTTCAAGAACCCAAATCAAACATCTTCTCCTCTGAATGCTTTCCTCGCTGTCCAAGACAGAATTGGCCTTCCCTCTTTGGGGTTCCCACAAAATCTTGAATAAAGGGAAAGTGGGGGTGACAGACACTAAATAAGTAACTATTAAAAATATCTGTCTATATCTATATCTACACACACACACACACACACACACACACACACACACACATTTCTGCAGGGGTAAAGAGCAGGAAATACTTAACTATCAAGGAAGAGGTGGAGATACTTGAATTGATTCTGGAAAAATGTGGAGAAGGTCATTCCAGATGGAGAATACAGGAAGGATAAAGGCATGACAGGACGCGCGGTCATGATGTATTTACAGAATGGCAGGTAGCTACAGTGGCTGAAGCAAGGCAGGGGAGTGGTGGGAGGAGCTGGTGATCATGGGGAGAAGTGGCAGAAGATGAAGCTGCTGTTTTAGGATGGGGTCAGATTATGAAAATCCTCTGCTAAGAAGTTTGTTCCTCATCCTGCAGATGGTAGAAACGATCAAAATGTATTTTAACTTTTACTGATTTTTCTGCACCCAGAAAGTAACATATGCTTGTTGTAAAACTTTAAGAGAACACAAAAGAACATAAAAAATACATTAGCACCCCATTCTGAGCTCATGGTGTTACTACTTTTCTTGTCTTCTTTCTTTAGTGACTATTATATATGTATGTGTGTAAAAATGTTAGTTCATACTATATACATTGTTTTGTATGTTGATTTTTTTCACATAATATCATATTAAGCATTTTCCAATTTCTTTGAACATTCTTTGAAATTAATTGCTACACATTTTATCAGCCACATGTACCACAGTTTATGGAACCATTAATGCTGGAAATACACTGTTTCCTTTTCCCCACTATAATAAACATCACTGTAAGGAACATCCTTGTGTATCCATTTTAAAAAGACCTCTCACTATTTCTTCAAGATAAAGTCCTAAAAGTGGCATGCATTTTTTACATTTTAATCATTATGTACTGTCAAACTACCTTCCCAGAAAACGTTCTGCCAATTTATAATACCACCAACTGGGCATGAGGCTCAAAGAGGTTAAATGACTTGCCTAAGATTAAACAGCTGGGGAGTGGTGGGCTGGAAATCAAATGTGGGCACCGGTATCCACAGGGCTATGGCAGAGCTTTGGTGGGGAGACGGAGGATGGGGTGGCCAGAGGTAATTGAGTCCGTAGCACTGAAACTGACTTGGGTGAAGATGGATGGTCTAATGAGACAGCTTCAAAAGACAGGCTGTTCAACGGACAACACTTGCAATTTCATACTCTCTATAAAGCTGCCTATGTCACGACTCTTCCCACTTGAGAGTGTTCAGACCAAAGAGGAATAAAACACATCTCCCTTTCTCTTGACTGTTACTCCTTTGTAGACCCAGGCCTTGGACTGGCATTAGTGCACATGGCACGTGTGAAAACTTGCCTGGTCATCTGAAGAGTGATTCAAGGAGGATTCCTCCTTCAGGCCTGAACGAGTCAACACTAGGCATACCCTTCCTTAAGCCATAAGGAAATCAGGCACCCATCTCTCTGGGCATACAGCATGTTTTCTCAGTTGTCTCATAACTAAGAAATGACTTGATGAGGGATAAAAGATTCAGGATCCTAGCTCTTTCAATCCTCGTACCTTGATCTACTAGCTGACTTCTTTCTCCCCTCCCTCCCACTCCTTCCCTTCACAGCCATAAATGCAGTAATATAAGTCTAGGCAGAACATGAGGACCAAACTCGGGAAGTCATCTCATCAAAGTACCGTATCTTAGACACTACAGGCTTGGAAGGGATTCAGAGTTGCACTGAAGCTGAGTCCATAAATCCCCACTATGACACCTCCAACTAGTGTTTGTCCAGCACATACTTAACTCCAACAGTCCTCCTGCAGAAAGCTGTTCTCTTCTAACTACTAGATCTTGCACCAAGTCAAGGTTTGACTCTTGCAACTACCCATCGTTTCAGTTTCTGCCAATTAGCTAAACTTTCTTCCCTATGATGGACACTTAACTACCTGAAAATAGGTGCCATTTTCCTCTCAGTGTGCTGGAGGTGCTGCAGCATAAACGTCTAAGGCTTTGGAGTCATACAGACCTGGGGTTCCGCTTCTGACTCTAGTAAACAGCTGTGCTTCTTAGGGCAAGTTGCTAAACATCTCCAAGTCTCCAGTTATTTCCTGGACCAAAAATAATGATGCACTTACCTCACTGGAGAGTAGTGAGGACTGAGTGAAATGTCAATAGTGCGGCAAGTGGTGGGTGGTTGATAGATGCTGGGTCCCCTCACGATTGTCTCTTTCTAAGTCAGTATTTCTCAAAGGTGCTCTCTGACTTGTTGCATTGAGATGGCCTAGGGTGGGTATTTAAAATGTAGATTTCTGGGTCATAGCCCTAATCCACTGAGTCACATTCAGTGGCAGTGGGATCTGGAAACTTCTATTCGTTTAGTTCGGGCAGTATCCATGTGCCAAGAAGTTGGAAGGCCTTAAGACCTTTGGGAAGTCTCCAAAGCTGCTCAGGGGTCCACACTCAAGTGCTGGTCTGTCCAATCCCTGAGTGAGACCCCACGGAGGACACAGGCCTCTGAAGTGGGAAGCAAGGCATTGTTTTCAGGGAGTCTCGCTCTTTTCTCACTCAGAGGCCTTCCCTCTGTATTCTGGGAGCTGGAATGTGGAAGTGGGAGGGGATTGGGAAAGGTGCTGCCTCGTAGATCAGGGCTTAAGCTATTTTGATAACCTTCATATTGCCCAAGGGAGAGGATCAGCCCTTCAGAGGGGGAGAAGCAGGGCAGGGGCCCAGGGGTCAGCCGAGCAGATTGATATTGAGGGCACGCTCCAGGCCAGGCCGGGAGCTGGAGGGCCAACACAGTCGAGCAGTGGATGACAGAATGCCCTGGCCTTTCCTGGACATGGCTGCATATCTGTGCAACCAACTCCAGACCTGCCCTCTGGTGGAGCGGGGCCCCCAGTGAGTCCTCACACTTGGAACAGTTTACGTACTTACCCTCATGTGCCCCCTCGTCATCTCGGCTCCACTCTCTTTCCCGGCTGTGAGTTCTCCTAGGTGTGAGTTCTCTCCTTGTACGCAATTTTGTGCTGATGGCTCCCAAAAGTCTATTTACAACCCCCGCCCCTCCCCCAAACTTCAGATCCTTACATCCCTCTACCTTAGACGGCCCGTAGGCATCCAGTGCTTAACATGCCAGCACTCCCTTCACCACCTCTTGCCACCCACCTGCCACGCAAACCAAGAGTGGGAGCCACCTCTATTCCTCCTCCTAATTAGTCCCCCAGGTTCACTGGATCACTAACCAAGTGATGATGCTGTGTGTGTGGTCTTCCAGTCTCTTAAATCCACCCCTCCATACAGTCTCCACTGTTACCACCTGTGTTCATTCAGGCTTCGTCATTTCTCACCTGGGCTATTGCAACAATGGGCAGCTTGTGTCTGAGCCTGGATCTGTCCCTGCATCCGTCCCTCCATCCTGTTCTCCAGCAGCAGCCAGAGTGGTCTTTCAAAAAGGCAAAGCTGATCACGTGATTCGCCTGCTATAAACCTTTCAGTGCCTCCCTACTGTCCCCAGAATAAAATGCAAAGAATCCGGCCTCCTTCTACCTTTTTAGGCTCATCCCCTCTCTGTTTTCCCACATCCTTCAGCTACATTTCCAGGCGCGGAACCTGGGAACTCCTCCTCCTTCCAGGGCCCCTGGGCTGACCAGTCTCCCTGAAGACCAGGCTTCTGACTACCTGCCTCTGCCTTTCCCCTACTGTCGCTGCCCCCAATCCACGTCACTATCCAACTCAGCACAGACAGGAGAAATGGGGAGAAAAGAACAGTTATTATAATTATTATCAAAACCTGTGAGCCCTTGTTATGCAGCACTGCGCATAGTAAGTGCTTTACATTCAATTTCTCATTTTAAGCCTCACAATATTCCCACGGGACAGAGACAGATGAGGACCCAGAGGCTCAGAGAGTTTAAGTAACTTGCCCAAGGTCATGCAGCAGTACAAGTGGTGCAGATGATTCTCCAGCCCAGGTTGTCTGACTTCTGAGACGTATCAGAAAACGACATCAAAGAACACAACTCAGATCTATTTCCAATCGTCTATGCAGAAAAATCTACCCTGCCCAAACAGAGACCCCTTAAGATATACTGTCGTCAAACACCCAAGTGCTTAGCCTGGCTTATGGAAGAGGCAGTGTTACTCTATCACAGGATGATTAGGACAGCAAAGAACTTAAATCCCAGCCACTGCTGGAGAATATCTGCTTCTGAATTCAGCTTGGTTAAATTCAATCCAATTTAATTCAGTGCAGTTATCGAGTGCCCACTATTCACCCTGTAAGGGCTGGCTACGGAAGGTCCAGAGAGAAAGGCAGAGATCCCTCTTCGGAAGTCATAACTAGCCAGGGCATGGGGCACCACATGAAGAGGCAGGAATTGGGGTGTTGGAGCCAGGCAGGCATCTTGTGGTCAGTCCTGGAGTACTCAGGAGGTTGAGAATATGCCAGGTTCTTATGCTAGCCCCTGGTCAGTGGCAAGTTTTGTAATTTTGCTAATTATTTCTTATAAAATATGAGTATAGAGAAGATACCACCAGTTTAGTCTAATAGGAAGTCTCAGGTATAAAACATATGAAAGAAACTGGGATTTTCTTCCTTTCTTTCACATGAAGGCGGGGTCTCCAGTGACAGGGAACTTAGCTCTACTACTTACTAGCGGAGGCACCTTGGGCAGCCTATGTTAACTTTCTGAGCCCCAGTTTCCTCATCTGTAAAAGGGGAATGAAAGTAATCCTGTCTCATAGGGTTACGGAAAGGGTTAAAAGAGATTATGCATATAAAGTGCTTTTATTAGCGCAGCACCAAGTGCCTGTAAGGAGTGTGAAAAGAGTTAGCCCATTCAATAAACAAACGCACGAGTGGAATGCACATCTCAGGAGTGCTGGCCAGCTGGAAGGGCCCTGGATGAAGAGCTCAGAGTCTGAACTATACTCTGTCGGGTAACAGCAACCACTGAAGGTTTGCAGCAAGGAAACGGCGAGGACAGATAGGACCACACTGGCCAGAAGAGAGGACAGATGAGAGGGGGAGATACTGGAGACTAGTGGGAGGCTGCCTCAGTGTTCCAGGTGCGAGAGCACCTGAGTGAGGTTGGGATCTTGGTGTTGCAATAAAAGGGACAAATTGGAAAGACATTTAGGAGGTAGAACTGGCAGGACCTGGCAACCAAGAGATGTCAGCAGATGACAGCTGCCCTGCTGCCGAGCAGACTCAACGCCCATGAAAGAGAGCATCCAGTTAGGGACTCAGGGCAGAAGCGATGCCCTCCCCAGAAGCCCCTGGCCACTGTTTCCGTTGGGAACGCTGGCCTTGCTGCTCCTTCTCATCCCCAGGTTCATGAGGCTCGTGAATGGTCCATCCATAGAGTGGGGCACAGTGGGCAGCCCACAGGCAGTTCTTTTACAAAAGAGGTGGTGGGGCTTACAGCGGGGGCCAGTGGCCTGCAGCAGGAAAGGACTGCCCTCTTGGCAGATGGAAAGGGACAGAAGTCACTCTAATTGCGGCCTGTTTTGCAGGGGAAACCTCCAAAGCTGGTTAGAAAAGAAAAACCTGTCAAAATAGTCCAAAGAAAGGGAAAAGGACTCTCACATGTTTATAGCTACTTTGAGCCAAGCACCATCACCTATTTCTTCTCATTCAACCTTCAGCATGGCTGCAGAAAGGATTAGCTGCCTATTTTACAGATAGGGAAACTGAGGCTCACAGAGCTTTTCCTATAGTGTATACTTGTAACTTGCATAATATTGTACATGAACTATATATACTTCAATAAAAATGTAAATAAATCAAATCAAAACAAAACAAAAGGGCTTCCCGGGTGGCGCAGTGGTTGAGAGTCCGCCTGCCAATGGAGGGGACACGGGTTCGTGCCCCGGTCCGGGAAGATCCCACATGCCGCAGAGCAGCTGGGCCCGTGAGCCACGGCCGCTGAGCCTGTGCGTCCGGAGCCTGTGCTCCGCAATGGGAGAGGCCACAACAGTGAGAGGCCTGCATACAGCAAAAAAAACAAAAAACAAAAAACAAAAAAAAACAAAAAAAGACAGCAAATATAAAAACAATCTAACCCAGTTTGTCAATGGTGGAACTGGATTCAAACCCAGCTCTCTGACTCCACAGCACATTCTCTTTCCTCTACGACATATTTCATAAACTTTAATTTTAAAAGTCCCATTTCTTCAGACATTCACATAAGGCTGTTGGCAGTGCAAAATGATCGAATGCTTTTAGAAAGCAATTTGGCAATAAGAATCAAGAGTCTTAAAAAAATATTCATTCTGGGAATCGCTCCTAAAGAAATCATCATAAATTCAGAAAAAAAAAAAAAAAAAAGCTTTACACACTACAACATTCTTCACAGCAATATTTATAACAGGAACAACTGGAGGTGATCTAAATGTTCACAGAAAGAATGGTTGTGAATATCCGTTTAATGGAATATTTGGGGGTCGAGCGTTTATAATAATAAGGAAAATACCAACATTACAAGTGGAACATCATCAGGATGCAAAATTACACACAGCATCATCTAGCGATGGTGCTAGAGAGCCACGAGGGGTTCCATTTTCTGGCACGTCCCCCTCCAATCTCCATCAGCCCCTTCTAAATCACTCTAGATTTTAAAAATTAATAACATTACTTAATATGGAATAATGCATGATTGATCAACCTTATACAAAGTGGGAGTATAATCATCTTTAGAAATTTTGCTATTTTTGTTGATCTGTAATAAAGAATTTAGAAAAAATTATGCTTGCCTTTAAGTGCCTCCTATGCAGAAATAATGGGGCTGCCATACTTACCATTCTTCTTGAATACAGTTCTGGAGGCATTAGCCATGTAAGAAGCCAGGGGAACAAAAAGCATACATATTGGAAAGGAAGAAGCAAAATCACATTACTTGCAGCTAATATGATTTTCTAACCTAAAAAATCTGAAATAATCAACTTTAAAACTATTAGAGCTAATGTGAGAGTTCAATAAGATGGATGATTACAAAAGAAATGTACAAAAATCAATGGTTCTCTTATTTACAAGCAATAAACAATTAGAAAATGCAATGGCAAAATGATACTCTTCACAATAACAATAAAAGCTATTAAACTACCTAGGAATAAACCTAACAAGAAATTTACTAGGCCTAAATGATGAAAACTATAAAATTTTATTAAATAATGTAAACAAAGATCTGAAAAATGGGAGACACACCATGGTCCTGTACAGGAATATTCACTATTGTAAAAATGTCAGTTCTTTCCAAATTAACCTGCAAATTCAGCAAAACTCTAACCAAAATCACAATGGAATTTCTTGCGAGAAATCTGAAAATCTTATTCTAAAATTTACCTGGAAAAGTGAATGCACAAAAATTGCCGATAAAATGTTTTAAAACGAATAGTGAGGGAGAACTTTTCCTACTAGAAAAATAAAATTACTATATAACTATGATAATTGAAACTATGTGATTCTGGCACATAAGTAGAAAAACAGATAAATGAAATAGAAGAAAAAATCCAGACATAGAACCATGGATAGACATGAACTTAGTTTATGATAAAAGGGCCATTTCAACTCAGAAAGGACAGGTTTGGAACAATTCATTATTCATTTGGAACTAAAAGTTAGATCTATATCTCACACCTGGCACAAAATATAATCCAGGCAGATTAAAGAGCTGACTGCAAAATATAGAAGTCTGAGAGTTCTAGAAGAAATCGAGAAAATGTCTGCTATGAGGAAGAATAAAATAAAGCTGAAAACAAGTTACTTACTGAGGAAAACTTTACAACATATAGGACAAACTGGTATAGACTGAATGTCTGTGTCCCCCCCAAATTCACATGTTGAAACCTAACCCCCAAAGTCATGTTATTTGGAGGTGGGGTCCTTGATAGTTCATAAGGTCATGAGGGTGGAGCCCTCACAACTGGGATCAGTGGTCTTATAAAAGAGGCCGCAGAGAGCTCCCTTGCCCCTTCCACCACGTGAGGACACGGCAAGGAGATGGCCAACTATGAACCAGGAAGCAAGCGTTTACCAGACACAAAGTCTGTTGGCACTTTGATCTTGGACTTCTCAGCCTCCAGAACTGTAAGAAGTAAATTTCTGTTCTGCCACCAGTCTGTGGCATTTTTGTTATAGCAGCCTGAACAGACTAAGATATAGACATAGTTTTAATATTCAAAACATACAAAGAGCTCCTAAAAATCAATAGGAAAAACACATACAATCCAATAGAAAAATGGATAAAGAATATAAATAGGTAGTTCAGAAAATAAAATAGAAATGACCATAAACAAATGAAAAGGTGATCAATTACTAATAATTAAAGGAATGGAAATCAAAAGAATGAAGTGTTATCTTTCACCCATCAAGAAGGATAAAAATTACAAAATTTTTATTTGGGAAGAATGTAGGGAAATAGCCAGTCTCATACATGGTTGATGGAAATATTAAATTGGCACAGCTTTGGGGGAGTATACTTAGGCAGAAACTAAATTAAAAAGACACACACTTTGACTCAGAAATTCCACTTCAAGGAAGTTATCCTATAAATGCTCCAAGATGTGCACTGAGATATATGCATGAAGGTGTTAACTGTAGCGCTGTCTGAAAGGATGAAAAATGGTAATTATTAGCCAATTGTTTAAAAAATAATGAGGTGGATATAGGTACTGACATGGAAAAATATCTAATATGTGCACTTAAGAGAACGGAAACAAGTCGTAGGATAACACGTTTAACTCCCTGTCCCGTGTGTGTGTGTGTAAATGCATAGAGACAGGTCTACATAGCTACATACCAAATTTGTTAGCAATGTTTGCCTCTGGGGAGGACAGGAGACGTTGGGCAGGGGGTTGACAAACAAGACTCGAATATTTTATTCTGTACCCTTGGGTATGTTTTGCATTTTCCACAACGAGCATGAAAAATTGCTTTGGTAAATAACAAAAAAAGGATAGATACATAAACTCCCAGAACACAGATCTTTAAATGAAAAACAAAACAAAGCCATGCCTAGAAAAAAAAAATAGAAGGAAATACATCAAAATGTTCATGCAGGGACTTCCCTGGCGGCACAGTGGTTAAGAATCCGCCTGCCAATGCAGGGGACATGGGTTCGAGCCCTGGTCTGGGAAGATCCCACATGCTGCGGAGCAACTGAGCCCATGCGCCACAACTACTGAGCCTGAGCTCTAGAGCCTGTGAGCCACAACTACTGAAGCCCGTGCGCCTAGAGCCCGTGCTTGGCAACAAGAGACGCCACCGCAATGAGAAGCCCACACACCACAACGAAGAGTAGCCCCCGCTTGCCACAACTAGAGAAAGCCTGCGCACAGCAATGAAGACCCAACGCAGCCAAAAATAAGTAAGTAAATAAATAAATACATAAATAAATTTATTCTAAAACATGTTCATGCATGAGTTTCTTTATTTATCAAATTTTCTCTATTTTCTAAATTTTCTTTAATGACCATGTGTTACGTTTATAATGGAAACAAAAAAACTAATGGTCTGTATTCTTTTAAAGCTGTTTTCCTTTTGCTGGAAACCAGCAAAATAATTGTGCTTTTACTCTTTTCCGCTGAGACTGGCTGAGTGATTTTGAAGCAGAAAGTGGGGATTTGGAATCTCTGGGCCCCAAGCACAGACTTCAGAGCATTTGTAGGAGGTGAATGACCAAGCGCAGACAGGAATCAGAGAAAATGGGATGGTGAGAAGGCTTATGTCAATCTCTTAAAAACGATTAATGGAATGTTCCTAGTATAGCAGTAGGTGTGCAATAAGTTGTTGATGCTTTATTATGACTTGAGTGGATCATCACACTAACCATCCAGCTGCTCCCCACATCAATAGAAACACCTTGGGTCACATCTCTGCTTGGTACAAGCTGGATGACTGAGCCAGGAAGAACAGGAATTAAAGCAAAGAGAGAACGAAAATTACTTATAAAAAAGGAAGTGGGGTGGAAAGTAGCGCTTACTGAGCATCTATTATGTTCCACTTGTCTCTTGAGCACCATTTTTGACTGTATTACACCCACTTGGCAGAAGGGAACATTGAGAGATTAGTCCCTGCCCAAGGTTGCCCAGTAGAACTCCGTTTATCTGACTCCAAGTCCTGGGCTCTGTCCAGCAGCCTCCCAGCCAGAGGGTGGGAGGGGAGGAAGGATGGGGAAGTAAAGAACGAAGGCGATCTCTCCCACATACTTTAGAAGACTAAATGGGTCATGGATGTGTTTGAACTCTGAGCCCTTTTCCTGCTCTCCAGGCTGAGTTCTGAAACTTCTCATGGTACTTTCAGAAATGACGAAGTGAATGCTGGGGGAGTGTCTAAATAAAGCCCCCACGTGGGCGTCCCTGCTCAACTATGCATGAGCTCTTTGTGACTTCACCCCTGGTGCCTCCAACTTGTGGAATAAGCACGACTTCACTCAAAAAAAAAAAAAAAAAGTGCAGCCAGGAAAAAGCAAAACTTTCCAAAAATATTTGAATGTTGACAGCAGATTCTTGCATCCCAGTGAATAACTGGTTTGTATAAATGTGTATGTGTATGTGACCTAAATTCACAGAACTTACAATTCTATGACCCCAAAATAGGCTTCATGTGCCCGATTTTTCAAATCTCAGTGGCTAAGTGCCAAGCCAGCAGGCAGCCTAGCCTTCCCCAGGACCCTCGGGTGGTTGATACTGGTCCCTGAAAGGGTCCTCTTACTTGCTGGCTGCAGCCTGCTGGAAGGGCAAGGAGATCCAAACACACCCTGATATGGGGTCTCCCCCTCCTCCTGTCCTGGGAGGTCTCCAGCACTGTTGTCTGACAGTGGTGGGGTGTGTCACAGCAGTGGGGCTACTTGGATAATGGGGTCCTGCTGTCCCCTGTACCTGCTCACCAGAGCCTCTGTCCCCTCTGCAGATTTCTGTGGATTTGCCCAAGTCTCAGTGGTTTCTCAAGGCTTAAGGGAAGATGCTCCTTCCCCAAGGTCATGCCTAGTGAGCTGGGTCCCACCACAAAGCTGCCTAAGCACCAAGTGTTTCGGCTCTTTCAGTTCACCTCTACCAATAATAGCAGGTGCTGTTAGTGTCCGGCCAATAATCGGGGGTCTTTCAGAGTGGGCCAGCTGACCGCCAACTGCCAGCACAGGTACCCCTGCGCCCAAGGGCATTTTTCCCCATGTAAGGCTACTTTGTCCATGTGCACAGTAGGCTGGAAGGACCAGGCACTACTAAACCCCCCAGGAGCAGCCCTCATTCAATGACTTTTGGGAATTGGTGTATAAATACCCCAGCTCCCTTGCTCCTTGGGTGGGATCTGCAGATCTGGGTTTCCCAGAGTATCCCTGTGGGATTATGCCCCAGGCCCCTACTGTGATAGCTGGTCTGATCACATACCCCTTATAGGCTACTGTCCCTTCCCCTATCATGTCCACCTCCTCGACTGGTGTTATCTGCACCTCTCAATAAACTACTTGCCCTTGAGCCTTTGTCTCAGGTCTGCTTTTGACCAAACTAGGTCAATACCCTGATTCCAGAGGCATAAGAATCCCAGCATCAGACACGGATGTGCCAAGCAGTGGCCTTCCACTGCTGGGACCGCCATCTTGTTGGGGTGTCCAGGTCATTGACTGGGTCCCCATCTCCTACAGGGCAGCTCTCCTCTCGAGAACTCCCATCTTCTGCAGGGTCCCAAATCCTTTTCTTCCAAAGGCTCCAGGTACTTCTGTGGAGAAGAAATCCTTTTCTCCCCTCAACCATATCCCGACCTCAACACCTTTGAGCTTCCATTTCCACATCAGAAAAGCGGGCGTACCTGTCCACCTCAGTCAGCAGCTATAAAAATGAATAACCATAATAGCTACTACTCATTCGAGTGCTATCTACATGCCAGACATGCTGCTTAGTGCTAATATGAAATTCACAACAACCCTAAGCAGCATCAATTATTATTGCTGACAGCCCTATTTTAAAATTAAAGAAATGGAGGCTCAGAGAGGTGAACTCCCTTTCCCAAATCCTGGAGCTGAGGTGTGAATCCATGTCTGACTCTAGGCAAACAGCATCTCATGAAATGGGTGGCCACAGCACCTGGCAGGAGACACTGTGGGGTCGGGGTGGGCCTATGGGTTTGTGGGTCAGGGATGAGGGTGGTGGAGACAGGCAGGCTGGCCCTACCCGGGGGTATGAGGCACAGTCTGAGTCCAAGGAAGCAGGAGCAAAACTGGTACAGTCTGGGCCCCCAGCAGGATCTGGTAGGGGAGGGGCGGGGATGCATGGCGGGCAAGGTGAAAGAGGCTGGGATCGAGATCTTAAACGGAAGGCATCTCAGATATGACAAGACAGAGCGGCAGCAGGGCCTGCTCCAGGGGCTGGGGCTGTGGAAGGGAGGCTCAAGGCTGCTGGTTGAGCCTGAGCCTGCCCTCCGGAGAGGCTTGGGGACATGGTACCGGGATCAGGCTTAGATGGCCTTGGATGAAAATTGGCTGGGCACACTGGCTGTCCCTCCAGAAAGGCTCAGAAGGGGGCTGCTGCATCTCCCCCAGGTTCCCAGACATGGGGTGTGGGCTATTCCCAGCCCCTACAAATCTGTGGGCCCGTGAATGTTGAACAACTTTGCAGCCAGGGCTCTCTGGGTGATGAGACCTTGGGCCTGAGGCTGTAGTGCTATGCGTTCCGGGACCTGACCCTGGGCAACCAGCACCCTCTCAGCTGAGGTGCCTGCTGGCACCTTGACCCAGTCCCGGATAAGCTCCTTGCACCCTCCCCAGGGTGGAGTCGGCAGCATCTCCGGCAATCCCCAGAACCCCACAGGCTGGGAGCCATGTGGGCTCCTAAAACCAAGCTGGATTTTCTCTTGTTAAGTCACAGGATAAAGCACTTTACATATTAATCAGGTTAGGAATCTGAGAGCACATATCAGGGGACTGAAATATGTAGATTTTGATGATGAATTCACGCTCATCAGAAAACCAATGAATCATCTTAACTTCATTATCAGGAATTATTTGATGGGGGAATTGGCAGGGGGGGATAGGGGAACGAGGAGGGGAGTGCCAAGGGGGGGAGGATTTCTTGATTCTCAGCCCAGACTGTGTTCTCTTCTAGCAATACATTCCTGTAGCAGGATGGTTTGTTTCAAGGATGTGTGTCCTGAACAGGGCTGCCTCTTGGAGGCCTCAGTGAGGCTCAAGGGCATCACTTAGTGAAGTCAGACCCTGAGGACCTGGGCAAAGCACGTAGACAGACGCAAATACCCTGAGAGCACAACTACCTTTACAGTTGCTTTAAGATCAAGCAGCAAGTCACTCCTGTGACACTAACTCCCTCAGTGACCTGGACTAAGCCACCTGCCACCTCTCTGTGCCTCAGTTTCCTCACCTGGAGAATGAGGATGATGCCTATTAAGTATCAGAGCTTCCAGGGATGGAACCAAGGGCTGGAATCCCCAAATGCCAGCCCTCTTTAAGGTGTGGGGATCCAGCTGAGAAAAAAACAGACACTGAAGAATAGAAAGAGGCACTTGTAATTTTTAAATAAGTGGTCGGGAAGTCTTCGCTGAGAATGTGACCTTAGAGGTGACACCTGAAAGAGGTGAGGAAGTGAGGTGATGTCTGGGAGGAATAGCATTCCAGGTGGAAAGGACAGTATGTGCAAAGGCCCTGAGATAGGAAGAGCATGTCTGGTGTCTAGGGAACAGCAAGGAAGCCAGTGTGGCTACCGGAGTGGACAAGAGAGAGAGTAGGAAGAGGTAAGGGCAGAGGGGTCATGGTGGAAGGAGTGGGGTCAGAGGGTGCAGGGATTTTAAAAGGGGGCGTTGAGATCAAAAGAATATTAAGGAAAGGTGAGAAGAGGACACAGAAGATAAAGTGGCTCCTCTATGGGGTAAACTGAGGCACTGGGTGAGGCACAGCAATGAGTCAGGACAGGCAGACGGGAGAGGAGCATGGTGTGAAGGAAGTCTGGCAAATGCTGGTCCAGTGGTAGGGAGCCTGGAAATACCAAAGGTGGTAGAAATAGGGCTGGATCAGACTTGGAGAGCCTGGATTCCACCCTGGCTCTGGTATGTGCTTGCTGAGTGATGCTGGGACTCAGTGTCCTTATCCATGGAATGAAGCAGGAGGGCAACAGCATGCTTTCTACAGAACTTTCTGGAAGCCTCAGATTCTGTTATTCCTCCTAGTCTTCTCTTCCTGGAAAAACAGGCTGTGGCTGCTCTCTTCAACAATGCAAATAAAATATCTGTGGGGTTTACACGGAGCATGTCCACATCGTATGGTCAGGTGGACTTTGGGCATTGGGTCCCAGGCTGGGAGTAAAGCAGGGCGACCACTGAGGTGAAGAGGTGACCCCTCTCCTGTCTGAAATGCTTCCTTTGGGAGCCATGAATTATCAGCACCGGTGTACTTTAGAACCACCTGGGGAACTTAACACCCAAGCCCCACCCAGGACAAAAAGAGCTCCATTTCTTCCAGGTGCGGAGCAGGAACAGCTCTTCCCAGGGATCCTCACTGGGCTTTTTTTTTTTTTTGCGGTACGCGGG
>NW_006780610.1:7306270-7312504 GCF_000442215.2 Lipotes vexillifer | reverse complement strand
CGGGCCTCTCACTGTTGTGGCCTCTCCCGTTGCGGAGCACAGGCTCCGGAC
Source organism: Lipotes vexillifer (assembly GCF_000442215.2). NCBI lineage: Eukaryota > Metazoa > Chordata > Mammalia > Artiodactyla > Lipotidae > Lipotes > Lipotes vexillifer. The sequence continues at coordinate 7,312,453 of NW_006780610.1, read as the reverse complement.
GCGCAGGCTCAGCGGCCGTGGCTCACGGGCCCAGCCGCTCCGCGACATGTGGGATCTTCCCGGACCGGGGCACGAACCCGCGTCCCCTGCATCGGCAGGCGGACTCTCAACCACTGCGCCACCAGGGAAGCCCACTGGGCTTCTTTGAGGGAAATACAAAATGGGTTGATTCAGGTTTGAGAAACATGTATTAAGCGCCCTCCATAGGCAGGGTGCCTTCACCTATTCTCATTTAATCCTCCCAGAGCCTTGGAGGAGGGATTTCTCTCCCATTTTGCAGATGAGGAAACCAAGGCTCAGAGAGGTGGACTGGTCCAAGGACTCCTGGCTTGTACATGTGATGAAAGGTCATCCCAGTCAAGAGCTGGTTCTTAGTCACTTTATTATATTGCACCAATTTACTCCTAACCCTCTCCCTGGCCCTGGGAGACAGATTCAGAAAGGAGACTGAAGCTCAGAGAGGTTAAATGCCTGGCCCAAGGTCACAGGGACAGAATGCGGCAGAGCCGGCATTTCCTGCCAGCCCATGCATTGGGTTTTGCTAAAAAACGCTGTTTCTCTTGCAGCCGTCCTAACCAAATGTCCCACTCCCCAAATACCCATCTGGGGCAGTGGTTCTTGCTAAAGGGATATAGTGGGGTCATTACTAGACTCTGAGGAGATAAAGCATTGCAAATTGAATGAGAACATCTATTTTCACATCCTGATGAAGACATAACTGACACTGAAAGAGTGAATTGTTTTAGAGGAAAACACAGCCCCTGGTTTTCTCCTTTTCTTTTTTTTAAACTTGGAGTTATGGCTTTAGCAAAATAGGAGCAGCTGACTATCACAGATAAAAATGCCCTTTTGCCTAATTGGATCTTTAATAAGGAATCCTAATTAATTCCCCTGAACAGAGAATTTTTACACTGGTGCTATCTCAGCCCTGGGCTGATGGGCCTGGTTATTTCCAGATACAGAATAATGAATCTTTCCCAGCCGGGCTAGGAGTCGCCAGAGACTTGTCAACTTCCCTGTGAAAGCAATTACTTGCCAAGGCACTGGCATGGGGTGGGGGGTACAGGGGAGCTGGGGGAGGATAATTACAAGAAGAGGGATTGGGGGGATTTAGGGGAGCTTAGAAGGGCATCGTGGGGCAAGGGTTGGGAGAAGATGGGCAACTGCGAAGGAAATTGCTGGTGGAAGGATGGAGGCCACATCAGCATTCGGGATGCCATCCCCAGCTCAGAGCGTGGCCTAGGGAACATTTGCCTTTATGTGAAAAACGACACCTGATGGAGCTTGACAGATTCAGATAATTATGAGAGCCTAACAGGCAGCACACAGAAGCCAGGAAGCAGGCCTGCCTGCGTCTCCTCTTGGTTGGGGCAATGGCTAGGCTGTCATTGCCCAGGGACCTTTGTGGCATCCGTAAAGACAACATCAAATGAAAAGAGTTATCTGGACAACTCAGGCCACAGACCAGCAATGGGGAGGACATGGCTGGATGACACGGGCCATTTGTCTGCAGTGACAGGGCTCTCCTGCAGGGGAAGGCTGCTGGCAGTCTGTCCTGTGCTCATGGGGCGTCTGCTAGGGAGCTGGCGGCACGCGGCAGTTGAGGCCTTGGTGAGCAGGGAAGCCTGCCCAAAGCTCCTACCAAGTACAGCTCAAAAGACAAGGACCGGGCTTCCCTGGTGGTGCAGTGGTTGAGAGTCCGCCTGCTGATGCAGGGGACACGGGTTCGTGCCCCAGTCCGGGAAGATCCCACATGCCACGGAGAGGCTGGGCCCGTGAGCCATGGCCGCTGAGCTTGCGCGTCTGGAGCCTGTGCTCCGCAACGGGAGAGGCCACAGCAGTGAGAGGACCTTGTACCGCAAAAAAAAAAAAAAAAAAAAAAAAAAAAGACAAGGACCAAACCAGGGGATGGAGAGCGAGCTGAGGCTGTACGACTGGGGGCATCCTTCCAGGACACCCAAAGTCTCTTCCCGGTTGGAATTCCCACCCCAATCCAGAAGGGCAGAAAGACCAAGAGGCTGGAAGGCAAAGGGCCCTGGCTTCAGTCTGCGACTTGCCAGCTCTGTGACCTTGGCCACATGACCTTGCTCAGTCTCCGTTTCTCACAGTTCCTTGAAAATGCGAAGGAAATAACGAGTGTAGATGCCTGGAACGTAGTTGACGCTCTACCAAGAACACTTGTCTTTTCTTCAAACCCTCCCAGTTCCAGAAAAATCACTGTAGGGGGCGGCTCCTGCTGGAGGGGAGTCTGTGGTGCTGCGTTTATACGTGAAAAGTTAGAAAGTCTCTGTGCACAAGCCGCAGGTTCCCAGCGGGCTGCGGGGGAGAAGGGGGAGTGGCTGGGGGGAGAGGGGGACCCGCCGCCTGCCTTATAAAACTGGGGCCGCTGAAGTTCAGAAAGCTGAGCACCCCGCTCAGAGGGAGAGCCAAAGCCATATTGTTCATTCCTGTCTGTCTCTGCGTGCCCTTGAGGGTTCTGCCAAATGGCCCTGGGACCTCAGAGCTGCCTGGCCCAGAGGGTCATGAAAACCTCCTGCTGTGGCCTCCCGCTGGGGGCCAGCCTACGGCTGCCACCCTGACCAATCAGCTGCAGAGGCTGAGACCCACAACACCTTGGAATCTCGGAAGGGAGCCTGTGCAGCTGTCTGCTTGGAGCACCTGCTGGGAGGCTCCAGGAGTGGGGGAGAGGGAGGGAGGCCCTTCCATGGCCTTCAGCCATGCAAGGTCAGAGGAAAGACACAAGCAGGATTTAAAGGCTGGGAAGCTGGGCCTGTTCAGTCTTTCTTGCCAAATGTTTCTTGTAACTCTATGCAAGGCCCCCAGAGGGTAAGTTAACTGAGGTCACGTGGGTTATTGGCAGCAGAGCTGGTATTTGAACCCAACATTGACTCCTAAATCCCTGATCTTTCTCTTGCTCAACTCTGCCTTTCTTGAGGTTCAGGGGTGAGCAGGGAGTCCTGGGGATCTCTCCCGGACTGCTGAAGGGGAGACCCTGATACACGGTCCCTCTCTCAGCCAGGTCTGCAGATCTGGGCTCGGGGACCAGAACTGGAGGCAGAACAGGCTGAGCCCTTGCTACCTCCCGACTTGGGCCACGGACACCTGGAGCTGTGGCATCATGGGGGAAGGGCAACAGGTAACCAAGTAGGAGGATCCAGCCTAATCGGGGACCCAGCGTGGGGCTGGGGGTACTCAGCACCCAGCTTGGGAGTTAGCAGCCCACACGCGCTTTGGACAAGCATTCTCCAGGCGACCTGCCACAAACATCCCCCAAGGAGGTTTCACATCTCCTTCGTGGAGCTGGCAGAGTATAGAACGCAGGAGGGAAAACTGGGAGAGGGGAGAAGCATTGGGCAGGAGTCGTGTTACCCTTACCTTCTCCACGGGAAGCAGCCTGTAAGTCTCAATGGCCTGTCATAGGAACAGAGCAAGACTCCAGTGTAATTCTAGGGAAAACTCAATGCTTAGCTCAAGAGCCAGGGACTTGCTGCAACTGGGACTATCCTGGGACATGAGGAGAACTGAGTGGGAGATGCAATCCTGGAGGCGTCAGCAGCGCGCAGTGGATAGGGGCCTCCCTCTGCTGGCTGGGACCCAGGACTGACTCTACAGGCCTGTAGAGGGAGGAAAGAGAGGACCCAAGACTCAAAAAGAGAGACCCAAAAAGGCACTTGAGTGATGGGATCAGAGCAGAAAATGAATCAGAGTTCAAGGGGCAGAAGGGACGGGCAGTAGACCAGAATTTTAGAGTCTGGCATGGGCGGCGTCCAACTCCTGGCTCAGGTGCTTACTAGCTGTATGACTTTTGACAGGTGTCTTAACCTCTTGGAGTCTTAGTTTTTCCACCTGCAAAATAGGGATGATGGTACATTCTTTACAAGAGTTTCATAGGGATTGCATGAGATAATGCATGTGAAACCCTTGGTACACTGCCTGACACCCTGTAGCTCTTAAAGATCATTACACCCCTGAAGGTATATTAAGGCAGGAGGGAGCAGATAATCAGAGACTCGAAAGGGCCAGATAGAGAGCACCAGAGCCTGCTCTAAGGGCAAGGAATTATCCCAAGAGTGGTGTGCACAGAGAATGGAAAGGGAAAAACCCAGATGGAGAGGAGAGCGTGCGGGGAGGCGATGCTGAGCCTCCGAGGCTCAATGTCTTCTGCAAGATGTGATACCTAACTTGTAGATGCTGATGAAGATTCAAGGAGGCAACATATGTGACGTCATTCAGCACAGGAACCTACTGGCTCATTGAGGCGAACAAGAGATATTTGCCTGCTGATTTATCGTGATATCTGTCCCGTTGCCAAAGACTCTGAGACCAGGTAGGTGGGACAAAGTGCTACCTGCCTTTCTTTCTGGTGGGGTGAGATGGGGCTTTGAGGAGGGTGCTGAGATTCTAAGATGTCAGAGGCTCTATTTATTCAACAAGCTGTCAGCAAACCTTGATGCCTGCCTGTTGCTGGGATTTTGGCTGAGCACTGAGGATTCAGGGATGCTGGGGCAAGTTCATGCTCTTCAAGAGTTCACGTTGGGAGAAAGATGCTAGAGAAGTGGCTGGTGCCAGTACAGCAGGAGTCCAGGGTGGGTGGGTGGGGAGGGAAGGCAGAGATGCTATCACATCTCAGGATTTCACACACAAAGGAGACAGTCTTTGTGTGGGCCTCCACCAGGTAGATAAGAAGGTGAGGCTGGACTTCAAAGCCAGAGAGTTGAGACGTTCTAGTTCAGCATTGTAACCACAGGGCTTATCACAGAACCCGGCACAGAGCAGGCAGGCAAAAACATTTGTTAAATAAATTCATAAAGTCGGTTAGGAGTCAGTGTGCTTTGTTTTAGGTAACAGATGTGCTCGCCTGACCTTGTGCATAAACCATAACCAAACATGTAAGTCAAACATAACCCAGGAGGGGCTTCCCTGGTGGCGCAGTGCTTAAGAATCCGCCTGCCAATGCAGGGGACATGGGCTCGAGCCCTGGTCTGGGAAGATCCCACATGCTGCGGAGCAACTAAGCCCGTGCGCCACAACTACTGAGCCTGCGCCCTAGAGCCCACGAGCCACAACTACCGAGCACATGTGCCACAACTACTGAAGCCCGCGCACCTAGAGCCTGTGCTCCGCAACGAGAAGCCACTGCAATGAGAAGCCCTCACACCGCAGCAAAGAGTAGCCCCCGCTCACTGCAACTAGAGAAAGCCCGCGGGCAGCAATGAAGACCCAACACAGCCAAAAATAAACAAATAAAATAAATTTATTAAAAAATAATTTATATATATGGAAATTCCCGGGTGTGTGTATATATATCTGGGAATTTCCATGCCAAGAAATTCGATAACGGAGCCATTCATATAAGAAGATGGAGCGTTTCTTAATGGGCAAAAATCCACCCACACCCTATTATTGCCCTGGCAAGAGTTCTGTTTAGGCCCAGGGTGGCCCTCAAACTTTCATTTACTTCAGAACACCTGAGAGAATAGTTATAAACACTGAATTTGGGCCCAATCCTCAGAAATTTTGGCGTTAGCAGTCTGGGGTAGGACTTAGGAATCTGCATTCCCAAATGCCTTCTAGGCAAGTTTTTTGATTCAGGGAGTTGGTTGGTGCATCACAATTTGGGAAACAAGGGGTGCGTTCTAGAGGGTATTTTTTTTTTAATCGGGGGTAGGACTGAGAGAGATCAGGAGCTTTGGGGCTCCTGGAAGCTGCTGTGTCTTGCCATCTCTTCTCCCCTGCCCATCACGAGACAGACAGACGTCCCTCTATTTCTGGGGAAGACAGTCGACTCCTGATCAGCCCATTTCCTACTTCATTCTTTGATGTCCTTCGTAACCTCTTTCCCCAAAGCTTCCTACCCTCCACCCGTTTGTGGTCCCCTACTTTAGTGCACATGGGGATCCCATGGGAGCTTTACAAATACTGATGCCCAGCTCCCACCCTTGAGCATTCTTTTTTTTTTTTTTTTTGGGTACGCTATTGGGGTATAATTCCATACAAATTTTAAGATGATTTGTTCTAGTTCCGTAAAAAATGCCATTGGTAATTTGATAGGGATTGCATTGAATCTGTAGATTGCTTTGTGTAGTATAGTCATTTTCACAATATTGATTCTTCCAATCCACGAACATGGTATATCTCTCCATCTGTTGGTATCATCTTTAATTTCTTTCATCAGTGTCCTAT
>NW_006780610.1:7273762-7306234 GCF_000442215.2 Lipotes vexillifer | reverse complement strand
CCCGTGTCCCCTGCATCGGCAGGTGGACTCTCAACCACTGCGCCACCAGGGAAGCCCCCACCCCCTGGGCATTCGGACTTGGTTGATCTGGGTGTTGGTTCTAACGGGCATCGGGGTTGCACTAACTGCTCTAAATCCTATATCCCTGGCTTCCCTCTGGCCCAGAGAGCAACGTCGACGGATCGCTCTGCTTTCTCTGAATCTCCCCCTTGGCCACAGCACCAGTGACCAGAAGAGGAATCTGGAGGAGAAACATGGAGCCACACGCAAGACATGCAGGACCAACCTTGGGAGGATGGAGGCTGCAGACTGAGGATAAAAGGGGTCCCCGGCAGTCACCGGGTTCACTCCTGCAGTGGGGAGTCCATTCATCACCCTGATTGCCTTTTTTCCTGTCTCCCTGGGGTTCGTAGGCAGGAGGCAAAGAGCAGTAGAAGGACTCCTGGTGCTACAGGTTGCCGGCAAATTGATTCGGCCCCAACCGAGGCAGGCGGAGAGAGCAGCGCTCATCAAACCTCTCTCTTCCTTCCTGCCAGGCCCAGTGTGCTGCGGGTCAGAGGAAGTGAAGGGATAGCTGAAACTGATGTGGCTGCAGAAATTGCCATCAGGTGCCAGACAGGCATCTGCTTAACAAACTGGCTAATTTTAACCTCTGTCTCCCAGACCCAAATTCTCTTGAAGGGAAGGAACAAAAAAGAGTGATATTTAACACATTTCTATTTCTGTGCTACACAGTCTCTCTCTGAGGTGGCAAGTTTGAGCCTAATTGATTTCTTAGTCAAAAGGAAAAAAAAAAAGAGACAAAAAGGGAAAACAACAACTGAGAAAACTTAACCTCACTCACGCTGCAATCAGACCTCTCCAGTTCTGCCTACTGCTGAGCTTTTTATTTTTTTTAAGGCCGGCCAAGTGACTTGCATAATTTAAGATCCTTTCTAGCACTGATCAACCTGCCCTGGCCAAGCAGTTTGCTGATTAATTATTAATCAGACTGAGTTTAGGATGAGTAATCAGCAAGAGTCAGGGCTAATTTGCAAATGTCCCCCAGGAAGGTTATTGCTTAAAATACTTCGGTGGAGAGGCTCCATGTTAACCTTTGCAATTAGCCCCAGGACACTGTTACTGGTGAGGCGCAAGCAAGTTTCTCCTCGCAACAAGCCAGTCTTGGACACCTACTAAGTGCCAAGCCCTGCCTTTACAGCTTTTCAGGGTTCTGCAGGCAGTGGCGGGGGAAGGGAGGGAACAGAAAAAAAAGACAAATCCATAAGTAAGCCACAAAACATCAGGGACTGACAAATACCTAAAATAAAACAAGATGTTGTGATAGTGAGGGATTCCTTTAGGTTGCGGGGACAGGGTAAGCCTTTTTAAGGAGGGGAAATTTAAATGGAACTCTGCATTTCAAAACAGCCAGGTCTTTTTTGTGGTTTTTTTTGTGGGTTTCTTTTTTGTTGTTGTTGTTTGTTTTTGAACTATGAAGGAAGAGGATCTTAAACCCTGGGAACAGCCAGTGCAGGCCCCAGGAGGGAATCTGCTTAGCCCATCCAAGGGGCAGGAGGGAGGCAAGTGGAGCTGGGGTGTAGTGAGTGGGTGTGGGTGATAGGATGGAAGTCAAAGAGGTGGGCAGTAACCCCACAGTCTTGTAGGATTTTATTCTAAGTATGATGGGAAGGCATTGGCAAGCCTTAAACAGGGGAGACATGATGTGATGTGTAAATGTCAGTCACTCCAGTTGCTGTATGGAGAATGGACTACATACAGCAGGGGTGGAAGCTGGGAGACAAGGCCCTTGAGCAGCCAGATGCTGGTGGCATAGAATGGGCAGAGCAGCCTCCTCTGGGGAGTAGACAGAGGTGGAGAAGGCTGGGAGAGGAGAGATTAGGGGGAGAAGGGCATGTCCTATGTCCATGGACAGATGAATGAATAAACAAAATGTGGTATATACAGACCGTGGACTATTATTCGGCCTTAAAAGGGAATGAAATTCTGATACATGCTATAGTGTGGATGAACCTTGAAAACATTCTGCTACCACAAAAAGAACAAGTATTGTATGACTTGTAGTCAAATTCATAGAGATAGAAAGTAGAATGGTGGTTACCAGAGGATGGGAGTGGACGGGGAGTTATTGTTTAATGAGTACTGAGTTTCGCTTCGGGAAGGCGAGAAAAGTTCTATAGGTGGATAGTGGTGTTGGTTGCACAACAGTGTGAATGTACTTAATGACACTGAATTGTACACGTAAACATGATTAAAGTGGTCAGTTTTACATGACGCTTATTTTATCACAATTAAAAAAAAATGTCTGTTTCGAAGTGTTCATTTTGAGATCCTGTTGAGATTTTGGGATTCCTCTTCATATATATGGAGCCCGAAAGGTCCCTTAGGGCTGGACATTGAAATTGAGAGCCATCGGCGTCTAGATGATTTTGAAAGCCAACCTGTGATTCGTTGAGGTTACCTGGGAGGGAGGGTAGATGGAGAAGAGGGGGGTCCCAGGGCCCCCTGGGCAGTCCACATGGAAAGGGTGGACAGGGGTTGAACAGTGGAGGCGACAGCAAACAAGACAGAGGAGGAATGGCCATAGACAGCTAGCTACGTGGTTTAAGTCAGGTAGGAGAAAGAACTAGTTTAAGGGCAGATGATGGCCAGTGTTATGTTCCCAAGAAGCCAAGTCAGATGAAGATGGAGGAGTGACACTGGTCACCGGCAATCTTCCCAAGGCTGCAGCGGGATGGGGCTGAGCCAATGGGGCAGTCTGGTGCGTGCTGTTTTTGTTTTGACTTCAGATGGTGGATATTAGAACATGTCTCTGTGTTCTTTAATATTAAGCCATGTTTAAGAGGGAAGAGAAAAACGATGAGTGCAAGAAAGAGGAGATGTCTCTAGCAGGAATCCTTGGAGAAGATGAGAGCTGGAGCATAAAGGGAAGGGCAGGAGCCAGGGCATTTGTCTACTGAGATGTGAGGTGTGGCAGAGATATTGGCTCACCAACCGTTTCATCTGCTATCATGTTTCCAGGCTCCCTTTATGGCTAGGCTGGACCATGTGACTACTTTTGGCCAATGAAACATGAGTGGGACGGATATGTATCATCTGGGCTGGGGCAGTGAAAAGCCCGTGCTAGATTCTCTACTCTCTTTGATGGTGGAGCTATAAGATCCTAGAGCCTGGATACCAACCTCCCGCCCCACCGCCCGCCCCCGCATGACTATGTGGTTTAGAGCTACTCTCATGATAAATGTGTAGCATGAGCGAGAAATAAAACTTTGTGGTGTTATACCAATGAGTGTTAGGGTTAATGAAGTTCAAAGAAGGAAGCGGCAAGAGACAAGACTGGGGTGGGAGGCAAGGGCTGGATCAAGAAGGGCCTATCAAGGGCTGGAATTTTATTCTGTAGACAATGGAAGTTGATTGAAAGCTTTTGCCTGGGGCTTAGCATGTCAGATCTGCATTTTAATTAAACCATTCCGGTAGCAGCGGGGAAGATGAATTGGAGAGTGTCAAGAAGCTGAGCAATCAGCAAGGAGGCTATTACAACCCACAAAGAAGAAAAGATGATGGGCTGAACTGGGGGAGTGGTAGTAAAGACGGCAAGATATGCTATAGTGTGACGAAAGAAACGGAAGAACAGCTTCCGGGCTAACAGCACATTTTGGCTTCTGTAAGAAACTTGCTTGCTTGCTTGGGGCGGGAAGAACCGGGTTCCTGATTGGCTGATTCAAAATTAAACAGCTCCCTCCCGCCTTGGGGACTTCCCGCCCTGTGAAGGGTATAAAGGCCTCGCCCGACTGTTAGTCGGGGTCTCACTCACTTCTCTCCGAGTGGGACCCTGTCCGGACAGTTTGTGTAAGCTTCTATACTTGTACTTGTATAAATCCTTTGCTAATCTTTCTACTTGGTGTTGGTGATTCTCGGGTGTCCTTGGTTGGGACACGGGTCGCATTTACCGGGGAACTCGACTCCAGGCGTGTGGCTCCCGGACCGCAACAATAGGAGGTACATTGGGAGAATTTAGCAATTAATTGAAAGTGGCTGGTGAGAGAGAGGGATTAAACGGGGATGAGTCCCAGAGTTTTGGATGACTTGGTAGAGTGTGGTGCCATAAACTAAGAAAGGAAACAAACCCTGACCATTTTAGTCGTCGATTATGACTGAAGCTGGGACCTGTCGAGTTGGAGACACTGGGGGGACATCAAGGTGGAGCCGTCCAACAAGAGTTGGCTCCACAGTCTGATGCTCAGTGGGGAGGCCAGGCTAGGGAGCCAGATTTGAGAGTTGTAAAGAGACAGGTGGTTTATCTGAAGTCACAGGAACAGGTAAGTTTACCCAGGAAGAATGTGTGGAATGGACAGAGAGGTCAAGAAGAATCACAGACAGTAGCTTGAGAAAGAAAAAAAAAGGAGAAAGCAAAGTTCCAAAGGGAGAAATAACCAACAACGTAAAGGAATGTAGGAGAATCCAGTAAAATGAGACCTAAAGACGGTCTTTTGGCTTTGGCACTGGAAGTGGTAGTGTTTGGAGTGGGGGTTGGTTCTCTCATGATGATCTTAACAGGAATGGTTTCAGGGCAAGGCTGGGGGTAGAAGGCATGGTGGAGAAGGTGGGAATTATTGGCGACAGAAGAATTGGAGGCAGCCAAGATAGACCACTCTTCCCAGAACGTAGATGAGAAGATCTCAGGGATGCTGGAGTTCTACTATTCCGTGAAGCCTCACCGTTTGTTTTCAAACCAAGCCTGCCCTCTCCTTTCCCAAATGAGGGCATCTGTTTAGCTCAACAGTGACCATGTGCCATTTTATCAGACTGTCAAATGCTAGTTTTCTCTGTGAATGTTGCTTCCCTGGTGAGGCTGTGGGTGTCACACACCAGCCACTGGATGAGGAGAAGCTGGGATTAAAAGAAATATAAGCTCAGGGTTACAAGCAGGGAGGTAGGGCAGTCGTAGGAAGCCAGAAGAGATTGTAAGAGCAAGGGACAGGCAAAAGCCAGTGTGAAACACGGGCTAGGTGATGCCAAAAGTGAGTAGAGCAAACACTTGTGGCCAAGTGTGAAGCAGGAGACGAGGACTGGGGCCTTGAACATTGTGAACGAACTAACATCATTCTGGAAGGCAGATCATGCCAGAGTGATGGGCCTCTGGAAGGGGACAGCTCCTTCCTTCTGACTTAGCGGCACCATCAGGCATCTGGCAGCTCCTCAAGAGAGGGCGGCCAGAGCATCTTGCTGTCTGGTGCCCTTCACGGTCCTGGCACGGGCCGCCACGCAGACGCCGTACTTATTACCAACCTGTTGCATGCAGTCAGACCCACGGGGTACAGGCCAGCTGCCCGACCTCAGCTTCCCACACACAGAACTGGGCTAAATCGCCAGCTCTAGAGGAGCCACTGTGCCGACAGCGAACAACCCTGGCTCACTTCCTGCCCCCTCCAGCTGCGGCCTGTGTTCTTTTCCTGAGAACAAGTTCTCAGTGATGCAAACAAGGAAGTCACGTTGATACCCTGTGGCATGTGCAGGAGCCCCAGCCTCACTCCCCAGCTCTCCAGGCCTGTTCTGCCAGCAGCACGCTGGGGGCACTAATCCTTTCCCACCGCTCGGCTGCGGAGCCAGTCATGCTACTCTTCCATCTCTGATACGGGAGGTGAGATTTCAAAGGGCTGGTTATTTATGGCCTGGCTCCTGATGGAGACAACAGATGCAATTTCATGGGCTCCATGAGAAGAGAACAGCTTCTTGGGCTGGCTTAAAGCATTGTGATGTGGCAGGAAAGGAGGGGGAAGCAAGGGTGTCACAGACCCACAGGAAGGCAGGAGGTTCTGAGTCTTGGCTGGAATAGGCCCATCCCCTTGCCAGCTCAGCTGCTTCCTGAGCATCTCTGCCAGCCCGAGACCTTGACCCTGCCTTGCTCCTGGCATTCAAACAGTCTGAAACCCCAGAGGACAGGCATAGGCCTACACCACTTCCCTATATGAAGTCCAAAGGAAAATAGGGCATCGTGACAATGGGCCTTTACATGTGCAATCCCCTCTGCCTGAAATGCTGATCCTGAGTTCCTCCCATGGTGGCTCCTTCTCAGTAGTCAGGTCTTAATCTTAGATCCTACCCCCTCAGAGACGCCTCCCCTGAGCCCTTTATCTTAATAAGGTCTCCATTGCTATTATTCCCCATCCTGTTCATTTCCTTCATGGTGCTTATCACAAGTGTATTTTACATTGATTTTGTGATTCTTTTATTAATGTCAGTTTCCCCCAAGTAGACCAGAAGTCCCACAAAGACAGGGGCTTTATCCGTCTCCTCCACCATTGTATACCCAGTGCCAAGCTCAATGTCAGACAATAGAAGGGCTTAAGTAGTTTGTGTGAATGCATTATGATGGAAAAATGATGGCAGTAAAGATGGAGATGGTAAGGCTGACCGAGGTGTTGAAGGAGACACTCTTGATGAAGATGATGCTGGCGCTGATCCTGAAGGTGACTTCTCAAGGCCCTGCCAGAGTATTTATTTAAGTACCGAACTTTTCAGCCATAGCTATTGATGGTCCCATGACCATCTCCACTAGTCTTATCCCAAACACTGTGTATCAGTAACCAAGGGCACCTGTGTCCCTGTATCTCCTTCCTTGCTATGGCCTTAACTTCTCTCTCTGTGCCCATTTCATGCTGGGGAAGCCAGCGAGCATCACCGTCCCTCAGTACTGCTCCTTCCACTGTGTTCCTCTGGTAAATGATCCTACCACAGTCATCTAGCCAGAAACTTGGGATTCACTCCAGACTCCTCCCCTGCCTTCATTCCTTCTTTCCAATGAAGCCCCCAAAGCAGGTGATTCTATATCTGAGGTGTTTTCTGATGTCAGCTCCTCTGCTCCATCCCTTTATAACTGCCATAATTCAAGGCTGGATGATCTCTTGCCTGAGGGGCTCACAGAGTTTTATAGCTGGTTTCTGAGGCTTCTAGTTGGACCTAATTAAGATTCAGTGTGATTATGTCACTTCTCTGCTTAAAATGCTTCAACAGCTTTCTGCAGTCTGTGGAATCCTCTCCCAGCTTATGAACATGGGGACAAGGTTCTTCATGACCCATGCTCTTCCTGTGCTCATCTCAGGCCTCATATCCTGTCCTTGCTTTCTTGCACCCTGTACCCCGCCCCCCCCCCCACCGCCCCGCACTTGCAAAGCTCCAAAGACACCAAGGCTTTTCTGCTCCATGCCGGTGGCAAGCTTTTACTCACCCCTCAGTTCAACTCAAAAGTCATCCCCTCTGGGACTCATTTATCTGAGTCCTCCCAGCAGCCCCTCCATCGTGACGGAAGACTGAGACCTTTTTTTAGAGGACGTCCTTTGTTTCCGTCTTCCCAGTGACCCTGTATGCCTTTGGTGACCCACCTCTTCTGCACTCCCAGTCAGAGGTGTGGGCAGGACAGATAGTCATGTGACCTGGGAGTGGTCAATGAGAACTAAATATCTCTAGCTATACTGATATTGAGGGTGGAGCACATGATCCAATCTGGTCCAATCAAGAATCATCTGAGGGCTTTTGTGGAACCATTAGGAAAGACACACTTCCTTTCTGCTAGGATTGCTAAACCAGTAGGATGGAGGAAGCTGATGGCAGTCACCTCTGTTACTTCATGGGTAAAGCTTGCCTGAGACTGAAGCCAACCCATGGGAGGACAAAGCTGTGGGAGGGGGAGAAGCAAATGTGGACATCTGCAGTTGTGGATAGCTGCATGCCTTGATCCAGCAGTGCTTGTAGCCAGTCCCTGGACTTTTCAGTTAGAGAAGACAACATATTCCCTTTCTAGCTTGGGTCAGCTGGAGGTGGGTTTCTATGTCTTGAACCAAAAGAATCCTAGCTATTACATTTCTTTTTTTAGCCCCTATGGGAACTTCTGTATACCTCTTAGAAAAGTACCTAACACATGAGATCGTAAAGCACTTAATTATATGCTGCCTCTTCACCCTGACTGTGAGCTCCAGGGTCCTGTACAGTGCATGGCTATTACTTAAACATTTGTGGAGTAAATAAATAACTCCTTGGGGATGGGACTGTGCCTTTGTCTCCCTAGCACCTAGCAGAGCCTAGTTCATAGAAGGCTGGCAGTAAATGATTACCAAAAATAAAAAAACAGGGGGAAAGTAACAAAGAACCAAAATGATCTAAACCAATGGTTTGACAAAGTATATGTGAATGAATAAATAAGTGAATAGTTATTATTAACAAATCCCCATTGGCATGCTGTTCTCATTCTAATTATATCTGAATCTAATGACTCCTGAATGGAATATCTAGTTAAAAGTCATTGAGATCAAATGGTTCTAGTTGGCTCAAATTCCATGTGTAAAATGCTTAACAATTAAAACTCGGTCTTTCAAGAGGATAAAATGTTACTAGCAAAATTTTCAAACTGAATGTCTCTAAAGTAGATGGGAGTTTTTGTATCCCCACCTATAAAAAACAAAAGCAAACAAGTGAAGGGAAACAAGGTAAAGAAAACCCCTCAAAGTTGAATTCAGAGAGTAGGTTGAACCTGCTTTCCAGGGAAGTTCTGTCTTCAAAAACAGCTGAAGTCTACTGGGTGGCCCTGGGGGCAGGACCTGGGAACTCCAGACAGTGGAGTCGACTTTCTTCTATTCTTCTCCAGGTGGAAGGGGCCACCAAGGCTCAGAGGTAGATGTCAGAGCCCCAGGGTGGGGGCACAGTGGAGAAAATCTTCACTAGAGAATCCCTGGGACCACTTCCTAGATCAGGGAAGGGCGCTCTTACATTGGCCAGGAGGCCCAGGCAGCAGTCCTAGAATGATGCCCACCCACCCCCTCATCTCCATCTCCCATATCAAAATGGTGCCCACCCTTCAAGGCCCAGCTCAACTGCAGGCCCCGCCTGGAGGCCCTGGTCTCCCGCCCCAGGACACTGTGCTCCTCTGAAGCCCTGCAGTGTGTTCTTCCTTTTCCTACTTTACATGTTTGGTGGAGGCAAGTCTGTCACATAGAGGTCTGTGATGGCCTTGGCTTGGGGCTGTGGGCACACAGAGAATGGCAGCAGATCCCAAATGACTGGAGTGAAACAAAGAATGAAAATTGATGTATATTGAAGGAAGCAAGGAAGAGAGGCTGGGAATCACAGCAGAGACTGACCCACGGAAGATGGGAGAGTGGTCCTGGGGTCTACACAGAAATCCTAGATGTGGGAAGGAGCCATACACACCCCAACAAACACACGCCGGTGGCTGGCACTTCTGCTGGCCCCCAGAAAAGGGTGGCTTCAATTCTGAGTGCAGGTCATGCCCTGCCTGCCCTCCCTGCTATAGGAGGAAATTGCCAAGGGGGTGGGGGCAGACAGCGGAAGGGAAGGAGCAAAGGAGGGAGGAAGGCCCTACAAACTGCATCCTCATCAATCAGAGACAGCGAGCGGGTCCCAGGCAGAGATGTTCCTCCCCTCTCTCTGCAGTGCTCTCCTGGATATCCTTTCCAAACACTCTGCCCCTGCTCTCCAAGTCTGCAGGCCGCTGAGGGCAGGGGCTGTGCCAGGCTCCGGGGGAGCGCCCCTGCTTCCAGTCCGGCACAGAGTAGCCATTGGTAGCTGAATGAGTTGAACCTTCCTCTGCTTTTCTAAAAAGCAGCTAATTGGCCAGCCTGGGGCTGGGTCCAGGCAGAGAAGAGGTGATGCTGCCCGCAATGTGCTCACCAAGTGCAGCTCTGGGAAGTCGGTTTCACCCTCCACCTTCTGACCTTTGCAAGGGCATCCTCTGGTCTGACCCAGGGGCTCTCTGCCAAGTCTACCTTACCTGGTTTCCGGGCAGTTCCCCTGGGAGCTGGATCAGGCAGAGTGACCAGCCTGTGTGTGCCTTGCTGCCTGGTAAGATGCCACTGCGCTGGCAGGCTGGGAGGTGGCCTCATGAGAGGCTCCGAGTGGCTGGAGATGCCTCTTCTTACCCTTTTCCCCTCAAAGAGTGAGCCCCTGCCTCTTGTCCCCATCCCAGGACTATTATTCCTACTATAAACCAGGCAGCAGTTTGCATGTTTATCCCTTTCCATATGCTTTGTAGGTTGGTAAAACGAGCCCCATTTTTCAGATGTGGAAACTGAGGTTCCGAGAGGTTAGTAAATATCCTGAGATTACACAACTGTTAAGAGGTGGATCTGGGTTTTGAGCCCAAGTCCATCTGACTCCCAAGCTTGCTATCTCCCCAGTTAGATGCCAAGGTGCAGCCTTGACACCTAATCCTGGAGACGCTGTACAGACTTCAGCCCTGTTCTTGGAGGAGTGTCTGGCTTCCTCTCCTTCCTTGTAGCCCAGAGGAAGCGTCTGGTGAGACTCCAGTGGAGAGAGTCCAGCATGAGGCAGAGGGAGAAGGGGACAGATTCTGGGTGGACTTTAACTCACTGATTTTCTCCTTGATGGAGAGGCCGGCTCTGTAATGGGCTGGCAATTATTTCTCCTCGTTACGATAACACGATCCTGATTCCCTCCAGGGACCCAGAACCCCGGGTTTTAAGAGTCTTCTGCATCCCTCAGCCACGGCCCTCTGAAAATCCAGGGACCTCACGAGGAACTGGAGCAGTGGTGAGAGTATTTACCTAGAATTGGAGGGGAAGGAATGGGGCTCCCTGAAGGTCATTGCCAAGACTGGGTCAGAGCAGAAGAAAGACCACCACCTACCCCCGAGAAAGATGAGTGACAGAAAATCTGGTCCCTAAATTGAGTTCGGAGAAGCAGAACTAGAAGTATGTACGTGTCAGGGGGTTTGACCTGGTGATGTGTATACGGTGATGACCTGCAGGGGTGTGTATCCTTTGGCTGTGTGTGTGTGCGTATGTGTGTGTGTAGTGGGGGAGTAATACCAAATCTACTATGTGGATTGTAACTCTCAGTCAATTCAAACCCAGCTTTTGCTCCTGGTCAGTCGCACACACAAAAAGGCAATTAACTTTAGGGAGAGTAAGTCTAAGATGCTTGAGAGCCTCTCAGCATGTCAGAGTTACAGGGTTCAGTGCTCACCATAGTAACAACCTTTTCCTGCTTAAAACGTGTATGGTTGGATTCCCAGAGGCCAGTGATGGACAAGCACAACAGGAATCAGCAATCCACTGATTGATGTATATACATCACAGGACTTTATAGTTACGGGCAAACGCCGCTATTATGTACACTCCTCCCACCCCTGTCCTTCATTATGTCGGTGCAATTGATTATATCCTGCTGTATTTTTGGCTTTGAATTGTCCTTTTATGGAATAATGTTCTGAGGAGTTGGCAGGTTTTGTTTTGTTTTTTTTCTCTAATATCCTTACTTGGCAAAATAAAAAATTATCAACCCTATACTTCCCCGATTGTTTGGAAATTTTACTAGTCCATGAAATCCAAACCAGAGGAAACCCTAATTTAAACTCTCCTGTTTATATTCCCCCTTGCGGTAGGAGGACAGTGTGGAAACTGAGTCAGGGACAGTCTATGCCACCACCCTCTTCTGAATCAGCACGAATCTGCTACCCGATAAGGGAGATAGTGGACTTTTTTCTCTCAAAGGTGTCTCTGTTTTCTCAATAGATAAAGGGATGCCCAGTTGTTCAAATTCATCTTTTCTAAGAAGATCTGCTGTCTTTCCATGCTTGGTGCAGAACTCAAGAGAACAGCCTAAAATCGTAACGTATGCTGATAAAAGCAGTATACGTATAAACCAGGAGCATCACATTTTCACAGGAATCCAGGGATACATAAAGGAGAGGGGCTGGGGAAAGAGCAGGTTCTTTGCACATACGTCCTGAGCCTCCAAGTGTGCTTATCCGTAGTTGCTCTGCAGGTATAAATTAGAACAGCAAATGCATCCTGCCTGGCAATGCATCAACCCTGTAAATAATTCTAATCTAATCTCAGAGCAAAGAGCTCTGAATGACTCCCTTAATGATTTCCGCTGCTTAATTCCTTCACCACTGAGTGACTTAATAGGAAAAGGAATAATCTTTCAGATTTGCTTCACTCCAGAAGTTTGGACAACCGTGTAGACCCACACCTAGGGGGCAGAAGCTGTGGGAGACCATTTGGCCCGCAGACAAACAAGTGAGTGGAAGACGCTTTGGGGCTGGAAGAGAGGGAACCGGCAAGGATATTCATCTTCGTATCTGTTTATAGAAGTGAAAACTTGGAAACAATCTATCAAGAGATCTGATTGAGTAAACTGTGTCAGTGTCACGAGGGAATGCCACACAGCCGGCAATCCTTCACACACGTAGCATGACTACTGTGCTGGCTGGCTAAAAAGATGGGCTTCCAAGTCCAACTAACCTGGGCTTGAATCTCAGCTCTGCCCCTTACTACCTGTGTGACTTCAAGCAAGTGACATAACCTCTCTGGGCCTCGTTTTCCTCATCTGTAAAAGGAGGAAGATTATGCTACCTACTTCATAGAAGACGAAATGAAATTACAGCTGTAAGAGCTTAGAATTAGCCTGCCAAATATTGATAACAAAAGCTCAATAAATACTGTTTATTTACGAAATAAATACCATTATCACACCTATTATACTTTGGAGACATCTGTAATGACACAAGGAAAAAATTTTCATGATATAATGCTAAGTTAAAAGTACATAACCACTGATATATTTTAAGTTCCTAATTTTGTAATATTAAAATATATATAAATGGCCAGCTAGCTCGATCTAGGCAAAGCAAAAAGGCCAAAGGGGAATACATCAAAATGTTAATACTTGTTATTCATTTCCTTTTAATATTTTCTGTGTTTTCTATAAGGAGCATACGTATTACATTTATGACCAGAAAAATAGGTATTTTACAAAAAGAGGCAGGGGGACAGAAGGTCTTTAGGCTGGGCAGGTCCCTGGGAGTGCAGTTCAGTGAAGAGTCATCTAGGGTTCCACCCCAACTCTGAGCACCAAATGTCTAGCCACTGGCCCTGGATCAGCCTCCACACAGCAATTAGTCATCAGCTCACTGATGGCCCTCTCAACACCCCATCCAGGGTAGCAAATGACCTGAAGTGGCCAAGTTCACGTGACGAGCTGATGACACCAAGGTCTTCTGACTCCCAGGTCAGTGTGCCTTCCAGTACACCAGGAAACTTGAGCTTCCCGGTTCCCAAAGCTCTAAGTCCATATTTGGGAGGAGTCTGTTACCACTTTATCCCTCTCAAAGAGTCATACTTGGCTCCTATTGTGGGTTTGTCTGATTTTCTCACCCTCAAAGGGCCATGTCCTCCTCAACTGGCGTTTCTACAACATAGCACAAAGCCTGGTACAAAAGAGGTGTTGAATATCCGCGGACACCTGTTTTCTTCCTCTCCCACCCTTCCTCCCTGTCTCCGCCTGCGTCCCCAGCCCACTGACCACTGTGTCTGTCTTTCCGAGGCGCTATCTGCCCCTGACTTTTGTAGGTACCACTTTCTGCTTCTCTCAGAGCCCTCGGTGACACCTCCTCTGCCTTCGTCCCAGGCACCGAGCCCTGCTTTCCCCAGCACCGCGCAGCAACGAAGGCTACAAAGAAGCACACCTAAGTGCATCCTTCTCTTGGCTCCCGATGTGCTGACCCAGGCCCCAGTGGTGCCCTTATCCTGATAACAGAGCCACCAGGAGAATACGAGAACATGTTCTGAATGCCACACCACCACTCTCACAGCTTGTCACCCAAACAGGAAGCTAAACACTCCCAAAGTCGACCTCAGTTTGGGCACGTCTCTGGGAGACCACAAGCAACTAAGGCTGGTGAGCCCTCATCATCCCTCTCTTCCCAAACCTGCCAACACCGGGTCTCCATGGCAGCGGAGTACACATCACAAAAGCCCCGCTTTGTGGTAAAGCCAGAATGACAGAGAGCAGGCTAGTCCTTCCCGCAGAAATCGCGACACAATGCCTGTCCCATCTCAGAGCCCTGGGGATGGGAAAAGCAACTGCCACTCAGGGCTCTATTCCCTTTGTTGGATGCTTCCAGAAATGGAACAGTATTTCAAATCATTTCACTGAGACCCTGTCCATGCCCTGAGACCAGAACACTGTTAGTCTTACTGCAAGTTACTCGACCAAGGCCCATCCTGTAATTCTTCAGCAAGGACATGCTTCAAATCAGATACCAAAATCACTGTAAAAATTTACCCCAGCTCTAAAAATACGTAGTGACTTCTCATTATGATGAGAGGAAGGCTCTCCAGCAGTGGGTGGAGGAAGTGGCTAAGGGGCCTTCAGCTGCAGGTCCAGGCGCTGAGGGGACCACATCCCAGTAAGCCACGGCTGCAGGGAACAGGGGAGGGGGCGGACAGGCAGGCTTACCAGAGGGAGGAGCCTTCAGTCCCCGTGACTTCCAGAAAGTCGTAACCGTCCTCCAGCTGGAAGTCAATAAAGACCAGGGCGATGGTGTCCCCCAGCTCGGCCAGGATGGTCCAGGTGCAGTCGGCATTGTTGTGGTACTCCGAGGGGAAGTGCGGGCTGGAGATGATGCCGCTCTGGCCCCGCAGGGTTCCGCCGCATGCGTCGTCCGCTGTGGACAGAGACAGGAGGCTCACTGTGAGTCGGTCAGGTTCCCAGGCCCTGGTACTCGTCCTGCGCTTCACCCACGAGAGGCAGGGAGGGTCCTGGGACATGACGTGCAGAGAGGGTGCCCCAAGACCCTAGTCTGAGTTGGCCTCATAACAATGATACTAAGCACTTCCAAAGCTCTTATCACGTGCCAGACCCTGTTCTGAGAATTTTAGTTATTACTGTTCTCAATGAACAGATGAGGAAACCAAGGCACAGGGAGGTGATGTAACCTGCCTGAGGTCACACAGCCAACAAGCTAGGCTAAAGAGTTGGGTGCACTGTGCCCTTTGGAGCACGTTTTAAACTACTGTACCACACTGTTCTGCAACGACCAGGAAGGAAGGAGAAATTAGTTGTCACATTTATTTCCACGGTCACAACTGTGGTGACCAGGATGTTTTTCCCACCAGATCTTGGTACACCTCAGATGAGAGGGAACAAAACAAAAACTCAGCACAGCTCCCTTGGGCAAAACTTAAAGGGCATTCCAGGCCCGTCATAGATTGGCCGGACCTCTGCAATCTTCCCTCCTCCTGCCCCTTGGGCTCAGGCCAGCTCTGTTCTAGTGTTGTGTGTGGTCAGACCTCCTGGGCTATGTTCACATCGCTCCCTCTGCCTGGGATGCCCCTTGTCCACAGCAAGTCTTCTGATGCTTTGAGACCCAACTCCAAAGCCACGTCTCGGTAAAGCCTCGTTTCCCCAAGCTTTTAGTAACGGCTGTCTCCTCTGTGCTCCTGGAGCAAAGTGTCCAACTTCAGACACGGTACTTGGCACTCTTTGAATGACCCGTCACACGTCTGTCTGCCACTCTAGGTTCTGAACTTGCTGGGAATCCCCAAGGGCTGGGACCACGTCTTACTCATCCCCGCGGCACATCCTGGTGGAGTGTCACTGCTCCAGCCTAAATCCCAGTTGAGACTTGATATTCAGAAACAATGATCCAAGGAACATGCTCTGACATAAAATAGTTAAGATCACTGGCTTTTCAATTATTGCAGACTCCATGTGAATCCCTCCTCTATGGCTTCCAGCTGGGTGACTTAGTGGACGTTATCCAAATTTCCTAAGCCTGCCCTCCTGGAGCTTGTGCGCAAGTAAGTGATCGTAATCCACTTAGCATATCATGTATTAGAGATATGCACTAAGTTGTAAAGAAAGGAAAAATGCAGCATCAGGGTTCAAACGTGTATCAGAGGCAGTAGAGTAACAACAATCAAAGCTACTGCTTATTAAGCGCTTCCACTGTGCCAGGTGCTATTCTAACTACTCTACATATTTCATGACCCTACGAAGTATTATTCCCATTTTACAGGTAAAGAAACCGAGGCACAAAGAGTTTCAGTTATTTGCCAAAGGCACAGCTTATAGTGATTAAAGGAGCTGGGATTTTTAAGCCCAACAGTCTGATTACAGGGCCTGTGCTCTTAACCAACACATTCTTGTCTCCCAGGAGTATAATTCACCCTTTGAGGACAGAGATAAAGCAGTACGTTACTTTGCTTGGGTGAGTCAGTGTGGGAAAGCTTAATGCAGGAGGTGCCATTAGAGCTGGGTTTTGAAGGATGACTAGGAGATCATTAGAGAAGAAATGGAAAGGCATTTATGAGAAAAGAGAACCAAAGGTCATAAGCACGGAAGCCCAAAAGCACAAGTGAACAGAGAGGAATGATGGGCAATGGAAATGTAGAAGGAGCCTCATGACAGACAGCCGGGCCCAAAAAGATTGCAAGCAGCGGACCATATTGGAAAGGAAATGGATTTTAGGATGAGGAAGGTGTAGATTTGAATTCAGGTTCCACAGTTTGCCAACCATGGGACCTTGGGTGATTTATTTCTCTAAGCTTCATTCTGCTTCTCTGTAGAATGGTTTCTTATGACAGCTGAATGGCATAATTAATGTGACAGTACCGAGCATTAGCCAGAGACTAGCATGTATGTGTTAGATGCCCAACCGATGCCAAGTTCTCCTTTTCTTTCCACTTCATCTTGAGGATCAGAGGCAGTGAGGAAACAGGATTAAATCTGCGTCTTAGAAAGACCACTGTGGCCGTGGCATAGACGAGGTCTGAGCTGGGGGAGCGGGCAGGATGCCCTTGATAGTGCAGAGTCACCCAAGTCAAGGTGAGGCCAGATGTGATCTGAGCTAAGGCCCTGGGAGGGTGCGGGGAGGACCTGATTGAGAGATAGTTAGGAAGCAGAATCTACAGGACTAGTGGTCCGGAGAGATGATGAATTCCAGGCTTCAGCTATGAGCATCTGGACGGATGAAAGGTGCCGCTTCCTGCAGCAGGGAACCCAAGATGGGGGCACCTTGTGGTGCGGAAGGCAACCAGGGCTCAGTTCTGGACACCAGGGCTGAGTGTGTGCGGGGGATGAACCAGTGGAGAGATGGAGCTGACAGCTGGATAAACAGAAGCAGTGTGGGATGGAGATAAAAGTGAGTTTATTCAGTGGCCCTGAACTATTCTTACGAATGTCGTTCTACGGGGTCACGGTCTATTTCAAGAGAATGAGCCCATTTCTAAATGCCAGCTCCCTGGTATGTATGAGCACAGAAATGAAGGCACCTCACTCAGTAGGTACTCATGAATGTTTCCCTCCCACACTCATTAAGTGAGCACCTACTGTGTGCCAGACACTGGGCCAGGACCAGCACTACATCATGAAAAGCTTGATTTCATCCCTGCCCCAAGTGTTTCTCACACGCAGTGGCTCCCCAGAACTGTTATAACCGAGGTGTCGAGGCACAGTGACAGCAGATGGGACTTAGGGAAGGCTTCACACAGGAGGCAACATTTGTGTTGAAACATTCATTCATTCAACAAATGTTTACTGAGTGCCTATTATGTGTCAGGCACTTTTCTAGGCGCTAGGGATTCGTCGTCAAATAAAACAAAAGAAAATCCCTACCCTCACGGAGCTTACATTCCAGTCAGAGGGAAACAGACAATACCCAAGATAAATAAGTAAACCCTATGGTAAGTGAGGTGGTGATAAATGCAGAATGGAGATGGGGAGTATTCCGCACTGGAAGTGGGGGTATGGACATTGCAGAAGGGTGGTCAGGGAAGGCCTCGCTGAGAAGCTGACCCCTGAGCCAAGACCTGAAGGAGGGAGAGGGAAAGCCAGATGGTTATCTGGGGGAAGAGCATTCCAGATGGAACAGCAGATGCAAAGGCCATGGTGTGCAGAGGCCTGGCACTGTCGAAGGGCATCAAGAGACCCGCGGGCCCGGAGCACTGGAGTGAGAAAGAGAGTGGCAGGGACAAGGCCCCATGGAGGACCTTTGAGGCTACTGTTAGGGCTTGGGCTTTAACTTGAGTGAGATGAGAAGCCAGAGGATGGTTCTGAGCAGATGACATGATCTGACTGGCGTATTAACAGGATCCCTTGAGGTGCTATGCAGACAACAGACCAAAGAGGAAGACGGCAGAAGCAAAGAGCTTGTAGGGGCTATGGTGATGGTTCAGGAGAGAGATGATGGTGGCCTGGACCAGGCGGTACCAGTGAGAGGGAGTCAGTGACTGCATTTTGAATGCTGAGCTGGCAGGAGCCACTTCAACTGAGGGCTGACTGCCCAGTAGGATCAGGCGAAAGGGTGTCCTGGGCAGCGGAAAGGCAAGAGCAAGGCGGCTGCAGGGGTGAGAGCGTCATTTAGGGACTTGGTCAGGATTGTGTGAACTCACAGAGCAGGGCAGAAATGGCGGAGCTGGGCTGGGAGGGAAGGCAAGGGCTGTGCTGTGAAGGGCCTCGGATGCCAAGGAAAGGAGCTGCGGGTCTATTCTCCCCCTCCTCCCTTTCTCTTTCACTACCTCCAATCCAGGTGCCCAGGCCCCGTGAAGGGAGGAGGGAGGGAGGGAAAGTAGGCAGATTGCCTTGCCTAGCTTTAAATCTAGTTTGCCGGTGCTATTTGTTTGTTGTATCAAATCACACGGTATTTCCACCCTGGGTATCTCTCTGGCAGGAACCTATGAAGTTTGACATTCAAGGCAGGGTTTGTCTCCTTCTGATGTAAATAACTTCACCGTGACCACTACCAGGGAGATAAGCTACAGGAGCCAGCCAGCAAGCGGGAGATTTGTCAATGTCGCTCCCAGCAAGCACTGGGCCTGCCGGCCCCAGTAGTCCCACGTCGGCCCTGTCTACAGCAGGTGGAAGTGTCTACACCCCTAGCCACAGTGGCTTCATCTTGGCTGCACTGAAGGTTAGGAAAATCATGGTCAAAGAAGACACACTTAACCTGGACCTTGAAAAAGGAGTAGGAGTGTGCTGGAAGGAGAGAAAACTAAGGGGCTCCCGGCAGAGGAAACAGGGCATCTAGAGGTAAGGGGGTCCGAATGGGTGTGGTGTGCTTGGGGAGTGGTCGGCTTTCCTCCAGATGAAGGTGCAGGATGCAGAGGTGTGTGTTGGGGTGGACATGGAAAGGACGGTAGCGGTCAGCTCAGAAAGGCCTTGGTGGTCTTGCTGAAGGGATGGATTCTACCCTGCAGGTGTCGGGTAGACTTGCCAGTTTGTCAGCAGGGAGTGAAAGCCCAGGCCTGCTTTAGAAAGATGACTCTAGTCCCCACGTGATGGATGGAAGCTGTGGTCTGCGGGTGGCGAGTGTGCCCAGTGGGGAGACAGCAGTGAGGAGAACGGTGAAGAGGCTGCGCCCGACGTCAGAGCCTGAACCCGTGGCCGTGGGAGGGAAGAGAAGGAACAGAAGAGATCCAAGAACGAGGCTGGGGGAGAAGCAAGACGGTGTGGCTTCCACCACCCAGGAGTGGGCTGTGAAGGGGAGGAGGGGGAGAGCATGCTGAGGTC
This sequence comes from Lipotes vexillifer, assembly GCF_000442215.2. NCBI lineage: Eukaryota > Metazoa > Chordata > Mammalia > Artiodactyla > Lipotidae > Lipotes > Lipotes vexillifer. Next base: position 7,286,905 of record NW_006780610.1, on the reverse strand, counting down.
TCTAACAGGGTAACAGTGCTGATGATGACAGGGATGTGAGCGCAAGAGGTGGGCCTGGAGCCTAGAGACCAAGAGGCCAGGAGTGGGCGGGATGAAGAGGGAGCTGTCTCCACGGGAGCGAAGACGGCCGGGGACAGGAGACATTTAACGGGCAGCAGGCAGAAGCAGAGGCTCCTGCAAGGAGGCTGCGAAGGAGCTCCCACAGGCCCGCAGTCCACACGGTCTGCGCGTCTAGATGATGACGCAGCAGCAGGTCTTGGGGGAGAGAGAACGACTCCTCAGCCTCCTGCCTGGTTCCTGGTCCTAGAAACCATTCTAGGTATCCATCTTATGTCGTTCCCAACACACCCTGACCAAGACCGTCCTCATCCTCCCCTCCCACCACGCTCAGCCTTCTTCCAGGTTCCTGTCTTGGAGGCGGGGTGTCAGCACTATTCACCCCAGGCCTCATGCCAGAGCTGGGGGACATCCTCAACCCCTCCTGCACCCCACACCCAACAGTGACCAAAGCCTGTCTGTCCTTCTAAGCAGCTCTTGATTCGGTCTCCTGTCTTCACTGCATCTGCTCTACCCTAAGCCACATCATGGTCCAAGCCCAGCCATGAAGTCTCCCTCCTGTGTCTAAGCATCCCTCCTGCCCCAGCACACCCATTCCTCACACAGAAGCCTGAGTGATCCCAAACAGTACAGACCTGATGACGCCACGCCCTTCAGCAGGGACCTTCGACAACTCCACTGTCACTCAGAATATCCTATCCAGGGGCTGACAAGGACCTCATAGGGCCTCGTCTCATACCAGCCTCCACCTGCCCACTTTCTGTAACCACACTGGTCTCCGCCCAGCTCTTCTGTTGCACCAAGCGTCTCTCTGCCCAAGGACCTCTCCCCATCATATACTTTTAGAGCACCACATACTTTCCCATAATCAGTTGATCAACTTAGTAATTCATTTAATGTCTAGACAGTAAAGTCCATGAGGGCAGGGGCCATGTCTGTTCTGTCCCCAGCAGCTACCACATTTCCTAGTGTATAGCAGGCACCCAATAAATATCTGTTGAACAAATAAATGATACAGGAAACTGAAGCTCAGAAAGGTTCAGAAGGTAACTTTCAGAAGGTGATGCAGTACGTGGCCAACTTAGGATGCCAGCTGAGTCTCTCTGGACCAGGACTGTGGTCTCCTCCATTACATCACACTTCTTGAAACCAAGCAGGATCCTGTCAGATATTCCCAGGGACAGACCCTTCCCTTCCCACCCCCAGTATCCCCCACCTCTTGTTTCTAAAATATCTTTAGCCTCCACCATCAGCCTCCTTTGGTATCAGCCTCCACCATGATACCAAAACCAGACAAAGATGTCACAAAGAAAGAAAACTACAGGTCAATATCACTGATGAACGTAGATGCAAAAGTCCTCAACAAAATACTAGCAAACAGAATCCAACAGCACATTAAAAGGATCATACACCATGATCAAGTGGGGTTTAGCCCAGGAATGCAAGGATTCTTCAATATATGCAAATCAATCCATGTGATAAACCATAACAACAAATTGAAGGAGAAAAACCATATGATCATCTCAGTAGATGCAGAAAAAGCTTTTGACAAAATTCAACACCCATTTATGATAAAAACCTTCTAGAAAGTAGGCATAGAGGGAACTTACCTCAACATAATAAAGGCCATATATGACAAACCCACAGCCAACATCGTCCTCAATGGTGAAAAACTGAAACCATTTCCTCTAAGATCAGGAACAAGACAACGTTGTCCACTCTCACCACTAATACTTAACATAGTCTTGGAAGTTTTAGCCACAGCAATCAGAGAAGAAAAAGAAATAAAAGGAATCCAAATCGGAAAAGAAGAAGTAAAGCTGTCACTCTTTGCAGATGACATGATACTCTACATAGAGAATCCTAAAAACGCTACCAGAAAACTACTAGAGCTAATCAATGAATTTGGCAAAGTAGCAGGATACAAAATTAATGCACAGAAATCTCTTGCATTCCAATACACTAATGATGAAAAATCTATAAGAGAAATTAAGGAAACACTCCCATTTACCACCACAACAAAAATAATAAAATATCTAGGAATAAACCTACCTAAGGAGACAAAAGACCTGTATGAAGAAAACTATAGGGGCTTCCCCGGTGGCGCAGTGGTTGAGTCTGCCTGCCGATGCAGGGGACACGGGTTCATGCCCCGGTCCAGGAAGATTCCACATGCCGTGGAGTGGCTGGGCCCGTGAGCCATGGCCACTGAGCCTGCACGTCTGGAACCTGTGCCCCGCAATGGGAGAGGCCACAACAGTGAGAGGCCCGCGTACCGCAAGAAAAAATAAAAAGAAAATAGAAAAGTACAAGACACTGATGAAAGAAATTAAAGATGATACAAACAGATGGGGTCATAGACCCTGTTCTTGGGTTGGAAGAATCAACATTGTGAAAATGACTCTACTACCCAAAGCAATCTACAGATTCAATGCAACTCCTATCACACTACCAATGGCATTTTTCACAGAAGTAGAACAAAAATTTTCACAGTTTGTATGGAAGCACAAAAGACCCTGAAGAGCCAAAGCAATCTTGAGAAAGAAAAACGGAGCTGGAGGAATCAGGCTCCCTGACTTCAGACTATACCACAAAGCTATAGTAATCAAGACAGTATGGCACAAAAAGAGAAATTAGATCTATGCAACAGGATAGAAAGCCCAGAGATAAACCCACACATATATGGTCACCTTACCTTTGATAAAGGAGGCAAGAATATAAAATGGAGAAAAGACAGCCTCTTCAATAAGTGGTGCTGGGAAAACTGGACAGCTACATGTAAAAGAATGAAATTAGTACACTCCCTAACACCATACACAAAAATAAACTCAAAATGGATTAAAGACCTAAATATAATGCCAGACACTATAAAACTCTTAGAGGAAAACATAGGCAGAACACTCCATGACATAAATCAGAGCAAGATCCTTTTTGACCTACCTCCTAGAGAAATGGAAATAAAAACAAAAATAAAAAATGGGACCTAATGAAACACAAGCTTCTGCACAGCAAAGGAAACCATAAACCAGACAAAAAGACAACCCTCAGAATGGGAGAAAATATTTGCAAACGAAGCAACTGACAAAGGATTAATCTCCAAAATTTACAAGCAGCTCATGCAGCTCAATATCAAAAAAACAAACAATCCAATCCAAAAATGGGCAGAAGATCTAAATAGACATTTCTCCAAAGAAGATATAGGATTGCCAAGAAACACATGAAAGGATGCTCAACATCACTAATCATCAGAGAAATGCAAATCAAAACTACAGTGAGGTATCACCTCACACCGTCTGAATGGCCAACATCAAAAAATCTACAAACAATAAATGCTGGAGAGGGTGTGGAGAAAAGGGAACACTCTTGCACTGTTGGTTGGAATGTAATTGATACAGCCACTATGGAGAACAGTATGGAGGTTCCTCAAAAAACTAAACATAGCACTACCATATGACCCAGCAATCCCACTACTGGGCATATACCCTGAGAAAACCATAATTCAAAAATAGTCATGTACCACAATGTTCATTGCAGCTCTATTTACAATATCCAGGACATGGAAGCAACCTAAATGTCCCTCGACAGATGAATGGATAAAGAAGACGTGGCACATATATACAATGGAATATTACTCAGCCATAAAAAGAAATGAAATCGAGTGATTTGTAGTGAGGTGGATGGACCTAGAGTCTGTCATACAGAGTGAAGTAAGTCAGAGAGAGAAGAACAAATACCATATGCTAACACATATATATATGGAATCTAAAACAAAAGAAATGGTTTTGAAGAACCTAAGGGCAGGACAGGAGTGAAGACACAGACATAGAGAATGGACTTGAGGACACGGGGAGGGGGAAGGGTAAGCTGGGACGAAGTGAGAGAGCAGCATGTACACATATATACTTCCAAATGTAAAACAGATAGCTAGTGCGAAGCAGCCGCATAGCACAGGGAGATCAGCTTGGTGCTTTGTGTCTACCTAGAGGGATAGGATAGGTAGGGTGGGAGGGAGACGCAACAGGGAGGAGACATGGGGATGTATGTATATGCATAGCTGATTCACTGTGTTATACAGTAGAAACTAACACACCATTGTAAAGTGATTATACTCCAGTAAAGATGTTAAAAAAAAGTATATCTAGCTGAGAGCTAACTTAGCTAGTAAGGTTCAAAATGGTTCAGTTAAAAAAAAAAAAAAAGTGTCATATACCACAATGTTCATTGCAGCTCTATTTACAATAGCCAGGATATGGAAGAAACCTAAGTGTCCACTGACAGATGAATGGATAAAGATGTGGCACATACGTACAATGGAATATTACTCAGCCATAAAAAGAAATGAAACTGAGCTTTTGTAGTGAGGTGGATGGACCTAGAGTCTGTCATACAGAGTGAAGCAAGTCAGAAAGAGAAAAACAAATACCGTATGCTAACACATAGAAAGCCCAGAGATAAACCCACACATATATGGTCACCTTACCTTTGATAAAGGAGGCAAGAATATAAAATGGAGAAAAGACAGCCTCTTCAATAAGTGGTGCTGGGAAAACTGGACAGCTACATGTAAAAGAATGAAATTAGTACACTCCCTAACACCATACACAAAAATAAACTCAAAATATAGATATATGGAATATGGAATCTAAATAAGCAAGACAAAGCAAGACAAAGTAACAATAGTTTGACCATAAAACAAAGTCAAGGGCCTTTAGTTCCTCCTCAAGGGCTATAGACAATATCCTGAGCCATATCCTTGTGTTGTTTTGCAGAGACTAAAACCCTCACCAGGTGAAAGAAGTTAACGGCATGCTGACCACCAGCATGTAGAACCCATATCTGTTGGAACCAGAAGGTTGATGATGTTGACTCCCAATTACCTCACCACCAACCAATCAGAAGAAATGTCCGCAAGCTGATCAGGCACCCCGTGACCCTCTCCCTCACCTGGCTTTTAAAAACCCTTGCGTGAATGCCATCAGGGAGTTCGGGTCTTTTAAACATGAGCTGCCCATTCTCTTTGCTTGGCCTTGCAATAAACACTGTATTTTCCTTCACCACAATCCTGTGTCGGTAGTTTGGCTCTGCTGTGCATCAGGCGAGCAGACCCAGGTTTGGCTCAGTAACACTCCCTGCTTGATAGCAGTTTGGTAAGCCATCCTGAGACAGTCAAACTTCCCAATTTTAGTCAATGACTTCCAGACTGTGCTGGAACTGAGCACTCAGAGCTTAAGACCCTCTAGCCAGAGGCACCTGTCTACTCCGAAGATGGCACCTTTGCCGTTGGAGTCTTCCCTGCCTCTTAGGCTCCTCTGACACCCTTGTTCCTGCACCATTCTGTTTTGATTGAAGATGCTGTAAAAGTTGTTTGGAGGTTTTCTCACACTTTAAACAAGGTATCATATTTCATGGTTACAACTTCAGAGACATAAAATATAACCTTCAGCTGACACCACACTCCTAAGATATTAATTTACACTTTCTCCTTCTGTGGCGATGGGCATTCTCCATTGTTATTAAGTCATGTATATTCTAGGGTGCAGGTGTGTTATGCTGATAGCTGCCTTTCCAAGTTTACGACTTTATTTATGATTGTCTTTAAGTTCCACTGAAATTTCCTCAATTAACTATAATTTTAGAGAACTATCCCTCAGCTCCCTTTGATGTCTGTTAACTCTCCAATGACTCACAAATTTCAGGTAGGAATGGAGGAACCTACATTGTATTCCTCCCCACCCCCCCACCATTTCAGGCCAATTCCAGGGCACAATCTTGGATGCCTAGAAGCTTTGGGGCCCTTGGCATTGGGGTTCTACCCATATCCTCCCTCCCCAGGGCTACTCAGCCTCTGAGGAAAGGAAAATTCCAATAGGCCCCCTACTGGGGAGAAGCTACCATCTTACAACTCAAGTGCAAGGCTGAGAGAGCCAGGGCATCATTGCCCCAAACCCACCAGCAGTGTTCCCCCTTTCCTTGTACTGTGCAGCTCAGTGTCCCTGCTCAACCTCATCAGTCCACTCTTCTGGGGCCTCAGGATTCTGCCCCTTTATCCTTGGCTTTATCAAGGACACCCCTTCTTAAAATTAAGAAATTGCCAATTGCCCGAGAGCAGTGTTATTTCCGCCACCCCCAGAATTCTTCGCAGATGCTTCCCCCGAGGTGACCTTCTGAGAGGACGAGTGTAAACAGGACGTGGTATTCGGCTATGTACCTCTTCTTTGTTGCACTTTCATTACAGGCCAGGCATCGTGCTAAATGCTGTACCTGCATTTTCTCATTTAATCCTCAAACTCCTCAAAGAGATAGGTGTTATGTCGCCCACATTTTACAGATGAGGAAACTGGAGCTCAGAGCGTTTTGAAAACTTGCCCACGGTCACCTGGCTACTAAATGTTGGAGCCAGGATTCAAATCCATAACTCTCTGACTCCAGACCCACGCCATTATCCACCTATTTCTCTGCCTCTCAGGCCTTGGTCACTGCAATGCCAGTCTTGACATGGGCTTCCGGAAGCCCCAGATCCTGGAGGGGGCTTTTCCAGGTGGGAGAAGCCTCTTCCCACTCCCCCTCTTCTGTGCCTGAGGGGCCTGAGGCAGAGGCTTTGTGCAGTCTCCACAGCTAGGACCCCGCCACCCACGCTCAGGTAGAGGTGGGTGAGTCTTGGGTCAGGTTTCCTCATAAGAGACCCGGGTCCCCCAGACCCTGGCCCCCACCCCAAAGTGGCATCTGCCCAGCAGAACCGCCTCAGGCCCTTTCCCTGGGGCTTCTCTCCTAAAGAGCTCCTGGTACAAGTTAAAGAGGAAGGTCAAAGGGAAACCACAGCAGATGGGGAAGTCCCTGGCCTGGTGGACCCGTGCAGGAGATGTACCTATGAGGGGACCAAGTTGTTGGGTCCCGGACCAAACTGCAGGAGCTCTGGAAGTAACGGTGCCATCATGAGTCTCTTGCCATGGGTCACAGGCCATCGTCCTTGTCTACAGCAGACAGGGGTGGCCAAGATCGTGGCTGGTAGGCACATGGACTTGGGCAGAATCACCCTCTAGCTGTGCGAACACAGGCAAAGTACCTCAGCTCACCAGGTCTCAGTTCCCTCACTGTAAGATCTTAACCTCCTGGGGTTTTTGTAAGGATTAAATTAGATAACACAAGATCTGGCATATAGCTAGTGCTTGATAAATGCCGGCCAGTGATGGCTGTGGCTGTGAGTATCACGACAGCTAACTGTCATTGAGTCATTACTGTGCACAAGACCCTCTGCTGCGAGTGGAGCATTGATCAACTGGAGCCTCACTTCACCTGCTGAGTTAAGTACTGCTGTTACTATAATTCACAGGTGAGAAAACCGGGGCACAGAGAAGGGCACTCACACCCACAATCACTCAGCTAGTGGGTGTGAGTGGCAAGGCCAGGATTTGAATCCAGGTGATCGGACTCCAGAGCCCACGTTTCTGCGTGGTTCTGTAATAGTAACAGTAGTGATGGCAAAGGCGACAGGAGAAGGGCTAGTGAGCCCAGCGGTAGTAGAGGGACCCCGTGGTTAGGAATGCCCTCTGGGAGCCATGGTCCATGCCAAGTCCCTGTGCTTGGAATCACTCAAGGTCCACACTGTCTGGCAGGGTATTTGGTGCTCTCTGTATGCTGTATAATTTGAACAGCACAAGGGGGCCCAGCATGCAGTCCCCAGACCCTCCTGGCTATCTCCATTGCCACGTAGGGTCTCTCACCCCACTCCTGATCTCTTTCTAGCTTGGAACTGCCCCCAGCCACAGAACTGATACCCCCTACTTGGAGATCTCACAGGCATCTCAAACTTGACCCGGACAAAATGAGCTCTCTTGACTGTATTTAGGGCACACACTTCCTACTCCCTGTCGCAGTCGTCCCCATCTTGGTCACTGGCATCCCCACCCTGCCAGCACTCCAGAAAGAGCCTAGGAGTCAACCCTGACCCTTTGTTCCATCAGCACCTACATGCCTTCCACCAGCAAGGCTGTTGGCTGTGCCCCTGAACCACGGCCCCAATTTACCCCTTCCCTCCACCTCTACCACGGCCACCCTTGACCGAGATGCATCGTCTCCAGCCTGCACACCTGCAATAGCTGCCTCCTAACTGGCCTCCCAGTTGTGCCTCTTGCCAGCTACAATCCCTCTCCCTTCTAGCACCCGGGGTGATCATTTTAGCCAATGCTGAAAAGCCTTTCCTGGCTCCCTCCTGAATTTAGAACCAAACCCGCAGTTCCGGTCCTGCTCCACCACAGCCCCACCCACTCCCCTCGCCTCCCCCCAACTCTACGCTGTCCGCTGTGGGTCTGTTTTCTGTTCCTCTAACAAGCTCTCTCCCACCTCAGGGCCTTTACACCTGCTGTTCCTTTTGTTGGGAATGCCCAGGTCATCACATAACAGGCTCCTTCTTGTCATTCAGGACTCAGTTCAAATGCCACCTCCTCAGAGAGTCCCCTCCTGACGGCTCCCTCTAAAGCAGCCTTCCTTGTTACTAGTAACTTGATTTCCCTCGTAGTTCCTATTATGATCTGAAATTTGTTTATTTGATATTTTCCTGTTTTCTGCCTGAGGATGCTAAAATGTAAACGCCCTGAGATCATGAAACTTGATCTGACTTATTCATCACTGCAATTCTCTGCATCTAGAACAATGTCTGGCACTTAATACATAAGGCAGTTAATAAATAAGGACTGAGTCAGTGACTGGCTGGCACATAGTAGGTACTCAACCAAAAGGTGTTAAATGCTGAGTGAATGAACAAGTAAGCAATCACCCTTTAAGGCCTCTACTCATGTCCCCGCTTTAAAACTCAGAAGGGTTTAGCCGGTGTCCCACAGCTCTGAGCTGGCATGGCTAGGGTTGAATGTAGCCCTGTTTGAATCCATGCTCATTCCATGCCTGACACTGCTTCTGTCTCAGATTTCACAGGTTCCTCTCCCTGGGGCCAAAAAATTTGGAATGCATCTGGGCACTGGCCACCCAAGCTGCTGCAGACCAAATCCCTGTCTCCCTGGGTTTGGGGGCAGCCTGCAGTGTTGGTCTTGGACCTCAGGGGCCAAGTCTTTCATGTTCAGGATGCTTTCTCTCTACCACCTGCCTCTCAGCGTTCAGAGCATCTGAACCCGATTCCTTCCCCAAGCGGTCCTCTTTGATCCAGGGCCAATGTCCCTCACAAGTCAGGGGCCTGTTGCTGAAATCCACATGTTTGCCCTTCATATGGATCAAAGAGGTTCCGCAAGGTTCAGGGCTCCCAGGGTCTTCTGCCTTTGAAAAGGTGCCGAAAGTGACACAAAGTGAAGGGAGATCATGTGGTCTCTGCCACCTGTCACCTGTCTCACTGCAAAGCGTCTCCAGTCACCCCCACCTCACTACACCCCACCTTTCCTCCTTCCCTCTGCCACCTGGGCCAAGGCTTGACGGACTAGTAGCCTTGGGCTGGGCCTCCTTCGAGGTGAGACTTGCACCTGCTCTGCCCCCAGACCCTAGATGGCCCCTATTCCCTCTTGGTCTGGGCTGTGTCTCCAGACTGAGCTCACCTTTCAGCCAGGCGGGTGGCGTTTGCTGTTTGAGGCAGAGGCACCACCCTCCAAACTGCTCTGCGAAACCTGGGACTCAAGGAGCTTGTGTCACTCCGAGCTGCCGGGCAGGTTGGCGAACCCAGGCCAGTAAGTTCCCTTCCGGGCTCGTATGCCTACATAATCCTGATGGTGAATTAGACCCATCCAGCCATCGGTTCACTCAGCAAGTATTTACGGACAGTATTTACGGACCACTGCCCAGTGGATGAGGTTTATCCACTTACAGATGCCAGCCCTTGAGAGTTCTACACGAGAGAAAGAAAGGCCAAGAGGCTTTAACCCTCCCTGAGTCTGAACCCATTAACCCTGGCATGACCACAGCTCCTGGTACCATGAGGCACACGAGGAGGACCCTTCTCTGTTCCTTTCAGCTCAGCCTACTAAGGAAGGGCAGTTTGGAAAATCACTTCCAGAAAATCACAGACATTATTGAGGATGCTTCTCATGCTATTCTTGCAGCATGTGGTGAATTAGAACAGAGAAATGGACCCGAATCGCAGGCAGTGGAGGGCCCTGGGGGCTCGGAGAGTGGGACAGCATCTTGTTCCCTCCCAGGTTTGAACAGAGCGTTGTCTCAGGCCCCTCAGGCTCCGGGGAGTCTCCGGGGCTCGAAGCCCTTCTGAAAGCAAGATTTCACATGCTCGGCTGGCTTCCTTGGTGTGTGCATTCTGGAAGGGAGCATTTCTGGTGTGGCTAATTGCAAGCTACTTAGAGAGGACTTAGAAAAGTCAGCCTCGGGCTTCCCTGGTGGCGCAGTGGTTGAGAGTCCGCCTGCCGATGCAGGGGACACGGGTTCGCGCCCCGGTCCAGGAAGATCCCACATGCCACGGAGCGGCTGGGCCCGTGAGCCATGGCCGCTGAGCCTGCGCGTCCGGAGCCTGTGCTCCGCAACGGGAGAGGCCACAACAGTGAGAGGCCCGCGTACCGCAAAAAAAAGAAAAAGAAAAAGTCGGCCTCGGCCTCCTTCCGGAAGGGCCTTGTGCTCCATGCTAAGGAATCTGAACTTGACCCTGTCAGTGATAAAGAGTCACTGGCGGGAGTCTGAGCAACGTGTGATGCTGTCAGATCTGTGTCTTAGGAAGTTCACTCCTGCGGTGGAGAATGAATTGGGATGTGTGTGGTGGGGTGACGGGAGACGCTTTGCAGTGAGACAGGTGAGAGCTGAGAGGGCCTGGGACCATCACCCCTGAAGAGCGGCAAAGGCGTGGAGGCCAGTGTCAGTGCAGAGATGGATTTGCCAGGTCGCGGTGACTAAGGGTACAGGGAAGGGTGAGGAGTGTAAAGATGCCACTGTGGCGTCTGGCTTGGCCACCTTGGATGGTGACACTCTCCACCGAGCTGGGGAAGGCAACAAAAACAGCAGGTTTGGGAAAATAGAAAGAGTCATAGGTTCTGGGCGTGCTGCCTGTGAAGCACCCTCCGGGGAGGGCTTCAGGTGAGCCTGATATCATTGTGGGCCTGAAGCTCAGGACAGAGGGAGGGTTGGAGGTAGAGACCGAAGAGTCGTCCCCAAGCAACAGTAGAAGCCTCGGAGTGGATGAGAAATTCCAAGAGAGGCAAGACGTTCCCAGAGAAGAGGCCACGCTGGGCCCTCTGGCTTTAAGGGGAAAGAGGAGGAGAGAAATCAGTAGAGAAGAAATGGGGAAAGAATCATCGTCATCTGAGAGGTTGAGAGAGAATCAGGAGCGACTTGCGAGAGAGCTGTGGCCCCCGAAGGCTCTGCACGCTCATGAATTACTGCTGTGATGTGAACACTGGGGGAGCACTGTCACCCCAGCCCACTCCGCCCACTGAAAGGCCAGCCCTCACTGCCCCCATGCCAGGACGTGCAGACCCTGCACTGCGGGGCCATGGTCTGATCTGGCAAAGGAAGCCCTCCATGAGGCAGCCCTCATCTTATCTTTGACTAGCGGGTTAACAAAAAAGATATTTTAACAGCCAGCCCCAGGGTTTCTTCCAAGTGAAAGCTCTCTGTGTTAGAGACAATATCACCCTATACCTAAAGAGCTTGGGTCAGGGAGGGAGACATCAGCCTGTAAGGAGATGGCAAAGCCAAGGGCAACCGGGCTCTTGTGCCTAAGAAGTCGACAGAAGCCCTGAGACGGGGCCGAGGTCAAGAGGCAGCAAAGTGGGGGAGGCTGGAGCGAGATGAGAGGGGGCAACGCGCATCACAGGGAAGCCGGGGCTTTGCCAAGACAGAAGCCAGGGAGAAGCTTCCAGGGGGAGGGGCCGAAAGGCTCTGGGGTTCCTGACTGCTCCAATTTTCATTTCAAGCCACTTGCATTGTTGAGATGTGAAGTCCCTGCATTGCCACAAACCCCCAATAAAGGCTGTGCTGCATGCAAACACCTTTGTTAATGGTTGTGTTTTTGTTTGGGGGCGGGGGTCAGGAAAAATGGGCCAAGTTTTCAACTGAGTTTTCAACTTAGGCAGAGCAGAACCAAGAGGGGTGAGGCATGGCAGTGAGTTCAAGGTTCAAAGGAAGCCAGAGCTGACAAATATTCCTGAAAATACCTGGAGGGATTGTAGATTTCCACCTCATTAAGATGGGATACGGATGTGAATTGTACTTCAGAGGACAGGGTGACAGTCCCTCTGCCTCTGATATATGGGCTACATTTGTCTTTAGTTTCCATATTGATTTAAAAAGTATGCTATTTATAGTTCCGTAAAAAGAACGAGAACTGTGTTTTCCATTTCACAGCTTAAATACTTAATTTCATTTACTATCATGTTTCACATTCTATCACCATGTCACAACTCTGATGCCTCTCCTTGGAAGATCAGTGTGTAAAACCGTGACATCCTCTGGGTAGGAAGTGGGTAGAGGTGCTATCAGGAAGAGTGGAAACAGCAGATTCAGACCACAGTTAGGCCACTCAGGGCCACACACTTGTGTGTAGGGGCCAAGGTCTCAGGTGATTTGGTTTGGACATTCCGGGTATCAATCACATGAAGAGAGACAGGTCCCGAGTTATCTCATGTTAGAAAGGGGGCCTGAGAGGAGGGGACTTAGGAAGGCGAGAAAGGTGACTAGTTTCCCCAGGCTCCATCAAAAAGGACCAACAAGGCTGAGGCCAATTCTATTGGCTGAGGAGGGCTAAACAAACACAGAGTCAAGCGGCAACTCAGATTGATTGCTTGTGGCTTGCCTGTTTGAAAGGAATTCACAGCTGCCTCCAGACTCAAGCAGGAAGGGTGCTATGATCAATTAATTATGCCTCCCATGGGAATGGTAGAAGAGAAAGGGATCTATGTGCCAAGTATTTTCCATCGCTCGTGTAGACAGTAAAATGGGTGTGAGCATATGGTGGAAGGAGGCAGCTGCTTCTCCTCGAGCTAGTCTTCCGATAGTAATTACAGAAAACCTTCCTCTAAACTTGAACCCAAGGAGAGAGCTACTTGTTCCAATCACTTCTCAACTCCTTGAAACAATCCTCCTAGACTTATACCTGGGTGTTCGGAGATCCATGGGATTTCAAGATGAGGGTTTCAAGAAGGAAAGAGT
>NW_006780610.1:7227368-7272540 GCF_000442215.2 Lipotes vexillifer | reverse complement strand
GAAAGAGTGGTCAAGAATGCAAAAGCCTGTTGAGACATCAAGGAATATAAGGGCCAAAACAATTCCCATTTGACTTGGCAACGTGATGCAAAATATTTGCGGCAAAGGCCAGTTTGCAGGGGAGTAAGTGGGAGATGAGGATAGACAAGGCTGGGTGGAGCTTTCAAGATGCTGGGCATTGTTGGTGTCATGAGGAAACCCTTCTCATGATGTCACAGTTTGTATAAGGTGGTTAAAAATATCTACATGTATTATAATCTCAATCATATACATATTCACAATATATGCATGTATGCAATATGTATTAGACAAAGCTGGAGGCATAACCCTCCCAGACTTCAGACAATACTATAGTAATCAAAACAGTATGGTATTGCACACAAAAACAGACGTATGGATCAATGGAACAGAATAGAGACCCCAGAAATAAACCCACATGCCTACAGTCAATTAATCTTCAACAAAGGAGGCAGGAACATACAATGGAGAACAGTCTCTTCAGCAAATGGTGCTGGGAAAGCTGAACAGCCACATGTAAATCAATGAAGTTAGAACACTCCTTCACACCACACACAAAAATAAACTCAAAATGGCTTAAAGACTTAAATAGAAGACATGACACCGTAAAACTCCTAGAAGAGAATATAGGCAAACATTCTTCAGATATAAATTGTACCAATGTTTTCTTCACTCAGTCTACCAAGACAAAAGAAATAAAAAACAAAAGTAAACAAATGGGACCTAATCAAACTTATAGGAAACCATCAACAAAATGAAAAGACAACCTACAGAATGGGAGAAAATATTTGCAAACAATGCGACCAACAAGGGCTTAAATTCCAAAATATACAAACAGCTCAATATCAAAAACACAACCCAATCAAAAAATGGGCAAAAGACCTAAATAGGCATTTTCCAAAGAAGACATACAGATGGCCAACAGGCACGTGAAAAGATGCTCAACATCACTAATTATTAGAGAATTGCAAATCAAAACTACAATGAGGTACCACCTCACACCAATCAGAATGGCCATTAGCAAAAAGTCTACAAATAATAAATGCTGGAGAGGAGGGAAATGTGGAGATAAGGGAACCCTCCTGCACTGTTGGGGGGAATGTACATTGGTGCAGCCACTATGGAGAACAGTATGGAGGTTCCTTAAAAAACTAAAAATAGAGTTGCCATATGATCCAGCAATCCTGCTCCTGGGCATATATCCAGAAAAGAGGAAAACTCTAACTCGAAAAGATACATGCACCCAATGTTCATAACAGCAGTATTTACCATAGGCAAGACATGGAAGTAACCTAAATGTGCATCAACAAATGAATGGGTAAAGAAGATATTACACACACACACACACACACACACACACACAATGGAATATTACTGAGCCATCGAAAAGAATGAAATCATGCCATTTGCAGCAACATGAATGGACCTAAAGATTATCACACCAAGTGAAGTAAGTCAGAGAAGACAAATACCATATGTAATTTACATGTAGAATCTTTAAAAAAAAAATGATATAAATGAACTTATTTACAAAACAGAAACAGATTCACAGACAAAGAAAACAAATTTGTGGTTACCAAAGGGGAAGCCAGGGGCAGGGGGAGGATAAATTAGGAGCTTGGGATTAACAGATATATATACTATTATAAATAAAGTAGTATATTTTAAAATATACTATTTTATATACGATAGTATATTTTATATACTATCGTACATAAAATAGATAAATAACAAGGTCCTACTGTATAGTACAGAGAACTATATTCAGTATCTTGTAATCGATAATGGAAAATAATCTGAAAAAGAATATATATATATATATGTATATCTGTATCACGTTGCTGTACACCTGAAACTAACACAGCATTGTAAATCAACTATGCTTCAATTTTAAAAAAAGAGGAAGGAGATGGGAAGGGAATATATGAAAATCGTGGTTAAAATGGGTAAATTTTGTTTCTTCTTTATTCTCTTCTGTATTTTCTAAGCTCACTTCAAATGATCATGTGCTATTTTTGTCATCAGATAAGAGGCATGGGAAATTATTTTTGAAATAAGCTTGATTCCTATGCGGGGGCAGTAAGAAATAGGCTGGGAAGGGGGTGACCAACTGTCTCGGTTTGCCTGGGACTGAGGGGGTTTCTAGGATGTGGGAGCTAAGAAATCGGAAAGTGCCAGGGAAACCAGGATAAGTTGGTCACCCTAGCTGGGAGGCTGAGACCGATGCAATACTGAAGGAAGTTGGGTTTTTCTGGGGGGCAGTGCTGGGGTAAAGAGGTTTTGAGCATATTTGAAGACTGGGAGGAGGACACCATTATACAGGGAGAGAGGCTGAATTTATAGAAAAGAGAGAAGCAGAACTGCCAGGGTGAGATCAATAGGAAAACAGCTGGGAGAGAGCCGTGCACAGGAGACACATGGGTAACAGGAAGAGAAATGATGTATCTTCGGAGATAGGAGGGCAGGAGGGAAGGGCAGACCGACTAAAAATAAATTTGTTGATGCAGGGGAAGCAGGTTGAGGGAGTGCACACCTAAGGACTATGAGGTCCAGGGAGGCCTAAAAGCCCCTAGAATACCTGGGGACCCTGAGGACCCTTGGTGGCCCCCAGACATGGGCTCCCCAAAATGGGTACCCCACGTCCTACTGGAGTGGATGGAGACTGGGTCCCATTGGAAGCTGCAGCATCCCTCCAAGGTGCTGCCCACCCCTCAGGCCCTCCCCGGCCACCTACCTCTGCAGGAGGGCAGAGGGAAGTCCCACGTGGCACTGTTCTCAGAGCCAGCGTGGCAAGTAAGCACGGCGTGGCCCTCCAGGAAGAAGCCGGGGTTGCAGCTGTAGCGGACCTTGTCGCCGAGGTTGAAGGTTGAGCCCTGCTGGACGCCGTTGGGCAGCCGCCCGGGGTTCCCACACGTGTGGCTGGGGAGAGCTGTGAGCAAAAGGAGAGACACGCAGCCCATGAGCAGGTCTCCAGCGCTGACACCTGGCCTCTGAGAAGCACCTCCCTGGGTGACCCTCCTCCCCGGACCTCCTTTCCTCCGTAGGACAGGGCTGCCCCTGAAGGCTGCCTGGCCCCTGAGTACTCGCAGGGCTCACACGTTCAGGAGGAGCCATACACGCAACTTATACCTGGACATCCAGGTTTCCTACCTTTTCTCATGTGCAGCCCTGGATGTGAAGTATGTCTGAACTGTGGGTAAGCATCAGTTAAATCCATTTCACCTGTATCCTGCCTTCACCAATCAAGGTCGTTTTAACTGTTGCTACAAAAGACTTGCATGTCCTCCAAGAGCCTGAACAATAAGATGTTTGCCTGAATTGTTCTCCAGGAACTTGTGTCTAGTTCGAATTAAGCCAGTTAAGACTAGCTCTAACTGGACATGCGCAAGTGTCTGCTTGTTGACTTTTGATGTCAGAGGGCCCCAAAAGTCCACCCTCAGATGGTGCTAAGCACCCCCAAAATGGAGGCCTGTAGCTTAGTTACGCCTGAGCAGACGGATGATTACTGCACCTTTTCCCAGTCACCTTTCCCCATGCTTCCCAAGCTCCCCAAGCCTCAGACCACACTGCTTTAGTCTCTAGCCCACAAACACCCTAAGCCCCTTGCCTTTGGGAAGGCCGACTTCAGACTTGTTCTCCCACCTCCTCGCTTGGCTGCTTTGTGAATAAACACTCTTTGCTGCAAACCCCGGCGTCTCAGAGCTTTGGCTAAAACGAACCTGGTTCAGTAACACGTCCATCCCATCACTCGAGATGCCCCAGGGAAATCACTTTAACCTCTTGGGTTTGGTTGCTCTGATCTCAGACTCCACAGTCCTTCCCAATAAACACCATGGAAGGGACAAAGACAGTGGCACGGAGTAGGTGCTCATTAAACCCGATGTCCTTTCTTTAATGATCTGCCGCAGCAGCCAGAGTTGTACTTTGGCCCAGCAGGTTTGGGGGAGTTGAAGGGGTCATTAGTGCTGGAGTAGGCAGTGAAGTAAGGAGACAAGAACCTGAGTTCTGATCAGACTGACCCATTTCAAGGGGAAAACAGGGAGCCGGAGAATAAGACGTACAGTGTGCCACCTGAGCCAGAGCAATAACGCCAGCTGCCAGTGTGTACTCACTATCCAGAGGAAATGGTCTTGGTGAGGGTGCGTGAGCATCATGACCCGCCAATCAGGAGGGAGAAAGGGAGGGCGCAGCTCCTCTGTGTCCGAGTCACTTGTTCAACCTGCCTCAGGTCCCCCTACCCTCTGCCTTTCTTCCTAGAGTTGGAACTGCCTGTGCCCAGAAGGTCCCACCTCCTACCATTTCACACCTCCCCATAAGGCAAGGACAAGTGGTCACAGCCGTGTCCAGATTGCCATCCAAGTACCTCTCCATTAATTCATCTGGCGATGGTTTATTGAGGCCAACCCTGAGAGGCCACAGAGCGCGGTGGTGGAAAGTACCGACCCGAGAGCCTCAGTGCTTGGGTTCGCATCACAGCCTGATGGCTAACTACCTGTGGGACCTTGAGCTAGTCTCTTAACCTCTCTGTGCCTCAGTTTCCTCCTTTGTAAGAGGCGGTTCACAATAATACCTTCCTCTGGGGTCACTGTGAGCATTACGTGAGTGGAGGTATGTAAAGCCTGGATACAGTGAATACCACACAAGTGAATCTAAGTTCCCAGTCCATTGGGAGATGCATACGATTAAAGGTATGTTAAGTGTTACGATGAGATAGGGACCAGGCAGGGGAACAAACCCGGTCAGGGGTTAGTCAGGGCCGGCTTCTTGGAAGAGGTGATGTCTATGCTGAACCCTGAGGGATTACTAAGAATTAGCTAGGTCAAAGTGTGTTCCAGGCAGAGGGAATATCATGTGCAAAGGCCCTGGGGCCAGAGATAACCTAAGAGATCAGAGAGCCTGGAATAAGAGGGTAGGGGTGGCAGTGATGAGGAATAAAGGCGAAGAAGTGGAGACGGCCAGCCTGGCTTCTAGAGAGCTTCCCAGGCCCCTGCAGTACCCTCTTCCAGCCCATATTGCTGTCTTCCAGGACCCTCTTTGCCAGCCTTGCTGATCTCAGAGCCCTCAGAAAGAAGGCTTTCTCTCCCACTTCTCCTCTTCTCCCAGGAGGAGACAGCTTGTTGTAGACGGAAAGGGCAGACTTTGGTACTAGCTTGATCTGGTCTGAAGCCAGGTGCTGTCGCTGTCTTACTCTGTGGCCTTGAGTCATGTGAGCTCTCTGAGCCTTAGTTTCCTCAACTGAGAAAGGAGGACAGTAATATCTAGTGGTTGATGAGGTTACTGGTAATAACTGATGCATGGCTGGCACAGTGCCCAGCACAGAGTAGGTGCTCAAAAATGGCAGATGTTATCCTTCCACTGGACTGTAGGGCCATGCAGTCCTTGGGTGTATCCTGGGAGCCTGACACTGTGTGTGACACTTGTAGGGACATATTTGAGTGTTCGTCAATTAGTCATTTGGAAGGGTTACCCATTGATGCGTCAATTCCTTCGTACAACGAAAATATATTGTGGGCCTACTGCACTCTGTGCTGGTAATACAGCAATGAACTAGACAAAAAGGGCCCCTGCCCTTATGTTTTTGTGGGAGAACTATCTTAAGGGATGAAGAGCTCCTCCAGGCCCGTTCTCTACCTCTGACAAGTGAGATAACCCAGATGAAAGGATTGACTTCCGTCACCCTATTAGCCTAGCTTAGAATAGTCCTTGGGCTGCTGAATACCTTGGCATTTCCCATGATCCCACAGTGCTGGCTTCCTTGGCATTTCCCATGGTCCCATGCTGCTGGCTACCTTGGCATTTCCCATGATCCCATAGTGCTGGCTTCCTTGGCATTTCCCATGATCCCACAGTGCTGTCTTCCTTGGCATTTCCCATGATCCCACAGTGCTGTCTTCCTTGGCATTCCCCACAATCCCGCATTACTGGCCACAGTGGAGGCAGGAACTGCGATGTGTTTGTGAGTGTTGGGGGTGGGAGGGGCAGGTCAGGTAAACATTTGGAGAAGAAAGCAAGCTAAGGGGAGGGGAGGGAGCCAACCTGGGAAATGGGCTGAGAATTGGTGTAGGACCAACGTTTCATTTTCCGCAACGAGACGCAAAGACCCAATTTAACTAAATTACTAATGTCACATTTTTAATGAACCTGTTTCTGTTTGGGCTTTCTTCCTTTGAAATGAGTGATTGGAACTTCACTATAAATAAAACCCGATTCTTTTTAAAAAGTCACTCTCAGACGCTCACTGCTTTTTACTTAATGAGTGCTCATAATCAGATCACTCTGACCTGGCACCTCCACTGGGACTTGGGTGTGATGAGTCTCAGTTCCAACCCCACCTCCTTTTTTATCTTTGCTCCCGAAAGGTCACACAGGGAACGAAGTGAGGGCAGACGTTGGGCTCAGAGAGGCCTGGATTCAAATCTCAGCTCATCCGCCTCTGGCTGAATGATCTTGAGCCATAAACTTTACCTCTCTGGACTTCGGTTCTTCATCTAAAAATGAGGATGCTTCCTATGGGGTTAGAGGGTGAATTGTATTCGTTTCCTAGGGCTGCTGTAACAAAGTACCACGAACCGGGTGCCTTAAAACAACAGATATTTATTGTCTCACACTTGTGGAAGCTGGAAGTCTAAAATCAAGGTGTCGGCAGGGTCGTGATCCCTCCGAAACTTGCAGGGGAAACCTTCCTTGTCTCTTCCTAGCCTCTGGTAGTTTTTTTTTTAGCAATCTTTGACGTTCCTTAGCCTGTCCATGCATCCGTCCAATCCTTCACCTTCACCTGGCATTCTCCCTCTGTGTCTCTATGTCCAAATTTCACCTTTTTATAAGGACACCAATCATATCGGATTAGGACACACTCTAATGGCCTCATCTTAACTTCATCATTTGCAAAGGCCCTGTCTCCAAATAAGGTCATATCCGCAAGTACTGGGGTTAGGTCTTCAACATATCTTTTTGGGACAGAATTCAACTCATAACAGGACTGTTGTACAGATTAAATAAAGCTAGATTTATAATATCCACCATTGAGTTCCTCGTATGTTTTGGGCCCTGGGCTACAAATTTATTTTACTTAATCCTCAAAGCAATCATGTGGGACAACCATTATCCTCATTTTACAGATGAAGAAAACGGAGGCACAGAGAGCTTAAGCAACTTCCCCAAGACCCCAGAGCTAGAAAATGGCAGAGCTAGGTTCTGAATCTAGGTCCTTCTGGCTCCATCATTCAGCACTCTTAATTTTGGAATACAATACTGCTTCTGACAGAGACAGTGCCCAGGACATAGTGGGTGCTTAATGACCAAGAGTTCCCTTCCTCCCTTCATTATTCTAGACACTGAGACAAAATGAAGGGTGATTACCTGATTGTCCAGATTTAATTGTCTGTCTTTTCTTCTCCAGTCTGATTTGCCAATCTTGTACTTTTTAATAGTGTCAAGGGCAACATTTAAAGTTTGGTCTTTTGTATTGTGTCTGATGCACAACTTGCTGGACAGACAGAGATCAGAGATAAGCCACAAAAGCCAGACTTTCTAAGGCACAGCGTTCTTTGATTTCTGGATTCTGCCCATGTGTTTTTTTGGCACAGACATTATAACCGTTCATGCTCTCCCGTCTAGAAAACTTCCCTTTGATTGCTTACAAAATGAAGAGCTGGATATTTACGTCCAAGGCAGCCCAGAACAATATTATTAAAGCTGTGCCTGACATTGAACAATTCCATTGTAGCTTAGCTGTGGGGAATTTTGTCCCTTCTACAAAGCCCGGCTCTTGCCAATCAACAAGATATTCTCAGTGACCGTATGACAATGAATCTCCTTTGTGGTGGGAGTGCAGCAAAAGCTACATAATACCTTCTTTTATTTTTAATGTGAGACTTTAGTTCCCATATTATAATGAAGAGTCCTTTATGCTCTCTGGACAAGCACCCTCCATATGTTTTGATTTCTTGTCTTCCATCAAGTAACTTGTTTCATGTCCATGGCCATACGGTTGATACAAAGTGGCAGGGTGGCTGGGAGAAAGGATGCAGGAAGAAAGATTTCTTCTTCCACAGCCCTCAACATGGAAAGGGGAGGTGGTGTGTGTGTATATGTGTGCGTGTGTGACTTGAGGGGTAGTGGGCATGGACAGGGGAGGGAAGAATAAGATCCACTATCTTTTGAGTACCTACACTGTGCCAGGCACTTCTGCGTCACACATTATCTTAGTTAATCCTTAAAACTCCCTTGCTTCTAGCTGTTTGGCCTTGTAAGCATAATTTATTGCACACTTACTATGTGTCATCCCCATTGTCAAGTGCTTTGCATATATTTCCACCCCAAAGAACTGTCTATACTTGCTGTCTCCACTTCCTCTCACATCTACATCTGACATAGTATATAGTTGATGCATTCATTTGTTTATGGTTTGTCCCATTCTGCTACAATATAAGCTCCATGAAGACAGACAATTTTTTTTAATGTATTTTGCTCCCTTCTGTGTCCCAGTTTCTAGAACAGTGCCTAGAACAGTGCCTGATGTATAATAATACCTTGATAAGAGTTTATTGTGTGACTTAGCGATTTTACTTAATCCTCCCAATAACCCATTGAGAGAGGGGCTATTATCTCTCGTTGAGATGAGTGCAATTGCCAGAGGGGTTGGAGCATTACCCAAGACCCCATAGCTCACTGGGGGTAGAGCTGGGTGTCCACAGCACTGCCTGGCTACCGAGCCCGTGTACTTTCCACCTGCGTTAGGCCATGCTTGCACTGACCGTTCCACATAGAGTCCACGGTGACTAGTGTACCTTGAAACACCCTCACAGGGGACTCACACTCATTCTCCTTGTGCGGATGACTTGGGGTGACAACCAGACAAGTCAACCCTTAGCCTGGTCCTGTACATTTCCTGCTACCTGTCAATCAAACAAACGCAGGGGTGCCAGGACCTCAGATGGATGGGGTACGCCACCCCCGAGTCCACGGGGCCCTGTCCGGCCAAGCCTCCTCCTGCCCAGCATCTGGCATAAGCTCTCCACTGTGAGCCTGTCCTCTTGGCTCACGTTTGCAATTTTGCAACCTTCAGCATCAGGGTCACGTGGGGAGTTTTATAAAAACACCAATGCCTAGACCTGTCCCCAAACCTATTGAATCAGAATTTCAGAGGGAGAGCCTAAGCTCCTCTGGGTGACTGTAGGCAGAGCTGAAACTGAGAACCACTCACGGTAACCTATTCACGTAGGTTATTCCATTAGCCCGGTTGGGTTATCTCTCTGAGCTGTGAACTGTTCAATTTCCAGTGCCTTTCTTGTTACTGGGCTTTGACTTCTGGGAGCAGCAAGCCTGGCTTCTCCCTGGGATGCTGCTGTCGTCCGTACGTCACTCTTGCCCTCTCCTTCCTTCTCATTTGAGGATCCTCATCATCTCTCTCCTGGACCTCTGCACCCAACTCTGATCTCCCTGCCGCTGGCCCTGCACCCTCCAGTGCATTGTCTGCACTGACGCTGGACTGAGCCTTCTACAATGGCAAATCCACCACGGTCCTGCCCTGTTCCACCCTCCGGAGCACACGGACCAAAGCAGGTTCCCTACCACCAAGGTGCATGGGCAAAAGACCTCTGGTCTTTTGCATGATGAATGTAAGACTAAATAATGATTTGAAAGATCAACCACAATAAATAAAAGGGAAGAAAAAGAAAACCGTGAGAACCCTCCCATTGCTGTCAGGATTAATCCAGTCTTAGGTTTATGCAGCCCCATCTTTCTATGCTCTGACGCCTGCCGACATTTTCTGCCTCACCTCCTGTTCCCCCAATCTTTCCCCCGCACCACTTCCTCTGTGAAGCCCTCCCTGATACCCTTAGCGTCTTGTATAAACTGGAAAACCCCAGGAGAAGACATCCTGATAGAATGTAAATTCAGGTATAATGTCATTGGCAACCAGCTCCCAGAATCCTGGAACTCCCAGCCCATTAACTACACAGGCTTGCTCTGGTCATTTGGTTAATTTTGCAATCTCACAGGCCCACATTTTCATGACAGGATTTTCTGGACCCCACTTGCAGATTTAAGTCAGGGTTTTACGTGCACTTCAATTTCTGCATTTGTCATACGACATTACAATTCAATCATTCATTAATTTACAATATCCCAGCTTCCAAACGGGAGCTAAGTCCATCTGTAATTGTCTGTATAGGTGTCTATTTTCTTCTCAGGACTTCCCTGAGGGCCAGAAATGACATATTCTTTTTTTATCTAGTGTTTGCTTTAATGCCTGGCAGGGAGGGAGTACCCTGATGGAATGTGTTTTATACACACACACACACACACACACACATATAGTTTATACTATGTGCATATAAAAATATGCATTATATATAGGGAGCAACAGAGTAAAGCAGGGTTGGCAAACTTTTTCTGTAAAGAACCAGAGAGTAAATACTTCTGGCCTTGCCTAATGGTCTCTGTCCCAATGATTCAGCTTTTCTGTTGTGCTACAAAAGCAGCCTTAGACAATACATGTTCCAACCAAGCTTTACTTATAAAACAGGTCCCCAGCCCACGGGCCACAGCGTGGTACCCCTGAATTCGTGTTTATTCAGTTACGTACTTATCCCAGGTGTACATCTCAGCAACCGCCCCCCATCTCCCACAGTAGAGAAAGAGAACTAAGAAAAGACCAGTTTCGCTGGGAGTCAAGGAACGGAAGGGGCTGTGAGGGGAGTGGGCTGCACAGGTGAGAGTCCTGGACAGATGACTGGCAGGAAGAAGACAGGCCGCTGGCACCTGTGGACTGAGACCACACTTAAATTTCCATTCCCCTTCAGTGTGGCCCTGGAGACAGGGGGCATTGTGTGGGCTGGCCGCAGGGAAGGGCTTGTGTGCGTATGTTCAGAGTCCACAATAGTGCTCAGAGCTACTCTTTAGCTTTGTATTTATGAACCCCATTTTACCCCAAAGAGCTGAAGTTAGAGAGCTGAAGGGTCACGCAGCTAGTTGCGATAATAATAGGCACCTTTTGGGTGTCTTTAATATGAGCGTGGCACTCTGCTCAGTACTTTATCTGGACTCTTCTATTTCATTGTACCCTGCCACGAGAGGTACTCTAACTGTTCCCTTTTGGGGGCAGGGGAATGAGGAACAATGAGGCTACTCTGACCCAGTGTCACACGCTGGCTGGGATCAGGGCGGGGGTTGAAACTTGAGCTGTTTGACTTCAGCGCCTGTGTCCTTATCAGGCTGTAACCTTGACCTTCAAGGCCTGTGTTTCCCAGCATGGAGGCAGTGCTCTGGGCTTGCACACAGTTCCTCTCCTTGCCAGGCCTAGAGCACGCCTGACCTACATCCAGTCAGACCCCTCGTTGGCCCCATCCCCCCACCTGGACAACCTGGGGCTGCACAGACATCCATCATCCCACCAACAGGGGCCACAGAGGGGCTTTCGGTGGGAGTTCTCCTTGATGCCTCATAACCATAGGGCCCCATGGCCTCCTCTCTCTCACCTGAGAGTCTTTAGAAGCAAAACCGAAAAGGTTACATCCTAGGCCCCAGAATAGAGGTGCCAGTTAAAATCCAGGACACCCAGTTAAATTTGAATTTCAGAGAAACACAAATTCTTTTTTAGTATAAGTATATCCCATGCAACTTTTGGGATACACCTATACTAAAAAGTATTTGTTATTTGAAATTCAAATTTAAGTGGGCATCCTGGATCTTCATTTGCTAATTTTATCAACTCTGCTCCAGAGGGGAGTATTCACTACATCAATAACTTCAGCTTCTTAAGGAACTGGGGGTTTCTCTGGGGAAAAGGGGAAGAGGACAAGGAGAGAGATAGCCCAGCTTTAAAGAACTCAACATTGAACCAAAGAGAGGCTGCAGAGAGGAAAGTTCAGAGCCCCCAGGGTGGGGCCTGCGGAAGTTTAGGGTCCAGCTGGATTACAGGGGAGCAGTGAGCTGGGCGACCGCCTCCTCTAAGGGACCGCCTCCTTGTCCCTCAGGAGACTGTGGTATGCCTTAGCCCCTCTGATGAACAGCTTTAGGCTGGCACAAGGTCCCCTGTGATGCATGCAGCCTCTGGTGACCTCTGCAGCCGTGAGCCCCACTGTTCCCTGTTCAGCCCTCCCTGCCCCCATCACACACTAGCACTGGGATTTTCCTTGTCGAGACAGGCCAATGCATGGAGCATCAGTGGTACGCTATGGGGCAACACAGAAAAATACTGTCAGTGTTAGGCTTAGAATAGCTAACCATGCAATCTGGGGCTAAATTTGATTAATTGCAGAATGACGCCTAGAAATGTTTCCCAAAGTACATTCCATAAAACACAGGCTGAGAAATAAGTTCCACGAGAAAAGCATTCAGTGGGTCAAGGAACTTTGGAAAATGCTGCAGAAATTCTCTCCTCTGGAAGAAACAAATGCTTACGAAATTATCTCAGAGGTTCTGCAGGAGAGAAACCTATTAAACCTTGCTTCAACCAGAATCTCCACAAAACTGACGATAGAATCTCTCCTCACCCTTTTTAATTTTTTTTCCTCAGAAATACCTATGAGCTTCTGAATTGTTCTGTGGAACACACTTTGGGAATTGCTAGATTCTAGATAAGATAAACCCGAGTTGCTTTGTTTTCCTTATTAATCATTATTATCATAAAACAACAACAGCAATGATAGTTGACATTTATGCAGACCTTTCCAGGTTAACACGCATTGTTTTTACAAACGTGATCTCCCTTTGGCACATCTGGTTTTCTGTGAGCTGGGATGGTCAGTAGCTTTGGGGATTGTGATCAGTTCTTACCAAAGAAGCCAATATCACTTCCAGTTGAGAGCAGCCTATGTTACAGAAGGGCAAAGGCGTAGGTTCTTCCTTTTCATCTGACAATTTTTATAGCAGGGCACAGTTTCTGCTTGGCTGGGGCAGAATGATCCCTGACCCGCTGCACCTGGACTTCCAAAGGCTTGTGGCCAGGGCCAGCCGGCTTTGGTCCCCAGGCCTGTCCAGCTGCAGACAGGAAGTCATGAATCCTGAACCAATCCTAGCAAAGGGGCTCAAAGAGGAGGCAGTGACCTGGGTCAGCTGGGGGTCCTGTCGTGAGGCTGGGACTCCTAACCCTGGGTGAGGCTAGGGCTACCCCACCACTGCATAACTGGCTTGCTTTCCCCTTAACTTCCCGCAGACTCTGCAGCCCCCTCCCCAAGGCTGGGTGTTAGCCCCCCTATATCCTGCTGGCCAGCTGGGAAGTGCTGTCTCTGTGCGCCATTTGCGAGGCCCATGGCAATACCCCACCCGCCAACTCCAGCCCTGTGGACATGGAGCCCCAGAGCCCCTGTTTCCTCCATGTGGCCCCCCCGTCCAGGACCAGGAAGCCCCAGCATACCTCACCCCCATCTCTCTTCTTAAGGCCAGAGACAGTTTAACTCGCATCCCGTGGGAAAAAGCACAATATTCCAAAGGCTTCGGACCCCTCGGCTTCCCGCTCTCTAAGAAACACTAGACAGAGGGGCCTACAGAGAAGCTGAGAAGTGAGGCTTCCAGACACCATCATCCACCTGTTTCTCGTACCTTATGCAAAGGATGGGGGATTCTGTGACTACAAAAGACGCTAAGTAAAAGGCGCATCTGAGTCCCCGTGGGATCCCTGTAAATCCTCCTCGCCCTCACTTCCTTCTTCTGCATCAGCCCCATCACTTACTGACTTGTATGGACTAACTCCTCGTTGAACCCTACCTCATTTAATCCCCATAACAACACTGTGAGGTGGGTACTATCCCCATTTTACAGATAACGAAACTGAGGCTCAGAGACGGTGAGCTTCTCCATTCACATGACTAGAGCTGGGGGGAGCTGGGAGGTACGCCCAGTGGGACTGACTCTTGCACCTTCTTTCTTAGCTGCTGCATTCCAGCAAAGAGGCAGAGGAAGGGTTGGTGAGGCTGAGAAGTTGGCTTCGAGGCTCCATTTCCTGCAGGTCCCCCAATGGGGCCAAAGATGGTGCCTGGTGTACATTTTACAGCTTGAGAATCAGGAATGAGTGGAGACAGAATGGCCTGGTTTCTTGCTTGGCCGTTTATTTTTACTCCTGTCTGAGCCCAACAACCTCTCCAAAGGCTTCGTGGAGGCCCCAGTGCAGGCAGGGACCATTGGTCCAGGTCCTCCGGGGTCAGGAGGCAGGAGGGAGGAGAGGGTCTGCCCAGGGAGTTCCCTTGCTTGGGGGCGCCCACACTCTCTCACATGGAAGCAGACACAACAACATACTTTCACAGCCAATATGCACAAATCCACCCATTCTGATACTTACCTTCCCACACACACGTCCACATGTGCACACATGCACTTACATCCTCATACACAAACATGCACGTGTAAAACCAGACCTCCAGAATGCATCTGTGTGAGCTCTTGCATTCACACATATGACAACAGACACGACACCTACGCCCACATGTACCAGTAAACAACCCATGCTTATGTAGCCGAATGACGATCCCCTTCTGGAGAGTCTCTGTTGGGCTGATGACCCTCTCTCACCGGAGTCCACGTCTACACCCAGAGCACCTCTTGGAAGCCAGTGTCACTCTCCCCTACACTCAGGGGCCTGCCTGGCACCTGCATTTAAGTTCTTGTCATTCCAGGCACAGTATGAAATGCGGGGGTGGGGATGCAGATCTGACCCTGGAGGGGCTCCACGCAGCTGTTGGCTCAAGCCGTGGTCTATGAGGTGGGCGGCAAAAGGCGTATCTGGGTCTGGGAGGCACAGAGCGTCACGGGTCAGAGAAGGGCTCCGGCGTCCCACAGACGTGGGTTTGAATTCGTCCTAGGCAGGGGTTAGCAGTTGTGACATAAGAGGCGGCAGAGTGCACTGGTTGGCAAAGGGGGCTCTGGAGACAGATGGCCCGGGTTCAAATCCGAGCTCTGTTACCTCATGAGCAAGCTACCTTCACCTCCTGCACCTCAGTTTCCTCACCAGAAAAATGGGGGTCATAACTGCACCCAGCTCAGAGAGCTGTTGAGAGGATGAAGTAAGATAAACCAGGCAAAGGGCTTATCTCAGTGTCTGGCACATAGTACGCACTCGATAAATTTGGGATATGATTGTATATAAGCCCCTAGAGCTCCCTGGGAGAAGATGCTGGAGCATTAAGAAAGAAAAGCAGCTCGGGGTAGCAGCTGGAGAGAGCAGATGGGCCCCTGGAGCTGGAACGCGGGAAGCCACCCAGGCAGGGGGCATCGCTTGGACCCACACGGCTTTTACCGAGCCAGGCAGGGGCCTGCTGCTTCCTGTCTGAAAGGCCTCCCCTAGATCCTAATAAGAATAATTCGCAAACGGTCCTACTAAGCCCCAAAGCAACATGAAACAGGCAGGCGACACAGAGGCCCAGGAGGTGACAGATACCAGCCCAAGACCCTGCCCCTTCTCTGCCCCTCTCCTCACCGCCCCGTGCTGCCCCACCTGCCCTCGGCACCCAGCCTCAGGGATGACTAACTCAGAGCCATTTCCTGGAAGAGGCGCCCGGGGTAGTCTTGGCACAGAAGGGAGCGGGGCGGGCACACCCGCAGGAGCGCCCAGCCGCCGTGTGTGCTTCAGGTTCTTGTCCCTTGTGTGACTGATTCATAGTCCCAGCCCAGACCCTCCTCCTGATCACAGACCCAAGTCCCAGCGCCTCTGGGTGGCTCCCGTGGAAGCCTGACACCTGCCTCCAGCTGCACAAGGCCCACTGCAACCCCTGGCCTCGCCGCCAGCCACCTGTCCCCTGGGCTCCCAGAGCCTGGCACTGACCTGGAGTCCGCCCAGCACACTCGGTCTCTCCAGTCGGCTTCCTTTCGTCCCTCCTATCTGACCGCCCCCACCCAGTCCCGCTGCTAATGACCAGGGCCACCCCCCGTCTCCCCTTCTTCTTGGGGACTTGCAGACTGTCCCCTCCTCCTCACTGTTCCCGCTTTAGACTCGCCCCAGTCCAACGCATCCTCTAAACGGCCCCTGGGACCACAGCGCTTCCCACTGGAAGCCCTGTGGTGGCTCTCCATCTCTTCCAGGTCAGTTCAAATGCCTGGAATGTCACTCAAGGTCCTCCACAAGCTGGCCCGGCCCCTGCCTCTATCTCCACCGTTTCCCCTCACACCCGCTGTTCCTGCAACACTGAACTCCTTACATTTCCTCCAGCACGCTGTGTGTGTGTGTGTGTATGTGTGTGTGTGTGTGTGTGTGTGTTCGTGTGTGTATCACCAAGGCACGGTTTTCTATAGCCAAGCTTTTGTGTTGATGTCACATGTGCGTGCCTGTGTACCTGTGTATGTGTGTGTACATGTGTGTATATATACATGTATCTACGTGTATTTATATGTCATGTGTAATTATGTGGAAGAGCCTGTTGGGGATGGGGCCCAATGGTTGGCACAGCTGGGCAAGACTAGATATTTACAGCAGAGCCAGGGCTGCTGACGGCCCCAGGGAACCAGGCCCTGGGAGTCAGGAGCTACCGGTCCCCACCCCTCTCCACGTGGAATCAAGAGAGCCGCACGCCCTCCAGACCGGGCCTGGGGCGCAGGGCATGTGCGTGGAGACAGAGCCATGCCCCGGCCCCTCTGCACCACTCTGGGAAGGATGGAGGCAAGGGGCCCCGAGCGCCTGAACCACGCTCTGTCTCCCAAGAGCTGCTGTGGACCCGAAGGCTCTGTCGCTGGGACTGCTCCCCAAAGAGAGACAAGCTCTTAATTCTGGCTCCAACTGCTTAGAGCCTGGAGCCACCGCTTTACCCAGAGCCTCCAGTGTTTTTCTAGACACCTGAGGACTCCAACCTTTCCTCCTCCGTCCTCTGTCTGAACTTACCCCACAGCCGCTCCAGCCTGTCTCTGACCTTCCCGCCCTCTTTTCCTTCGGCCAATTGGTTAGGGCTGGAGGAGGCTCCGGAAGCAGGCCTCGTCCTCTCTGCCCAGCCTCGAGCAAAGTGACAAGAATCTCTAAACGCTAGGGCCGCTGTCACTCCACTCCACGTTGTCCTCTGCCCAGAAGGCCCACCGGCTTACAGTAAGAGCTGCTCATTCGTTCATTCGTTCATGTATTCAACCACCACACACGGGTGGCGTGCTGGAGGTCCCACAAGGAGCCCCTTGCCAGCCCTCATTATGCTGACACTCTGGAGATGGTGCTCTTTTATTTAAGAAACTACCAGAGCCCACCCCAGACCGCAGCCCCCATCAGGAGGTGAGGCAACGGCATTTGAGGGCCTGCTCTGTGCCAGTGCGTTATGCCGACATAATGTGCTTCACATGCCCGACAGCCAGGAAGAATGGATCTCGTTCCAGGCCTTCTGCTGCTGACCCACCCAGCCTCCCCTGAAGGTCCCCTGCCACCCTCACTGCCTCTCCAGTCCCCCACACTGCTTCCACTGTCACCCGCCTAGAAGACAAATCCAGTCACCATCCTTAAGCTTCCTGTGGCTCCTGGAGGAGCAAACTGGCAACTTCTCAGCAAGGCACTCAGGGCCCTTCCTAGTCAGGACTCAGCAATCTGTCCAGGCTTTGCTCCCACAGTTTCCATCCCTCACCCCCCTCAGCCATGCACACCCCCGACCCCTTTGGAATTGTCACCTCTCCTTCCCTGACCTCTCCCTTAGGGGCCTTCATGCTCCAGGGCCTTTGCATTTGCTGCCCCCTCCTCTGAAGCGTTCTTCTGTCCTTCCTGTCTCATCCTACTCCACTTAAGACTCAGTTCAAATGTCACTTCTTCTCAAATGTCCCTTTCTCCTCCATGGAGGCAAACGGTCCTGCATGCTTGGCACTGGCCTCTGTGAAGACACGCAGCACAGGCAGCTGGTGGGGAGGTCATGGTAGCAAAGGCAGAGAGAACAAGAAACTTGTATGAACAGGAATGGGTGGGCCAAGGGAGCCATGGTGCCCAGGAGGATCTTGAGATGACAAACATGGCCAGTAAAGCATGAAGTGCCACTGAGAGCTCGAGGCAAAAGGAGAACAAACTGAGTCACTGAACTTGGCGGCCCAGTTACAGAAGCATTAAACAGAGGAACAGCAGTGGGACACAGAGTCAGAGGTCTGAACAAGCATGATCGGAGTGGCGGTGGATGACCCTCAAGCAGATCAAGCTCTTTTCTGCCCCAGGGCCTTTGCACAGCTTTCCCTGGCCCAGAGGTGCTCTGACCTCTGCTCTTTGCATGGCTCATTCATGTTCATCCATCAGAACTCAGCTCAAATGCCACCTCCTTGGAGAGGTCCTGACCCCTAACCCAGCCTCAATTAATCTTCTGTCTCACCATCCTTTATGTGACCTTCAGAGCACTGGCTGCAATGTGTAATCTTCCTATATGTTCTCAATTGTTTTTTTCTCCCCACTTCCTATGGAAGCTCTGTGAGAACAGGGACCTTATCTGACATTTTCCATCTCTGTATCCCAGCATATAGCACAGTGACCAGCACAGAGCAGACACTCAGAAACTCTGCATTGAATGAATGACTCTAAGAATGAATGGAGGAATAAATGAGTGGATGGATGGCAACCTCCACATACCTGGTTTTCTGTGAGACTGTCTGCTGTACCCTTATCATGAACCCCTCTTTACTGAGTTTGCTTCAGTGGGCTTCTGTTCCTTAAAGACTTCCTGAGGCAGCAGGCAGCAGAAAATGTTTATCAGATTGACTGCATGTGACCAAAAAAAGCTAGCTGTCCACCAAAATTCATCGTCCCTTCTCTGGTCGCACAGCTAGATGACACTTTCCAGACTTCCTTGCAGTTGGGTTCTCTCCAGTAGAATGTGGGCAAGGGTGATATATGACATTTCTGGGCTTGGCCCACAAAAACCTCTGCAGCCCCCTCCAGGCCCTTCCACGTTGGATGGATGTGGTTATCCAGACCACAGGGGATGCTGAGGCTCCAAGATGGATGAAGGCTTCATCCCTGAGTTACCACGTGGAGGAGGGCACCCCACCAAACTGAACACCTACCCAGGACTGATACAGGAGTAGGAAACGGGCTTCTATCTGCTGGCCATGGAAATCTGAGTGTCTCTTAGTTACCATGGCCTGGCTGACCATTCTCAGTGCTCTGACCTGGTCATCCTTAAAGTCAGGAACAGCTTCTCCCACATGACCTGGGTCCTGGCTGGTTCTGTCTGTCCTGTAGCCGTGGCCTGTGCTGCCTTGCCAGGTTTCCATGATGACTGCAGCCTGGCTGACCCAGGAGCTTGCCTCCTCTGAGCTTTCAGCATCACAACATCTCTGCTGCTCATCAACCTTAGAGCCTGTGCCCCCTTCTGGGATCCATGGGCTTAGAACCCAAGTGGGTCTTTACCACTCTGGGGTCAGGAACCTTTCGAGAAATGATGGAACACATGGATCCTCCTCTTCCCAGGATCATAGGATTCACAGGTCCCTGAGGTCAGGTATAGATCTCTAGTGCTTTTGCCCAGCAGAGCAGACCTGTCAGCCCAGCCCCAAGTTCAAAATGTCCAAGCCGAATAATGGCCTTGCCTGATAAAGCCAACTCTGCTCCCTGGAGGAGACAGGTTGATTTCATCAACCCAGGAGCCAGCTATGGCCATGTCCAAAATTTATCACACTGTCCTCATTTGCTGGCCACTTCCTGTGGACTAGACCCTGTGCTAGATGCCTTCCAGGCACAGGAGGCAGGATAAGGTACTAGACAAGAGTGCGAGCCCAGTGCTCAGAATCCCAGCATCACCACTTACTGGCAAGGGCTTCACCTCCCTGACTCAGTTTCCTCATCTAGAAAGCAGATAACTTTATCGGTAAAGTTACACTAACTTTAATTAAGGGGATAACTGCCACGTAGGGTAGTTGTGGGGTCAGATAATCCATGCAGAGCACTAGCACGATGCCTGGCACAGAACAAGGGCTAGTACCATTTTCCGCAACCCCTCCTCTTAGCTGTGAAGTAGGTCCTACTATGACTCCAGCTCTATAGGTGAAGAAACTGAGGCCGTAGACAATAAAAGAACTTGCCCGACGTAACCTACCTGGTAAGTAACACAGCCAGGACTGAAACCACTACACCTGACTGCCTTTCACAGCTGGTTGACATAGGGTTGCTGTGGAAACCTGCAAGACCTGGGGTGAGATCTGGTGAGGCGAGGTGAGGGGTACATGGGGGTACTGTGCAGGGTGGCAGTCCTGTGGGGGACACTGACTTAACCTGGCCACCTCAATACCCTGATTATACAGTTATGGTCAAGCCTACGGTGGGAGAGGAGGAGGCATGTTCACAGCAGGATTATCCATACTGGCCAAAAGGTGGAAATAACTCAAGTGTCCATCGATGGATGAATGGGTAAACCAAATGTGGTATATCCATACAGTGGAATACTTCTCAGCCTTAAAAAGGAAGGAGATTCTGTGGCATGCTATAACATGGATGAACCTTGAGGACATCATGCTAAGTGAAACAAGCCAGTCACAAAAAGACAAACGGCACACACTCTACTGATATGAGGTCCCTAGAGTAGTCAAATTCACAGAGAAGGAAGGCAGAAGGGTGGCTGCCAGGGGCTGGGGGAGGGAGGAATGGGGATTAGTATTTTATGGGTACAGTTTCAGCTGGGGAAATGAACATATTCTAGGGATGGAATCTGGTGGTGGTTGTAGAACAACGTGAATATACTTGATGCCACTGATATGTACACTTGAAAATGGTGGACTTCATTATGTCTATTTTATCATGGTTAAAAATAATAATTTTTTTAAAGGAAGAGGAGAAGGTGGCTGCTCACCCCCGCCATAGACCCTGCCTCCCTAGCTGCCCCAGGAAGCAGAGAGGGTGATCTCTCTGCAGAGAGAGTGCCGAGCTGCTCTGCCCAGATCGCCATCTGCCTCCCTCCTGCCTCATTTCCAATTCCAGACTATTTCTCATCAAGGAGCTGCCAGAGATGGAATGTGAATTAGGAGCTCAGCTTAATTTTGCTTTATCTTATTTCCCCGTGAGGTGCTGTCTGAGTGGGGCGGC
Organism: Lipotes vexillifer; assembly: GCF_000442215.2. Taxonomy (NCBI): domain Eukaryota; kingdom Metazoa; phylum Chordata; class Mammalia; order Artiodactyla; family Lipotidae; genus Lipotes; species Lipotes vexillifer. Next base: position 7,251,566 of record NW_006780610.1, on the reverse strand, counting down.
GCGGGTGTGTGCCCAGCCTTGTTGTGACTTGTCGCCAAGCAAAGGCGGTGTCAGCTTCCACGCAGGAGGCTGAGTATGGAGGATCCTGGGGCCTGTGCAGAAGATGCTCATTCCAGGAAATAATTAACTGTGTCCCTTCAAGTTGGCCCCAAAAATAGAACTCTGAGAAGCAGCACGGTTATACCTTCTTAATTAGCCTCCTCATTTAACCTGGACCCTTACTAGAAAGGCATCTGGAGACAGACAGGCCAAGCTTTGAATTTTCACTCCCACTGACTGGCAGGTGGCTTTGGGTGAGTCTCTTAATCTTGTTTAGCCTCAGTCTTCTCATCTGTAGAATGGGATAATGAAAGTGCGCACATAGGTCACGGAGAGGATCGATAAAATGTTATATGGAAAGCGCATGGCACACATATGTTCATGTGTGGGAGCTGACATTTTCATCATTTTGTTATTGTCATCGTCATCTTCATCACCACCAGCATCAGCATCATCGTTTCTAAAGGGCTGCTTTGGAAGACACACACACACACACACACACACACACACACACACACACACACACACACCACACACACACACACACGCACACAATTATCAGACAAAATGAAGTGTTGAGACTTGGTCTGCTTTCTGTTGTTCCCCTCGCCATTCAAACATCCACAAGTAGGCACCCAACCAGCCACATGTAGGGTTGGCATCCTCGCCTGGTGCCCACACAAGGTGGGGTGACCCTCACCTTGGCGCTGGGGAGGTAGGTGAGCTCACACACAGGCTGGGGCCCTGTGCTCCCTGGGGGCAGTTCAACACGCCAGATGTGGAGTTTGCTGGGCCCAGTTCAAAACCTGGCTTGACCTCATACTAACAGTGTGATCCTGGGCCTGTTTTCCTTTTTTTTGAAATTGTGGAAAATGCGCATAATGTAAAATTGACCATCTTTACCCTTTCTAAGGCACAGTTCAGCGGTATTCAGTACATTCACCTTGTTGCGCTGCCCTCACCAGCATCCACCCACAGCACTCTTCAGCTTGTGAAAAGAAAACTCCATAACCATTAAACACTAACCCTATCCCCTCTTCCCCTGGCCCCTGGCAACTGCCACTCTCTCCCTCTGTGAATTTGACTATGTCTTTTTTTTTTTTTTAAATTAATTTATTTATTTTTGGCTACACTGGGGCTTTGCTGCTGCGTGCGGGCTTTCTCTAGTTGCGGTGAGCGGGGGCTACTCTTGGTTGTGGTGCGTGGGCTTCTCATTGCAGTGGCTTCTCTCATTGCGGAGCATAGGCTGTAGGCGTGTGGGCTCAGTAGTTGTGGCACACGGGCTCAGTAGTTGTGGCACACGGGCTTAGTTGCTCCGCGGCATGTGGGATCTTCCCGGACCAGGGCTCGAACCCGTGTCCTCTGCGTTGGCAGGCGGATTCTTAACCACTGCGCCACCAGGGAAGCCCCAATTTGACTATTTCTTATCACTTAGCGTAATGTCCTCAAGGGTCATCCATGTTGTGGCAGATGTCAGGTGATTGTGGGCCTGCTTTGTTAACTTGTGAAATGCAGATAACAGTGTGCCTTAGAGTTCTCGTGAGGATGGAATCTACCCTGCTGCTCACCTCCAAAGCCTAGGAGTAGTCCAGAAACCTTTTCTCCACCCCCATATCCAAATCATCAGCTAGCGCTGCTGACCACACCGGAATACATGTCCTTCTCTCCCGCTGCAGTGCGGCCTCCATGGTCCAAGCCATCAGCATCCTTTTCCCGGTCCCCACAGACGTCTACTAACTAGACCTCTGACTGCTCTCTCGCGCCCACACAGCCATTCTTCGAGAAGCAGCCAGAGTGATCTCTTAAAACACAAGTTAGAGCATGCATCTGCCTTGCTGAAAATACCTCAAAGGCACTTCATCTCCCTTCACATAAAACCCATACGCCTCACCTGAACCTACAAAGTATCCTTGGCCAACCTCCGCTCCTGCCCTCTATTCCTTACTCTCCGCGTTCCACACACACCGGCCCTTCCTTCTGTTCCTCAGGCTCACCAAGCCAGTTCCTGCCTCAGGGCCTTTGCATCAGCTGTACCTTCTCCCTGGCACAGCCTTTTATTCTGATGTCTGCTTAACTCTCACCTCCTCAGAGAGGCTTTCTCTCACCACACAAATCAAAGAAGCCCCCGGGCCTTCCCTCCAACTATTCTATTCTATTTATTTATTTATTTTAACCTTTTATTTATTTTACTATTATTATTTTTTGGCCATGCCGCATGGCCTGCGGGATCTTAGTTCCCTGACCAGGGATCGAACCTGTGCCCCTTGCAGTGGAAGCACGGAGTCCTAACCACTTAACGGCCAGGGAAGTCCTCAACACTGTTCTATTTTAATCCTTTTTGTGTCACTTACTGCAATGGGTCATTTTTCCCCTTTTGTTTATTGTCTGTCTCCCCGAACGAGAACATAAGCTCCAAGTCTCACCGTTTCACACATGTAGACCCAGAGCCTGGCACAGCCATTGTGCGATAAATATTTGTTGAATGAACTGACAAATGAGCAATTAGACACAATGGACACAAAGAACTTTGTGTGGGCCCTGGCAGAAGTCATACTAGCTGACAGTCATTATGATCATAGTTGTCGACATAATTATTACCCTGGACCTCCTGCCTCCTTAGTCTGCTGGGCCCGCCCTCACTTCAAGATATGGGACAAGATCAGTTAGTGTCCAGGCTTTTCTGTGTCATGATGGGAGCTGAACTCCTCAAAGGAGTTTAGTGAGCAGCTTTGGAGCCTTCCTGAGTCCCTTGTCTGGGCTTGACTTCCATGAATTCTACAGTGGCCTCACCCTCTCCCTGGTTGGGCCAAGGCACCAAGACTGCTGCTATGAGCCGCATGGCACAGGGAGATCAGCTCGGTGCTTTGTGACTGCCTGGAGGGGTGGGATAGGGAGGGTGGGAGGGAGGGAGACGCAAGAGGGAAGAGATATGGGGACATATGTATACGTATAACGGATTCACCTTGTTATAAAGCAGAAACTAACACACCATTGTAAAGCAATTATACCCCAATAAAGATGTTAAAAAAAAAAAAAAAGAAAAAAAAAAAAGACTTCTGCTATGAGAAGGCCCAGGAAGGACGTGGCCGGGATGGGGCCAGGAATGTAGGCCTGGTGGGAGGAAAGAAGGGAGCAACTGGGAGACGGCTCCCTCTGGGCGCACAGTCAGTGAAAAATAAGAGGACCTGAATGGTTCCCCAGATCTGGGTCCCCACAACAGGGATGCTCACCAGGCCCTGATCACGCCAATGAGCATATTCCGTTATCCGTGGACCTTCCGGACCTCCTGCCATGCGCCTGCCACTCGGCCCATGAACTCAACCACGGTGTGTGTGTGTGTGTGTGTGTGTTGGTGCTGCTGCTATGTGCTTGCAGGTGCCACCCTGAAAAAATAATCAAACAGCTCTTTAAGTGACGGTTCATGCAGGGTTTCCATGGCAACATTTTAGAAACAGCAATGGGAACTTTGGCGGGCTCCCCTCCCCTCCTCCTTCCCTGACTGCCACAGGGATCCTGGCTCCAGGACACTGTGCTTTGCCAAAGCACCAGCTTCTCCTGAGGTCCTAGCTGTGGACCTCAGCCTTCTTACTCACCCTCTCTCAGCCTCACGTTGCTAACTTGTAAAATGGGGCCAATAGCAGCATCCATCCCATAGGATCGTTCTGAGAATTAAACGAACTGATGTGTGTAAAGCACTTCTTACGTGGCTAGTATGGTAAGCAGAATTCTGGGTCCCACCTCCATAACGCCCTCCCCTTGGTGTGGGTACGACCCATGAATATGATGGGATGTCATGCCCATGATTAGACAGAGTTATTTGGCAAAGGTGAAGGAAGATTTTTTTTGCAGATATAATTAAAACCCAAAACAGCTGACTCCGAGTTAAAAAAAACCCCAAATCTTCTGGGTGGGTCTGACCAAATCCGGTGAGCCTGAGGCTTTGGTGGTCAGAGACTTGAAGCAGCAGAAATTCTTCTGCTGATCTTAAAGAAGCCAGCAGCCATGGCTCTACAGCTGCAGGGAAATGGAATCTTCCCGCGGTCACGTGAGCTGGAGCAAGGACCCCAAGCCTCTGATAAGACCCCAGCCTCAGCAGACACCTAGCTTCCAGCTTTGTGAGACCCTGAATAGAGAACCCAGTGGAGCCATGCCCAAACTTCTGACCCAGGACACTGTGAGATGATAAATGTGTTCTAAGTGGCTCTGTTTGTGGCAATTTGTGACATGGCAATGGGAAGCAGACACAGTCGGTGTTTAGTAGACGTTCGCTGTTGCTTCTGTGACAGCTCCCCACTCAAACAGCCACCACGGCCCTCACCAGGCTGTGCTGAAACTGTCCCCTTATCTCCACCTCCCAGCTGCCCTGTGCCCTTCCAACTCAGGTGTGCAAAGTGAGCCTGGATTTGATTTTCAGGTGACCTGGGCTGCAGCGTGAGATCAGATAACATGCTCTTCCTTCTCTGTAACAATGAAATGATGTCTGGAAATAGTGTCCCGGTGATCTGGATGGGAAAGGAAAGCACCTGCTCTGATCGCTACAGACGTTTTCCTTTGTTTATCTCAAGCTTAGCTGGAAAATGGCAAAGAGAAAACGTGTGGCAGCAGTGACTTCACTGCCAGTGTGAGAGACCACAAAAGCCCCAAATCCGTGAAGGCAGGACTGTGTGCACCCCACCCCCGCTCACTGTTCAGAGCAGCCCCGGGCGCAGAAGAGGCACTCAGAGGTACTTGTTACATCAAAAAGGAGTTGCTGCCTTCCATTCCCCTCAAACGCAGAATAAAACCCAAACCCCTCAGTGCGGCCTCAGAGGCAGCAGCCTTGCATGTTCCGGCCCCCGCCCTCCTCTCTGTTTTCCGGTCCCACCTCTAGGTGACCAGCTCAGTCCCAGTTTGCCTGGGACCAGATTTAGTACAGAAAGCCCCACGTCCCGGGAAAGCCTGGGTCAGGACACAGCAGCACAGTTGGTCACGTGCCCCCTCCCTCCCCACTGAGCCCCTGTCTCCTGCCACTGAGGCCTTCTGGCAGCTCCTCAAACGTGCCAAATTCAGAGCCACCAAAGCAGGTGCATTGGCATCACTCAGGTGTCTGCTCAAGTGTCAGCTCCTCGAGAAGCCCTCTTGGACTGGTCAGTCCACAATAATTCAACTCACCGCTCTCTCTCCCTGGCCCTGTTTCTGTGCACTGCTTATCCCACTCTGAAATTCGATTATTTACCTGTTGACCTGAATCCACACTAGAAGTCAACCTCCATAAGGGCAGCGACCATCTTTTCACTGCTGGGCCCTAGCGCCGAGGACACAAGTTGAATGAATTAATGAAGTCTTATCTTATACCTGGACTTCCAGCCCCTCTCCAAATACTGGTCACCATAAGATGGCAGCCCTCTGGGTCTCAGGGTCCACCTACCCTGCCCCTGCCCCCTTCTGTGGTCCCTGGTGCTCCCAGCACCAGGATCTCCTGTCCACTTCCTCCATCTGAAGCTGTGCCCCTCACCCTACCCTTTCCTCCTGATGAAGCCCCAGGAGGTGTCTCGACCTCACCCCCGCCTCCTGTGTACTGAAACTGTCTTTCATCTGTCAGGTCCGAGAAATCTCACACCTGCTCTGCCTCTGGCATCCCTCACTCAATTATTCAGCACACAAAATGCACAGGAGCCCGTTGCACTCGCACAGGCATTATCAGACCACTGGCTCGGAACCTTGGAGCTCTCCGGCAGCCGTTTCTTCCTAATTATTCACTAATTTATTTTAGAACTCTATGGAGCAGCCTGTGCCAGGCATCAGGGACAGGGCAATGGATCAGACTCAGACCCCGCCTTCCAGGGGCTCGTGGTGGCCTTGTCGGGGAGACAGATGTATAAGCAAATAATTACAGGAAGATGAGGGGGGGCTGGAGCAGAAGCCTGCACCGGGTGCTGGGGGAGCCCGGGGGCCACAATCACTTCGCATGGAAATGGAAACTTATCTGCCAACCGTTCTGAGCTCGAGAATCAGACGCTTCCTCTCCCAGCTAACAATCTTTCCAGAGAATGAGAGTTTTGCAGTTCTTTCTTGGTGTTTTGCAGAATCTACGCATAGGTCTTTAGAAGTCGCCCCCAGATTGGGGACAAATCTGGTTTGAAGGCGGCTCTGGAATTAGTAAGATATTGGGAGACAGTGCTCCAGGGCGCATGCCCATGGGGGACAGGGTCTGGAGTGGGCCATGCCGCCCATCCTTTCTCTGATCTCTGTGTTGGCTCAGACAAGCCTGGGTCAGGGTTTCTGTCTCCATCTCCTGTCCTTCTCTCCCATTCCCAGCTAGCACTGGACCTTGAACTAAATCCAGCCCATCAATGTGACAGAGAGCATCACTGTCTGCCAACCCCTTGCTGGCCAGCTGGAGTCCTACTTTAAAAAGACAGAGTACCCAGAACTCTTTGGCTTGGAGCGCCTCTCTGCCTGGTCTCACCCACTGGATCAGACCCATGCAGATAGGTCAGGGGACGTTTGGGGCTCTGCAGTTATGTTGCTGCGCACCCTCATTACGATCAGCAGCTTGGCCCCTTCCCCCAGTTCAAGCCCAGCCTGGCCCCCAACCCTGCCCCTTCCCCACAGCCTGCCACCGATGTCCCATTATGCTGTGGGGGGCTGGACAGCTGTGTTCACTGGGAATCGGATCTCCTGGCCTGGTGTGCCCTCTCCTGTTTGGAAAGCAGTGGCCGCCAATGTTTCAGTGACAGTTGGGACAAGTGGCTCCAAGTAGGCTTCTGGAGTCAGACAGACCCAGGCTCCAGTTGAGCTGTGTGACTTTGAGAAATCTACTGCACCTCTCTCATCCTCAGGTGCCTCATCTGTGAAATGAGAGTTATTAAGACTCAGGGGTGTTGAAAGAATTAAATGAGATAGATCATGTAAAGTACTTATCACAGATCCTGGCACATAGTAAGTGCCCAATAAATGGTACGTGGCTGTTTAGGCTGGGATGGAGGGCATTCAGCAAGTGCATGCGGGCTCAGCTAGAGGGAGAATGTTCAGGCTTTTTTGTTCAGGAACTCTGACTGCAGGGCCCAGCAGCCTCACTCTCATGATTCCCAACTTCTTTGCATATTTCCTCTGCTCCCTGAAGGCTTCATCCACATTTTTTTTTTTTTTTACCTCTTTATTGGAGTATAATTGCTTTACAATGGTGTGCTAGTTTCTGCTTTATAACAAAGTGAATCAGTTATACATATACATATGTTCCCATCTCTCTTCCCTCTTGCGTCTCCCTCCCTCCCACCCTCCCTATCCCACCCCTCTAGGTGGTCACAAAGCACCGAGCTGATCTCCCTGTGCTATGCGGCTGCTTCCCACTAGCTATCTACCTTACCTTTGGTAGTGTATATATGTCCATGCCACTCTCTCGCTTTGTCACGGCTTACCCTTCCCCCTCCCCATATCCTCAAGTCCATTCTCTAGTAGGTCTGTGTCTTTATTCCTGTCTTAACCCTAGCTTCATCCACTTATAATGAGGGTGAGCTGATCTGCCTAGAAGCAGTCCCCGGGGCAGGGAAAAGCGAGTGCTATAACTGGGCAGTGTTGCTATTTGAGGGTCTGGTTCTCTCTCCCAGAAGGGTTGGGCGGGGTGGGGACATAAAGATTTAATTTGGTAAAAGCAGGACTCTGCAAATGCACCTGCTCTGTGGGAACCAGCCACCTCCAAGCAAGGACCATTAGGTCAGCCTGGGTTCTCGTAGGGGATTTTAAGCTGGATTCACTTGACAAACATCTGATTTACAAACAACCCTGCAGTAATAAATTTATTACCACTCCTCTGCTTGAATGCTCCAACAGCTTCCCCTCTCAGAGTAAATGCTGAAGTCCTTGGGAAGGCCTGCAAGGTCCCACACAAACTCCTCCTCGTCTGCCCTCCTCTCTACTGCTCTACTCCCACCCCCTGCTCCTGCCTCAGGGCCTTTGCACTTGCAGTTCCCTCTGCCTGGAACCATCTTCCTCCCAAAGATCAGAAGGTTCACTCTCTCACCTCCAACAGCTGTTTCCTCAAATGTCAGCTTTTCTGTGAGATCTTTCCTGACCATCCTATTTAAAATCGCAAGCCCCACACCTCGCCCCACCTCTCCCCATCTAACACAGTCTGTAGTCATTTAACTTGATTGTTTATGTTCTCTAGAATGTAAGCTCCTTGGGGAAGAGGTTTCTGATTCGTTCCTTCCTATTCTTAGCACTAGAGCAGTGCCGGGCACATAGCTGGCCCTCAGTAAATATCCGCTGAATGAATGAATAAGTGAAGGAAGGAAGAAAGGGCAGGCACCACCCACCTGAGAGCCCAGATCCTGCTGTCACAGGGTGAGAGTCCAGATCCCGCCCTCCTGCCTTCCTCGCTGTGGCTCCCAGAGTGATCTCTCAAATGCATCCCTGACCACATCACTCTCTTCCTTAACGCCCTTTATCCAGTCCCTCGCCCAATAATCTGTGCTGCACCCAAGCCTTCCCGGGAGAGGGAGAGCCACATTTGGGGACGGGTAGCGTCATCATTTGATGAACTTCTCCCTTATCCTCAAGGAGACCTCCAAGATAAAGGCCAAACTCCTCCGCAGGGCCTGTGTCCTGTCTCTGTGGCCTCTCCTACGTTCTTTGCTTTACAACCCCAAGCTGTAGGCAACGGACCACCAAGATGTTCCCGTTCAGATGCTGGTCTCTCCATCCTCTGTGCCTTTGACCTTGGAGCTGCCCATTTTGCCTGGACCACCTTCCCTGGCATCCTCCATCCTCCTCACCCTGGAAAACTCCTGTTCAGGCTTCTAAATGCCATTGCCTTGTGTGTGATCCGCCATCACCTGGCTGAGACATTTCCCCTGACTTGGCCCAGGCTGGGTCTGGCAGCCCCGCTCTGAGCACACCTCCTCGGAACACCTACCATCCACTGCTGCGTGTTTTCCCACTGCATGGCACATCTGCAGCTCGGCACCGCATAAATATTTGCAATTTATCTTTTAATTTCTACCCTTCCGGTGCCTAGTAAAACTTGCCTGGCACATGTCGGGCTCTCTGGAAACGTCTGCTGGATGGAAAATTAAGCAACTGGAGTGGCGCAATGACAAAGGTTCTAGAATCCTCAAGGTGCTGAGGCTTTTTGAGATAATTCTGGGACTCACACCTCCCACTCTCAACAATACTTCTGCTTTTCTGTTTCTATTCCTGAGGATGGGGACCCAAGCCTCCTCTCTCCTCTGGCCCTGCCTGGTGGGACTGATGTACGACCCCTTCCCCTCATATGAAAGCCCCTCCTCTGGACCCCAGAGGCCACTGATGTAGAACAGGGGAGGGGCAGTGAGTTGCGGCACGAGATAGGTCTGGGTTACAACCTTGCATTGCCCCTAACAAGTTGGATGACCACGAACAGGTCATCAGATCTCTCTGGGATCTGTTTCCTCATTTAGAAAACAGCGACACTCCTAACACTTCCCTCATAGGACTGTGGAGGGTTGAATGAGAACTTGTACTTTTTCACATAAGCATTCAGCAGTTTCACAAGTGGCACATGGAAAGTGCTTAGGAAACTATTATTCTTTAACCTCCAAGAGGCAGAGGCAGAGGGCTGCTTGGTCTCGGCACCTGTGCTGCCTCTGTCCCCCTTGGTCACCTCTATTTAGCAAGCAACTGCTTGGTAAATCTCATAGGCTTGAATCAAAGCCACCCAGGATGGAATTAGAATTATTCTCCCCACTCATCCTCTTCCCCTTGACCATGAAGCTCAGGTCCCCATGTTCCCCGCTTCCCCTACAAGTCCTCTTGGGACGAGGCCTGATAAAAAGGCCTATGGTTTTGCATCCTACCTGATTTGTGAGGCCTCATCGGAGCCCAGCATCCCTGGCTTTACTGCCATTTGGCTTTGAAATAATGCCAGAGGACAAATGCCTTCCATGCTTAGTGCCCTAAACACATGACCTTCAGGAGTAGGTCCAGGGCTCTCATTAAAGAGTCTCCTTGGGTGCAGGGAACCCTCTCCTGACTTTCAAATTGCCCCAGCCAAGGCGAGTGGGTAAAGGCCATTGGATGGATGCCCCTGTGCCTAGGCCGATGCTGGGTGCTGTCAGAAAGTGCTGGATAACTGTGGTCCCTGCCCTTAGGGATTCTCATCTAATGTCTAGGCATACCAACCCTCCAAAACCACTGCCTGGTCACCAGTGTATTATGCACGCACAAACAGCAATATAATGTGCAAAGCCCAGTGCAAAATACAGAGCCCCTTGTTCAAAGCATGGTTAAGAACTGCAAGATAGAAGACTGGTTCAAGATGGCGGAGTAGAAGGACGTGTGCTCACTCCCTTTTGCGAGAGCACCAGAGTCACAACTAACTGCTGAACAATCATCGACAGGAAGACACTGGAACTCACCAAAAAAAAAAAAAACCCATATCCAAAGACAAAGGAGAAGCTGCAAGGAGAAGGTAGGAGGGGCACAATCACAATAAAATCACATCCCATAAACACTGGGTGGGTGACTCACAAACTGAAGAACACTTATACCACAGAAGTCCACCCACTGGACTGAAGGTTCTGAGCCCCATGTCAGGCTTCCCAACCTGGGGGTCTGGCAATGGAAGGAGGAATTCCTAGAAAATCAGACTTTGAAGTCTAGTGGGATTTGATTGCAGGACTTTGACAGGACTGGGGGAAACAGAGATTCCACTCTTGGAGGGCACACACAGAGTACTGTGCGCATCAGGATAATGGTTTCTATCAGGTTGTTTTCAAGATAAAGATACCAGATCCTTGATGGTATAGCAGGGATTGCTTTGAGACCCCGGTTTTCACAGTACAAAGCAGTAGGGAAACTGGGGGGACAGAAACACTCCCTGGGACAATGGAAGTCATGCACCATCCAGTCCTCTGAATCATTTGCCTCATAAACCTGTCTCACACTTCGAGTCCATACAGTATCTGTTATGAATAACACCCAGATGATGAAACAGATTGTGGTTGCCATTTTAGTACCTAGAGTAAGGGATACAATTGTCAGATGTTTAACGATCTTGACCTTTAGATAACTGGTCCCTCCCATCAGGAAGCTTACAAAAGCCTCTTAGATAGCCTCATCCACCAGAGGGCAGACAGCAGAAGCAAGAAGAACTACAATCCTGCAGCCTGTGGAACAAAAACCACATTCACAGAAAGATAGAAAAGATGAAAATGCAGAGGGCTATATACCAGATGAAGGAACAAGATAAAACCCCACAGAAACAACTAAATGAAGTGGAGATAGGCAACCTTCCAGAAAAAGAATTCAGAATAATGATAGTGAAGATGATCTTGGAAAAAGACCTTGGAAAAAGAATGAAGGCAAAGATCAAGAAGATGAAAGAAATGTTTAACAAAGACCTAGAAGAATTAAAGAACAAACAAACAGACATGAACAATACAATAACTGAAATGAAAAATACACTAGAAGGAATCAGTAGCAGAATAGCTGAGGCAGAAGAACGGGAAAGTGACCTGGAAGACAGAATGGTGAAATCCACTGCTGCAGAACAGAATAAAGAAAAAAGAATGAAAAGAAATGCAGACAGCCTAAGAGACCTCTGGGACAACATAAGACACACAAACATTCACATTATAGGGGTCCCAGAAGAAGAGAGAGAGAAAGGGCTCCAGAAAATATTTGAGGAGATTATAGTTGAAAACTTCCCTAACATGGGAAAGGAAATAGCCACCAAAGTCCAGGAAACACAGAAAGTCCCAGGCAGGATAAACTCAAGGAGAAACACGCCAAGATACATAGTAATCAAATTGGCAAAAATTAAAGAGAAAGAAAAATTATTAAAAGCAGCAAGGGAAAAATGAGAAATAACATACAGAGGAACTCTGATTTCTCAGCAGAAACTCTACAAGCCAGAAGGGAGTGGCATGACATACTTAAAGTGATGAAAGGGAAGAACCTACAACCAAGATTACTCTAGTCAGCAAGGAGCTCATTCAGATTCGATGGAGAAATCAAAAGCTTTACAGACAAGCAAAAGCTAAGAGAATTCAGCACCACCAAACCAGCTCCAAAACAAGTGCTAAAGGAACTTGTCTACTGGGAAATACAAGAGAAGAAAAGCAACTACAAAAACAAACCCATGACAATTAAGAACATGGTAATAGGAACATTCATATTGAAAATTACCTTAAACGTGAATGGATTAAATGCTCCAACCAAAAGACACAGGCTTGCTGAATGGATACAAAAACAAGACCCATATATATGCTGTCTACAAGAAACCCACTTCAGACCTAGGGACACATACAGACTGAAAGTGAGGGGATGGAAAAAAATATTCCATGCAAATGGAAATCAAAAGAAAGCTGGAGTAGCAATACTCATATCAGATAAAATAGAATGTAAAATAAAGAATGTTACAAGAGACGAGGAAGGACACTACATAATGATGAAGGGATCAATCCAAGAAGAAGATATAACAATTATAAATATTTATGCACCCAACATAGGAGCACCTCAATACATAAGGCAAATGCTAACAGCTCTAAAAGAGGAAATCGACTGTAACACAATAATAGTGGGGGACTTTAACACCTCACTTACACCAATGGACAGATCATCCAGACAGAAAATTAATAAAGAAACACAAGCTTTAAATGACACAATAGACCAGATAGATTTAATTGATGTTTAAAATTTATATTTTCGTCCCATCCAAAAACAGCAGATTACACTTTCTTCTCAAGTGCACATGGAAAATTCTCCAGGATAGATCACATCCTTGGGTCACAAATCAAGCCTTGGTAAACTTAAGAAAATTGAAATCATATCAAGTATCTTTTCTGACCACAATATTATGAGACTGGAAATCAATTACAGGGAAAAATATGTAAAAAACACAAACACATGGAGACTAAACAATACATCACTAAATAACAAAGAGATCACTGAAGAAATCAAAGAGGAAATCAAAAAGTACCTAGAGACAAATGACAATGAAAAAAAGACGATTCAAAACCTATGGGATGCAGCAAAAGCAGTTCTCAGAGGGAAGTTTATAGCAATATAATCCTACCTCAAGAAACAAGAAAACTCTCAAATAAACGATCTAAACTTACACCTAAAGGAACTAGAGATAGAAGAACAAACAAAACCCAAAGTTAGTGGAAGGAAAGAAATCATGAAGATCAGAGAGGAAATAAATGAAATAGAAACAAAGAAAACAATAGCAAAGATCAATAAAACTAAAAGCTGGTTATTTGAGAAGATAAACAAAATTGATAAACCTTTAGCGAGACTCATCAAGAAAAAGAGGGAGAGGACTCAACTCAATAAAATAAGAAATGGAAAAAGAGAAGTTACAAAAGCAGAAATACAAAGCATCATAAGAGACTACTACAAGCAACTTTATGCCAGTAAAATGGACAACCTGGAAGAAATGGACAAATTCTTAGAAAGGTATAACCTTCCAAGACTGAACCAGGAAGAAATAGAAAATATGAACAGAATAATCACAAGTAATGAAATTGAAACTGTGATTAAAAATCTTCCAACAAACAAAAGCCCAGGACCAGATGGCTTCACAGGTGAATTCTATCAAACATTTAGAGAAGAGCTAACACCCAGCCTTCTCAAACTCTTCCGAAAACTTTCAGAGGAAGGAATACTCCCAAACTCATTCTTTGAGGCCAGCATCTCCCTGATATCAAAATCAGGCAGAGATACTACAAAAAAAGAAAATTACAGACCAATAGCACTGATGAAAATAGATGCAAAAATCCTCAACAAAATACTAGCAAACGGAATAGAACAACACATTAAAAGGACCATACACTATGATCAAGTGGGATTTATCCCAGGGATGCAAGGATTCTTCAATATACACAAATCAATCAATGTGATACACCGTATTAGTAAATTGAAGAATAAAAACCATATGATCATCTCAATAGATGCAGAAAAGTCTTCTGACAAAATTCAACACGTATTTATGATAAAAACTCTCCAGAAAAAAAAAAAAAAAGGTCATGAAGAACCTAGGGGCAAGACGGGAATAAAGACACAGACCTACTAGAGGATGGACTTGAGGATATGCGGAGGGGGAAGGGTAAGCTGTGACAAAGTAAGAGAGTGGCATGGACATATATACACTACCAAACGTAAAACAGATAGCTAGTGGGAAGCAGCCGCATAGCACAGGGAGATCAGCTCGGTGCTTTGTGACCACCTAGAGGGGTGGGATAGGGAGGGTGGGAGGGAGGGAGATGCAAGAGGGAAGAGATATGGGAACATATGTATATGTATAACTGATTCACTTTGTTATAAAGCAGAAACTAACACACCATTGTAAAGCAATTATACTCCAATAAAGATGTTAAAAAAATAAATTAAAATAAAATAAAAACCTCTTCAGAAAGTAGGCATAGAGGGAACCTGCCTCAACATAATAAAGCCCATATACGACAAACCCACAGCCAACATCATTGTCAATGGTGAAAAACTGAAAGCATTTCCTCTAAGAATAGGAACAAGACAAGCACGTCCACTATCACCACTGTTATTCAACATAGTTTTGGAAGTGTTAGACACAGCAATCAGAGAAGAAAAAGAAATAAAAGGAATACAAATTAGAAAAGAAGAGGTAAAACTGTCATTGTTTGCAGATGACACGAAACTATACATAGAGAATCCTAAAGATGCCACCAGAAAACTACTAGAGCTCATCAATGAATTTGTTAAAGTTGCAGGATACAAAAATAATGCACGGAATTCTCTTGCATTCCTATAAACTAAGAATGCAAGATCAGAAAGAGAAATTAAGATAACAATCCCATTCACCATTGCAACAAAAAGAATAAAATACCTAGGAATAAACCTACCTAAGGAGGTAAAAGACCTATACTCAGAAAACTATAAGACACTGATGGAAAAAAAACCAAAGATGACACAAACAGATGGAGAGATATACCGTGTTCTTGGATTGGAAGAATCAATACTGTGAAAATGACTATACTACCCAAAGCAACCTACAAATTCAATCCCTATCAGATTACCAAGGGCATTTTTTACAGAACTAGAACAAAAAAGTCTTAAAATTTTTTGAGACAACCAAAGCAATCTTGAGGGAAAAAAAATGGAGCTGGAGGAATCAGACTCCCTGACTTCAGACTATACTACAAAGCTACAGTAATCAACACAATATGGTACTGGCACAAAAACAGAAATATAGATCAATGGAACAGGATAGAAAGCCCAGAGATAAACCCATGCACCTATGGTAAACCAATGTGTGACAAAGGAGGCAAGGATATACGATGGAGAAAAGAGAGTCTCTTCAATAAGTGGTGCTGGGAAAACTGGACAGCTACATATAAAAGAATGAAATTAGAACACTTTCTAACACCATACACAAAAATAAACTCAAAGTGGATTAAAGACCTGAATATAAGACCAGACACTATAAAACTCTTAGAGGAAACCATAGGCAGAACACTCTATGACATAAATCACAGCAAAATCTTTTGTGGCCCACCTCCTAGAGTAATGGAAATAAAAACAAAAATAAACAAATGGAGCTTAATGAAACTTAAAAGCCTCTGCACAGCAAAGGAAACCATAAACAAGACGAAAAGACAACCCTCAGAATGGGAGAAAATATTTGCAAACAAATCAACGGACAAAGGATTAATCTCCAAAATATATAAACAGCTCATGCAGCTCAATATTAAAAACACAAACAATCCAATCAAAAAATGGGCAGAAGACCTAAATAGACATCTCTCTAAAGAAGACATACAGATGGCCAAGAGGCACATGAAAAGATGCTCAACATCACTAATTATTAAAGAAATACAAATCAAAACCACAATGAGGGCTTCCCTGGTGGTGCAGTGGTTGAGAATCTGCCTGCTAGATTCTGCCTGCAGGGGACACGGGTTCGAGCCCTGGTCTGGGAGGATCCCACATGCCGCGGAGCAACTAGGCCCGGGAGCCACAACTACTGAGCCTGCGCGTCTGGAGCCTGTGCTCCGCAACAAGAGCGGCCGCGATAGTGAGAGGCCCGCGCATCGCGATGAAGAGTGGCCCCTGCTCGCCGCAACCAGAGAAAGCCCTCGCACAGAAACGAAGACCCAACACAGCAAAAAGAAATAAAATAAATTAATAAACTCCTACTCCCAACATCTTCAAAAAAAGAAAAAGAAAGAAAAGAAATAGCAGAAAATTTCAAATTAGGCATGAGCATGAATTAAAAAAAAAACAAAAAACAATGAGGTGTAGTTTCTAATCGGTATCACCTCACACCGGTTAGAATGGGCATCATGAGAAAATCTACAAACCACAAATGCTGGAGAGGGTGTGGAGAAAAGGGAACTTTTGCACTGTTGCTGGGAATGTAAATTGATACAGCCACTATGGAGAACAGTATGGAGGTTCCTTAAAAAACTAAAAATAGAACTACCATACGACCCAGCAATCCCACTACTGGGCATATACCCAGAGAAAACCATAATTTAAAACGACACATGCAGATTCTGGGGTTTGTTTAGAGGTTTGAATTTTCTCGGAGAAAGACGGGCCGGCCACGAGGAGAAAAGAAACAAGCCGCAGCAACATCTAAGCCCTTGAAAGGATCCTGAGAGAGCGGGGAAAAGGGAAAACAGCAGCCACCAGCCCAACCACTTGTGTCTTCTGCCCCTTCCCACCTATCTTGCCCACCCCACCAGCCCACGCTGCCTGGGACTTGAAATCTGTGGCTGAGGGACCGTCACCACATAACTTCAAAAATAATCAACCACCCTCCCTTCCCAAAGCCACCCAAATTCACTCATCCAGCGTTTACTTTTTTAATCCACTCAGAACTTTTTTTCTACGACCCCCCTCCCTACATGGAGTTGGGTGGGGGGGAAATGAATACTGAGTTGGCCTTTACTTTTTTTAAGGAGACTTTTTGATCCAATGAGGCCCCCCAAATAATTGAGTTTTGGGTCCTGGTTGGTTGTTTTATTTTTCTTTTCTCCAAAATTTTAACCCCCTCCCCCACTGAGCCCGAGGTGCTGATGTCGCAAAAAAACTGGATGAAAACCTCGATCATGGGTTCGGGTCCCATAGACCCCAAAGAGCTTCTCGAGGGCCTGGAGAGCTTCCTTAACCAAGATGGAGAAGTCAAGAGTGTGGATGGGATTTCGAAGATCTTCAGTCTGATGAAGGAAGCACGAAAGATAGTGAGTCGATGCACTTACTTGAACATTCTCCTGCAGACCCGTTCACCAGAAATATTGGTCAAGTTTATTGATGTTGGTGGTTACAAGCTTCTTAACAATTGGCTGACATATTCAAAGACAACCAACAACATTCCCCTCTTGCAGCAAATTCTACTGACCCTGCAGCACCTACCACTCACTGTTGACCATCTCAAGCAGAGCTCCGGAAATTGGCCTCAGTCCTTGCCAGCGACTGGACGGCTGTGATCCGCTCCCAGAGCAGTACCCAGCCTGCTGAGAAAGATAAGAAGAAACGGAAAGAAGAGGGGAAGAGTCGAACCACCCCTCCTGAGCGACCGTTGACTGAGGTGAAGGCTGAGACTCGGGCTGAGGAGGCCCCAGAGAAGGAGAGGGAGAAGCCCAAGTCCCTCCGAACCACGGCGCCCGGTCACGCCAAGCTCCGCTCCACCGGCCTAGAGCTGGAGACCCCGTCTTCGGTGCCTGCGAGGAAGAATGCCAGTGCAGGGGTGCTTTCTGACAAGTACAACCTTAAGCCCATCCCCCTCAAGCGTCAGAGTTCCACAGCTGCCCCAGGAGATGCTGCGCCCCCTGCAGAGAAGAAATACAAGCCACTCAACACGACGCCCAACGCCACCGAAGAGATCAATGTGAAGATCATCCTGCCACAGCCTACGGGGGGCCTGGGCTTTCTGGATGTGCTCAATTCAGCCCCTGTTCCAGGCATCAAAATTAAGAAGAAGGTGCTGTCACCCACAGCTGCCAAGCCAAGCCCATTTGAAGGGAAAACGAGCACAGAACCGAGCACAGCCAAACCTCCTTCCCCAGCGCCA
The DNA here is from genome assembly GCF_000442215.2 of Lipotes vexillifer. Taxonomy (NCBI): domain Eukaryota; kingdom Metazoa; phylum Chordata; class Mammalia; order Artiodactyla; family Lipotidae; genus Lipotes; species Lipotes vexillifer. The sequence goes on along the minus strand of NW_006780610.1, from coordinate 7,233,514 downwards.
GCACCTCCTTCTGCGGCTATGGACACAGAACGTCCAGGGACCCCAGATCCCCCTGTTGAAGTCCCAGAGCTCATGGATACTACCTCTTTGGTTGCAAAGCCAGTGGAGAGTCCCGGAGATCCTAGCCAGCTGACTTGGAAAGGCAGGAAGAGGAAAACTGTGACTTGGCCTGAGGAGGGCAAACTGAGAGAGTATTTCTATTGTGAACTGGATGAAACTGAACGAGTGAATGTGAATAAGATCAAGGAGTTCGGCCAGGCAACTAAGCGAGAGATACTGTCAGACCGACACGCGTTTGAGACGGCCCGGCGTCTGAGCCACGACAACATGGAGGAGAAGGTGCCCTGGGTGTGCCCCCGGCCCCTGGTGCTGCCCTCGCCTCTTGTCACCCCTGGAAGCAACAGTCAGGAGCGGTACATCCAGGCTGAGCGGGAGAAGGGGATCCTTCAGGAGCTCTTCCTGAACAAGGGAAAGTCCTCACAAGCCTGATCCTGAGCCCTATGAGCCTATCCCCCCAAAACGCATCCCCCTAGATGAGGAATATTCCATGGATGAGACCCCATGTGTTGAGACCCTGGAGCCTGGGGGGACCGGTGGCTCACCCGATGGGGAAGGCAGTTCCAAGTTGCCTCCTGTTCTGGCCAATCTTATGGGAAGCATGGGTGCCAGGAAGAGCCCCCAGGGTCCTGGAGGAGGAGGCATCAATGTGCAGGAGATCCTCACCTCCATCATGGGTAGCCCTAACATTCATCCCTCAGAGGAACTCCTGAAGCAACCAGACTATTCAGACAAGACCAAGCAGATGCTGGTGCCTCATGGACTCTTAGGCCCTGGTCCCATAGCCAATGGTTTCCCACCGGGAGGCCCTGGGGGCCCCAAGGGCATGCAGCACTTCCCCCCTGGGCCTGGTGGACCTATGCCAGATCCCCATGGAGGCCCTGGGGGCCCAGGTGGGCCAGTGGTCCACGTCTCCTGGGTCCCCCACCCCCTCCCTGGGGGCGTGATCCCTTCTGGGATGGCCCAGGTGACCCCATGCGGGATGGCCCGATGCGCGGGGGACCAGGTCCGGGGCCATACCATAGAGGCCGTGGTGGCCGAGGCGGGAGTGAACCACCGCCTCCTCCTCCTCCTCCATTCCGAGGGGCCAGAGGAGGTCGCTCTGGAGGAGGACCTCCAAATGGACGAGGGGGCCCTGGTGGGGGCATGGTCGGAGGTGGTGGGCATCGTCCCCATGAAGGCCCCGGTGGGGGCATGAGCAGTGGCAGCAGACATCATCCCCATGAAGGCCCTGGCAGTGGCATGGGCGGTGGGCATCGCCCCAATGAAGGCCCTGGCGGCGGCATGGGTGGTGGCAGTGGCCATCGTCCTCATGAAGGCCCTGGTGGAGGAATGGGTGCTGGCGGTGGACATCGGCCCCATGAAGGCCCTGGACACGGGGGGCCCCCATGGCCACTGGCCTCATGATGGCCCTGGTCACCGAGGCCACGACCATCGAGGGCCACCCCCTCATGAGCACCGTGGCCATGGTGGCCCTGGCCATGGCGGAGGCAGCCACCGATGGCATGATGGAGGCCACAGCCATGGAGGAAACATGTCAAATCGCCCTGTTTGTCGACATTTCATGATGAAGGGTAACTGCCGCTATGAGAACAACTGTGCCTTCTACCACCCGGGTGTCAATGGGCACCCCCTGCCCTAGGGACCACCTGCCCGCCCCGCCCACACCCCTGTGGACTGCAGCCTTGCTCCTTCCACCCTTTTATGGCTTCTGTGAGGCCCATTTTCCCCTTTTCCCAGCGGATGAGGCACCGGCCCCCTCAATGCCCACCTGCCTGGGTTCCTGGGGGTTTTCTGATCACTGGTGCGCATTGATGTACATATTTTCCTCCAGTCTGGGGAGGAGAGAGACTGGACACATTCCGTACCCTGGACTGCTGAAGAGGAGACCGAGTTGGCTTCACTTTTTGAGGAGATTTGCCCTTTATGCCAAGAGCCTCTCCGGTATTACCCTTTATGCCTGAGAACCTAAAGCTGGTTATCCTGGAGAACACCTCTACTCTCCCCTTGTGGGCCCTCCACATGCACACAGAACTCTGACATGGGATCAGCTGCACTTATGAAATCATCCCAGCCAAGTTCATGCTTCCTCGAGGGGTGGGGAGATGGTAAAAGGGGTATTGTGGATCCCACTGCACTGAGAGGACTCAGTCAGGCTGGATTTGAGTTCTGGAACACGTCATCCCCACTGCTCCCCTGACACAGGCTTTACATTGAGTCCTTTCTCAAGTAAGATGTTGCAATCTTCCGTGAACACCCAAGTTTGCATCATGGGTCTGCTAGGTTCAATGATGGCAAATTCACATCAGCATCCGGTGAAAAGTTTTAGCTGGCATAGGTGAGGCCATTGGTGGTGGTCCACCCTTGCCTGCAACTCATTCTGGAAATTACAACGCTTCAGTGAGACCAGCTTTTCATCAACTGAAGCCCGGTGTGCTGGGCATACCAGTCACACTACACGCACTGCCTCTGGGAGTTAGTGCGCTCCTGGCCCCCTCCTGGAACCTCGTGGGTGTGAGGCCTCCAGCTCCCTTGCCCTGTCAGCCACCTCTGAATCCCCACCAGGTGCTTCCTGGGTGGATTCGATAAGATGACCTGCCCTCTCCCAGTCCTCTCCTTCACCTGTCTCAGCATCAGTTGTTTTCTATGAAAACAGTGGATTGGTTGGGTTTTGTGCAGGGTCTTGGGTTAGAGCCACAGTGGATTTGAGGATGAGTATTTTCTTTTTTCTTTTGGTTTTGTATATTTTGTACATTAATAATAAACAGTGGAAAGAGAAGTATTTAATAATAAAAAAGAAAAAGACACATGCACCCCAATGTTCATTGCAGCACTATTTACAATAGCCAGCTCATGGAAACAACCTAAATGCCCACCGACAGACGAATGGATAAAGAAGATGTGGTACATATATACAATGGACCATTACTCAGGTATAAAAAGGAACGAAACTGGGTCATTTACGGAGACGTGGATGGACCTAGAGACTGTTATACAGAGTGAAGTAAGTCAGAAAGAGAAAAACAAATATCACATATTAACGCATATATGTGGAATCTAGAAAAATCTACAGATTAACCAGTTTGCAAGGCAGAAATAGAGACCCAGATGTAGAGAACAAACGCATGGACACCAAGCGGGGAAAGTGGCGGGGGGGAGATGAATTAGGAGATTGGGATTGACATATATACACTAATATGTATAAAATAGATAACTAATAGAACCTGCTGTATAAAAAATAAATAAAATAAAATTCAAAAGAAAAATGAATTGCAAGATAGTAGCAGCAGAGCATGAAGCCACGCAAGGGGCCCTGGTGCCCTGTGCGACCACACAGGCCTTACACCCCTGAAGCTGGTCCTGAGTGCAGGGAATTATGAAAAGGGCGCATCCTCTCCACGGGCCGAGAAGCAGCAAAATGAAGGTTTGGCTGAGGAGGATGGAAGAGAATTCTGGCCTTCAGGGGTTCACAGTCTCATGGGGGATGCAGAGAGAAGCCAGCAGGTAAGCCCAGCACAGAGCCCCAGGCCCAATGGCCGAGGCATGGCAGTAGCGGCATGAACTTCAGGAAAGCAGCTATCCTGCTGTGCAGAGGCCAGGGGGAGGTCAGGGATGGCTTCCAGGAAGCAATGATTCAAGATCTGGATTTTATAGGACAGGAAACCTACGAGGGTCCCTGAACTCCCAGGGAGTCCCTGGTCCATTGAATTGGACCTTGGATCTCTCATCTTGACCCCAGACTCCAGCTAGCCCACTAGCCATGAAACCTTCAAGACCTCAACTCCAGGCCAACCTTGGTCCCACCTGCACATCTAAACCACAGCCATAGAAATTTTCTGCCCTTAGGGCTGCAGATCCTTGAAGGTTCAGTCTCCATAAAGAGAACTTTGACCCAGGACACCATTCCTCATGATACTGAGGCTTAGATTTGAATCACATAGGAGGGAGACATTTGTCTAGTGGGCAGACCTGGCTGACTAGTGGACATCTCCGGTTCTCTTCTTGTGTTTATGCAGCGATTCCCGTGAAGTGATGAAAATCTTTATTTTATTGTGAAAAATCATTTCCCAAAATAAAGCCAACTGCCCAAGGTGGTAATGGAAGTGAAAAGTAAGTGAGGAGTCTAAGGAAGTAATGGGTTTTAGCTAGAAAATAGAAGCCATGGGTGAATTAAGGAGTGGATGTTGAATTTGATGGTGGCTCCGATTTGTGAGTGTTTGAAAACAAGGAGAAGATATATGAAATCATTTCAGCAAGTGCTTCAGCCAGGGTAAAAACTGCTCACTGAGTGGGAATGAATACTTTGGTGACTGCTCAAAAGGCAGTTGAGTATTGTGAGAATTTGCCCAGGGAACCCAGGATTCTCCATGGAAATGCTCTTGGAATACAGCTGGGAGCCCCATTAACATTTCCATAAAGCACTGGGTGGCAGAGGCAGTCGTGTGGCTATGGGCTGACTCTAAGCACAGGAAAGGTTCTGCAAGGTGTTTTCCCTTTGCCACAAAAGTTAATAGGGGCGTGGCATTATCATTCATCATGACCTCCTTTCAGCTTAGAAGCTTTGCTTTACTCTGCATGAATGCTGGTTGAGTAATGATAGGAGGCAATGGAGAGGGGAGTTCATTTTAGTGGAGAATTAATTTTAATATTTTATAAATGGCTCTGGTCTTTAGTAATGGAATCATTAAAGATCTGAAGAGGTCATCAAAATACTTTTTTTTTTTCAAGTATGCGCTCTACTAATTTAAGGGGGGGAAATATCCTATAAAGATACTTGAGGATTTGGGAATGTCAAGTTCTCAGAATATACCCTGCTTGAATTTCAAGGATCTACACACAAAAGGATGCTCACTCACCCTAGTGTGAACATACACAGGTATACTCTTGCTTAATCAGGCAGCACACCCGCACTCACAAGTTCAAGTGTGCGCACCCCCCCTTTCCCTACATCATGTAGATATCTCTACAGACTTCTTTCTCTTTCTATGGTGATGCCACTTCCTCCTCTTTCTACTTCTCAGGTCAGATCCCAGCCAAAGGTCCATAAACGTCACTCAACAGGTGTTCTAGAGGTATCCCGAGGAAGACACATGAGCTCTTTGTGATCACCCCCAACCGCCACCCCACCACAGGTACTAACCTGAAAGTCAGGGCTTCCAAGTTGGAGAAAACATCCCATAGGGCCTGCCCAGGGTTATTGGGGCCAACTGGCTTAGAGCAACCTGCTAAAAATGCCTCATTTGGGGCAATGGGTCTCTGAGAAGATCCCAGGTCACACTCTGCTTCATTCCTGTTGTACTTTCAGACCTCCAGTCTGTGAACAAGAGCCTTGCAGCAGGACAAACACTCGAGATAGAGGAAGGAGGGCTGGTTTGAAGGGCCCCATCCTCTAGGATAACAGAAACTCAGGAGGATACCAAGTCTTCCCTGGATGGTTTTCTGCAAGGAGGTCAGAAAACCACAGGTGAAGGACCACCCCGTTGGAGCACTCTTAGATGGTAAAGCACGGGAACCGTGCACACCTGTTATTTTCTCAACCCCTGGCCAACTGTAACAAGCAAGGTAAATGTGATGGGACATATTCTGAGGGCACCCACGCTGGTTCGGCACCTAGCTGTTCTCCAGCTATGAAATTAAGTCTTTGCTAAACTTTCTCTTAGGTGGATATAAAGAATAACAGCAGATGTAAGTGACAGAGAGGTTGAGTTGCTCTGCATGGTCTTCAACCTGTGGCCAGCATAATAGACAGTGGAAGGGGGACTAGATGGAGAACCAGAAAATTTGGCTTCAAGGACCAGCCATGCAACTGGTCAGCGAGGTCATGTGATCACTCAGACTTTCAGCTTCCGCATTTCTAAAACGGGCATGAAAATCCCTGCCTTGGCTGTTGTTATCAAGATTCAGTGGGTCAGTGAGCATGAAGGTGTTTAGGAGACTACAAATTCCACTGCACATGTTAGGAGTTATTACCTAGCTGTGGGCCTGGCACTTCTTCCTGCTTCAACATAATTGTAAACTCCTTTTATGTTTATTGAGGGCAGGTCCTTACCTCCCTTCTATAAAGGAGAGGCCGCTTCTGGCTTCTTTCC
>NW_006780610.1:7210791-7227330 GCF_000442215.2 Lipotes vexillifer | reverse complement strand
TTCTTCTGTATTTTTTCCCTACTCCCTTATTTCTTCCTCCTCAAGAAAAGAGGAGGAGCACAACTGATTATTGAGAGCCATTATTCAGGCCATATTTTCAAGAGCAAAAGGGCTGACTCTTGTGTTTTCTCTGATTTAATCTTCCATCTAAAGGAAAGCACACCATTCTCTCCTTCTGGTCCACCTTTCCTGTGTGGGTCTGGGAGGGTAAATCTGGCCAGCCTTGCCCCATGAGCCTGCCTATCTTTTCTTTGAGAGAAAGATGGGCAACTCGACCTTATTCTCCAGTCTAGCCCTCTCAAGTCCCCCACTTTGGGGAGCTTGTCCAGAAATTAATAAAGCTGGTTCTCTGACTCCTATTTGGCAAGTTATCTTTGCATCTCTTCTTTCTTTGACTTAAAATTTAAATGGGAACAGGAGTGTCTTAAGCCCCTTGAACTCTTGTTACTTTTTACAGTTTTTCACAAATCCCATGTGGCAGATGGACACCAAGGTGATCCCCCCAAATTCCCTGCCTTCTGATGTTCATATCTTTGTGTAATACCATCGCCTTAAGTGTGGGTAGAGCCTGTGACTTGCTTCTAACAATAGAACATGGAAAAGGTGACAGGCTGTCACTCTCATGATTATGCCATATTAGCAGACTGGAGATAGAGACTCCCCTTGAAGTTTCATGAACTAAAAGGCCACGCTGGAGAAGCCCGTGTGACCAGAAATGGAGGTGGCCTCTAGGACCCAGGGCTTCCTCCAGAACCTGAGGGTGGCAACCAGCAGAAAGCTGAGGGTCCTCAGTAATTGAGCTGCTAGGAAACAAAATCTTCCAGCAACCTGAATGAGCTTGGAGGGGGATTCCTCCTCAGTCGAGCCTCCAGATGAGAATGCAGCCCAGCTAGTATTTGAGGGCAGCCTGTAAGACCCTGAGCAAGAGGATCCAGTTAGCCCATGCCCAGCCTCCTGACCTATATGATAACTGTGTTAGTATTATTAATTGTGAGTTAATGGAGGTGTGTTGTCTTAGGCTGCTAAGTTTATGACAATTTTGTAATTAGGATAATCTGTACTTGTGATCATTGATATTTGTGATGACAACTATTTCACCCATTTTCCATTAGGGCTTTACCACGCTAAGGCTACTTTCTTAGGCCTCTGCTAACACTCACCCTTGTTGGTCTCATGCCCCTCTTGGCATGTTCTGTGCACATCCTGTCTGTTCCCTGTCAGACTCTCCCGCCATCATTCACTTAGAGGTGATAATTGAAACTGTGGGAGTCAGTGAGGTCATGTGAGAAAGAACATGGAGAGGAAAGAACAGAACAGGACCACACCCTGGGGGATGTGCACATTTCGAGGCAGCTGGTCCAAGTTGAGATGTGCTATAAGTATAAAATACATGCCCAATCTCAGAGACTTAGTATGAAAGGGAAAATGTAAAATATATCATTAGTATGTTTCACAATGGTTACATGTTTAAAGAATAATGTTTTGGATATGTTAGCTTAAGTAAAATATGTTAGTAGATTTAATTCACCTGTTTATTTTTATTGTTTTAAGGTAGCTACTAGGAACTTAAAATTACATATATGGCTCATATTTGAGGTTTACATTATATTTCTATTAGATCAATCAATTGATAGATGTTTGGAATTATTCGGAATTATTTTCTGGTGCCAGGCACTGTGCTAATGATTTATGACACTGTGTCATCTGATCCTCATGTAATACTGTATCATTTCTGTTTTACAAATGAGAAAGTTGAGGTTCTGAGAACTTAAGTGACTTTCCCAAGACTGCATGAAGAATTCATCAAGAGGCAGAAATTCAAAGCCAGGTCTCGTCGACTCAGAATTCTTTGCTGGTAACTACTATGCTCTGCTGACTCCTTAGATGAATGAATGAGTGAAGGAGTGAATGAATGAGCACGAGTGTTTGTTTCTGATGGTGATGCAAGGTGGAATGATTGGCTCTTGACACTAGGCTCTCTAGCCATAGGCAAGCCTTGTTGCAGGGATGGTGCCCCGGACTCCCTTCCTCCTACCTCCCCTGTGTGAGGCTGCCACACAGCCTCCCTTGGGAATCCCTGTATCTGCAGTCATTCATCTGACCATCATTCCAGATCTCCCCTGGTCTCTGCTCTCGGCAAGCGAACCCAGCTTTGCAGAATCGCAAGGCGACATCTGATGGCATCCGACACTGAGCTCAGGCCTGGCACTTGGGAGTGGGCGGTTCTATAGAAGCGCCCTGGCACAATCCCAGTTCCTGCTGTGCCTGGCAGGGAAGAGCAGGTGTCCACTGGACAGAGCAGCCCTTCCTACCAGCCCGAACCTTCCCAGGAGGGAGGTGGCTTCCTGTGAAGCTCTTCCCTGCCTGTAGGGATGGAGCTCACATGTGTGGGTGCAGGGCTGAGACCGTGGGGAGGTGGACCCATATGTGCCCACCCGCTTTCTCCTGCCTCCCTGAAACCCAGAGCCGGGAAGTGACTTGCCAGGCCACTTAACTGGTAAGTGGCAAACTCTGGATTCTAATCCATATGTGTTGAACTCCAGAAGGTTTGTTGCTTTTTCCATAACCCATGCTGCCTCCCTCCTGAACTTTCCATCTGCATCATTCATGGTTTGCTAAGCCTCAGTTTCCTCATCAGTAAAATTGGGATGGTAATAACTGGGCTGCTGGGAGGATTCATTGGGATAATGTGTGTGAGGAGCTTAGCACTGGGCTGGGCACAGCATAGACACTCTGGAAATGAGTGCAGTTATCATCAACAGGATGGCCATTATCATTATGGGGGCCCCTGGGGTGTCTGCAGGGACTTTGGGGAAGTGGCTGGCAGTTAAGAGCATCTCTTCAAGGCTTCTGGAGTGGCCCAAGGACGCCTTCCTGGACAGCACGACTCAAGATTAACATGCGGTGGATAAGCACACTGTTTGTCCTCCCTGGAGGCCCTGCCTGGGCCACGTCCGTGGTGACTTCCCGAGTTCCCAAGGCCCCGAGTGCGTGGGTGAGCTAGCGTCAGCAGCCTCATGGACACTCACAACTGACCTTCCTTCAGCCCCGTGGAGGCAGCAGCCGCCCAACCAGCTCTGATGGGGCAGCCCCCTGGAAGCAGCGTGCCTGTCTTGGGTCATTTGCTTGAGCCCCATCACTTCAGCTTTTGGGTGACGCCAGACGTATTCCGACGTCCTTTCTATCGTGTGCGTGAGTGAGAGCGGGGCCACCAACTGCCAGCAGCTCTGGGAGACACATCGTGTGAAATGTGAACAGAGCTGAGGTTTCCCAGTGGAACCCCGGGGCAGGGAGGCTGATTGCTCCTTTGCCTTTTCCGGAAACTTTGGGAAGGCCAAGTGGGATGTGCAAGTGCTTTCAGTAGGATGGCTGGGCTCTACTCTGGGGGATGAGTGAGGGACAGTGTCTCCAGGAGACCAACTCTGACCCCCCTCACCTTCCTGCCTGGCTCCTCCTGGGCCCTGGGGAGCCTTCGAGGGCTGGTGCTAAGACCGGCTCCTGGAGGACTTCCAAAGAGGCAGAGTCTACTGTTCTCAGAGATGCCAAAGACTTGTTTTCAGAGGATTCAGGTGGGTTGGAGAGAGACAGCACAATTCACAAAATAAATCAGAGCTTGATACTGCCATCAGCCCAGGAGACAAATATTTATACTATTTATGTTTATATCACTGACACTCCCTAGGGAAGCTGATCTGTATGGAATAACATGCCGCTTAGGAGGTAAAAACATTTTAAAGTTTCCGAGGGCCACCTTTATGGTTTGGCAACGCTTATGGCTTCCCCAGCCAGGGACAGGGATGGGGGTAGGGGGCGGGAGTGGGGAGGGAAGGTCGAGGGGATGCGGATGGACGGAGGGTGGCTGCAGAAATGTACTCCCTGGGGACTTCTGCATGCTAAACTGTGCGTTGAGAACTGACCCGCCTTGAGAAACGGTGGGGGAATGTGGCCCAGCCCTCACTGTTCCCCCATTATACGTCTCACAGCACAGAGAGGGTAAGCCATCCACCCAAGGGTACACAGCTCTAAGTCAATCTTGGCATCTGATCCCCAGTCTCAGCTCCCAGGCACCCATCCTGACCCAGGCCCTGTCCGCCTCTAACTCCCTCCTCAACCAGACTCCAGGCCAGGCCCAGCCAGAATCCAGCCCCACCGGGCCCCACTCTAGCCACACCGACTGCCTCCAGATTCTCCGGGCCAACTGCCGTGCTCCCTTGCAAGGCCCCAATCTTCGTAGGCAAGGGCACCACTGTGTCTGCTGCACGAAGTTCTCTCAAGCCAGGCAGGAAGCAGACCCAGAGAAGGGAGCAGAGCAGCCAGCCAGGAGGGGGAACATTCCTTCCCACTGGGGGGCCGGCCAAGGGGGAGATGGGGTCTGGAATGGTTTACAGGTCAGCAAGGAGGCTGAAGACGAGCCTCATTATTCATGCAGGCATCCCTGCACCCCACCGACTGCCCCAGGCTCTGAGCGCGGATCGAATGAGACAAGCTTCCTGCCCACAGCGCCTCCCAGGTCAGCCAAAAGAGGAGGCAGCTGGGAGAAGTGCAGTGAGGTGAGGAAAGGCTTGGCTGCCCGAAGGCAATTCCCCTCTGCCCTCAGCCAGCCTGATGCAGGTGGTGAACTGTGCTCCATGGAGTCGGAGGAAGCCTTGGAGGAACGGCCCTGCACTTAGGACTGCCCTCGCGGACTTAGGACCTGGCTTGGGAGACAGGACTCCCGCAGCGGGAGGGTCTGAGCCCCCAGGATGCCAGAGCCCAGGGCGGATGTTCCAGACAGAGGTACACAGTGCAAGGTCCTCCCTAGTTCAGGGAGGGGGAGTGACATGGACAGACCTCAAGAAAAAGGCTGGGTCTTCCACAGGAAAAACCTAGACCACCTGAGAGGAGGAAGGAGAGACAAGGGATGGCTCAGGAAAAGGTGCTGCTGCAGTTTTAATGGGAACTGCCCCTGCCTGCACATGGCCTCTGGTCCCCTTCCTCTGCCCCCGCCCCTGCGGAGCTGACAGCCCTGAACAATGGCTGGGATGCTATAAAAGCACACGTCATTCATTTGCCTACCTTAAGGGAGGCATGTAAGTCTTTCTCTGTGTGTGTTTTCATCAAGAAGTAATCTTTACGACCACAAAAAATGTCCAATAACATTTCTCTCCCCTGGCAAGCATCTCCCTTATATCAAAGGCTCAAATACACAGTGTGAAAGCTTGCAGGGACAGGTGTTGGTGAGAGCTTTATAGCAGCCTGCAGGAGCTGTCTGAGCGTCACATGGGCTCACGCAAATCTCACGTGGCTCCGGGAATGGACAACTGGCCCGCAGAAGAGATTCCTCGCACGTGTGTTCATTCTGCCTTTCTTCTGGAAACGCTTCTCCAGGCCAGGCACTGGGCCAGGCACAAGGGACACAGACATCACCACACCAGTCTGCTTGTCCCCGAGGAGCTGGTTTTGCCACATGCTGTTCTAAGTGCTTTGTATGTTGTAACTTCTTTAATCCTTGTAAAAGCCCGAGAAGGTACTCTGACACTCCCCATTTTACAGATGGGGAAACTGAGCCCCAGGGCAGTTGAAGTAACTTGCCCAAGGTTACGGGGCTGGTCAGTGGCAGAGCTGCTTTGCTTGCATGTTTCATCTACTGGACTGTGAACATCCCAAGGTCAGGGCTGAGTGTTGCTCATCTTGGCACCGGGCTCAGCACAAAGGAGTTCTCAGGAAAATGCTGGCAAATGTATGAGCATGAACATGAGAGCCAGAAGGGAGCACAGGCCCGTCTTAGAACCTAACTCCTACATTGCACGTGAAGCCACCGAACCCCGGAGAGCAGAGGGAGCTTCTCTAAGGAGTGACCTTCTTAGGACCAGAGTTTCCTGGCCCCTTCCACACCAGTGCGCTTGGATGTTTGCACACTTTTTATCTGTGAGTATCTCTAATAAGCAAAGGGAGGAAGACATTCTATGGATGAAGCAGCCACCGTGAGCCAGACACGACATCAGGTGCTTGATGTGTCCACCCATCTCACCTCTCAAGTGAGGAGGGGGGATCGACCCAGCTTGGGGGACTCTGAAGCTGGGTGCTTTCCACTACATGGAGTTCCACTCAGCCTGCCCCTCGCTGGGCAGGCTCTACCGCTCCCTTCATGGGCCTGGCACGGAGCTAGGTGCAAGAAGGAGGCTCAGGAGAGGTCCCTGTCTCTCTGGGGTCCATCCTCATGACCAGAGGACCTGGCTTCCAAAGGCAACCAGCTCACACCCAGACCTGTTCTTTAAGGTGCAGTGGATCCAGGGATACAGTTCACATGGACTGGAATCTACTACTGTCTCCACCAAGGGCTCCTGATAGTTTCAGGGTCATGCTTTTGTCTATAGACTATTGTCTATCCCTCTCCATTTTCCTTACCAAGCTCTATGCTTCATGACACAAAGACCCAACAAACAAAGTACTGTCATGTATTTGTTCTATACAATTGGATTTATTTATATTTTATAGTAATTTATATTTTATACTCCTGGATTAGAACATCAACAAACTGTTCACTGCTATACCCCAAGTGCCTAGAACAATGCCAGGTACATAGTAATTGCTTAATAAAACTTTCTAAAAATAAATAAATGACAACAAAAGAAAACACAAGACATCAACAAAAGACAAAAACCACATGATCGGGCTTCCCTGGTGGCGCAGTGGTTGAGAGTCTACCTGCCGATGCAGGGGACACGGGTTCGTGTCCCGGTCCGGGAAGATCCCACATGCCACGGAGCGGCTGGGCCCGTGAGCCATGGCCTCTGAGCCTGCGCGTCCGGAGCCTGTGCTCCGCAACGGGAGAGGCCACGACAGTGAGAGGCCTGCGTACCGCAAAAATGAACAAACAAACAACACAAAAACCCCACATGATCATCTCAGTAGATGCAGAAAAAGCATTAGATAAAATTCAACATCCATTCATGATAAAAATCTTACCAAAGTGGGTATAGAGGGAACACATCTCGACAAAATAAAAGCTATTTATGACAAACCCACAGTCAACATAATACTCAACAGTGAAAAGCTGAAAGCCTTCCCGCTAAAATCTGGAACAAGACAAGGATGCCCACTCTTACCACTTCCATTCAACATAGTATTGGAAGTCCTAGCCGCAGCAATCAGATGAAAAAAAGAAGGAAAATATATCCAAGTTGGAAGGGAAGAGGTAAAATTGTCATTAAATTCCGATGACATAACACTATATCTAGAAAACCCTAAAGACTGCACCAAAATTACTAGAACTGATAAATGAATTCAGCAAGGTACCATGATGCAAGATTAACATACAGAAATCTGTTGCATTTCTTTACACGAACAATGATATATCCGAAAGGGAAAGTAAAAAAAAAAAAATCCCTTTTAAAATCACATCGAAAAAATAAAATACTTAGGAATAAACCTAATCAAGGAGGTGAAAGACTTATATGTTGAGAACTATAAAACATTGATAAAGCAAACTGAAGGTGATTCCAAGGAATGGAAAGATATCTCATGCTCTTGGATTGGAAGAATTAATATTGTTAAAATGGCCATACTACCCAAAGCAGGCAACAGATTTAATGTGATCCTTATCAAATTACCTATGACACTTTTCACAGAACTAGAACAAATAATCCTAAAATTTATATGGAACCATAAAAGACCCAGAATTGCCAAAGCAATCCTGAGGAAAAAGAACAAAGCTGGAGGCATAACCCTCCCATACTTCAGACAATACTACAAAAATACAGTAATCAAAACAGCATGCTAATGGCACAAAATCAAACATATGGATCAATGGAACAGAAATGAGAGCCCAGAAATAAACCCATACATTTATGGTCAATTAATCTTTGACAAAGGAGGCAAGAACATACAATGGGGAAAACACAGTCTCTTCAGTAAGTGTTGTTGGGAAAACTGGACAACCACCTGTGAATCAATGAAGTTAGAACATGCCTTCACATCATACACAAAAATAAACTGAAAATGGCTTAAAGACTTCAATAGAAGACATGACACCATAAAACTCCTGGAAGAGAACACAGGCAAAACATTCTCAGATATAAATCACTGTAATGTTTTCTTAGGTCAGTCTCTGAAGGAAATAGAAATAAAAGCAAAAAAAAAAAAAAAAATGCAGAGAAAGCTTTCAACAAAATTCAACACCCGTTTATGATAAAAACACTCCAGAAAGTAGGCATAGAGGGAACTTTCCTCAACATAGTAAAGGCCATATATGACAAACCCACAGCCAACATCGTCCTCAATGGTGAAAAACTGAAACCATTTCCACTAAGATCAGGAACAAGACAAGGTTGCCCACTCTCACCACTATTATTCAACATAGTTTTGAAAGTTTTAGCCACAGCAATCAGAGAAGAAAAAGAAATAAAAGGAATCCAAATCGGAAAAGAAGAAGTAAAGCTGTCACTGTTTGCAGATGACATGATACTATACATAGAGAATCCTAAAGAAGCTACCAGAAAACTACTAGAGCTAATCAATGAATTTGGTAAAGTAGCAGGAGACAAAATTAATGCACAGAAATCTCTGGCATTCCTATACATTAATGATGAAAAGTCTGAAAGAGAAATCAAGAAAACACTCCCATTTACCATTGCAACAAAAAGAATAAAATATCTAGGAATAAACCTACCTAAGGAGACAAAAGACCTGTATGCAGAAAATTATAAGACACTGATGAAAGAAATTAAAGATGATACAAACAGATGGAGAGATATACCATGTTCTTGGATTGGAAGAATCAACATTGTGAAAATGACTCTACTTCCCAAAGCAATCTATAGATTCAATGCAATCCCTATCAAACTACCACTGGCATTTTTCACAGAACTAGAACAAAAAATTTCACAATTTGTATGGAAACACAAAAGACCCCGAATAGCCAAAGCAATCTTGAAAACGAAAAGCGGAGCTGGAGGAATCAGGCTCCCTGACTTCAGACTATACAACAAAGCTACAGTAATCAAGACAGTATGGTACTGGCACAAAAACAGAGATACAGATCAATGGATCAAGATAGAAAGCCCAGAGATAAACCCACGCACATATGGTCACCTTATCTTTGATCAAGGAGGCAAGAATATACAGTGGAGAAAAGACAGCCTCTTCCATAAGTGGTGCCGGGAAAACGGGACAGGTACCACATGTACCTATGTATGAAATTAGAACACTCCCTAACACCACACACAGAAATAAACTCAAAATGGATTAAAGACCTAAATGTAAGGCCAGACACTATCAAACTCTTAGAGGAAAACATAGGCAGAACACTATATGACATAAATCACAGCAAGATCCTTTTTGACCCACCTCCTAGAGAAATGGAAATAAAAACAAAAATAAACAAATGGGACCTAATGAAACTTCAAAGCTTTTGCACAGCAAAGGAAACCATAACCAAGACCAAAAGACAACCCTCAGAATGGGAGAAAATCTTTGCAAATGAAGCAACTGACAAAGGATTAATCTCCAAAATTTACAAGCAGCTCATGCAGATCAATATCAAAGAAACAAACAACCCAATCCAAAAGTTGGCAGAAGACCTAAATCGACATTTCTCCAAAGAAGATATACAGTTTGCCAACAAACACATGAAAGAATGCTCAACATCATTAATCATTAGAGAAATGCAAATCAAAACTACAATGAGACATCATCTCACACAGGTCAGAATGGCCATCATCAAAAAATCTACAAAAAATAAATGCTAGAGAGGGTGTGGAGAACAGGGAACCCTCTTGCACGGTTGGTGGGAATGTGAATTGATACAGACACCGTGGAAAACAGTATGGAGGTTCCTCAAAAAAACTAAAAATAGAACTACCATACGACCCAGCAATCCCACTACTGGGCATATACCCTGAGAAAACCATAACTGAAAAAGAGTCATGTACCACAATGTTCATTGCAGCTCTATTTACAATAGCCAGGACATGGAAGCAACCTAAGTGTCCATCAACAGGTGAATGGATAAAAAAGATGTGGCACATATATACAATGGAATATCACTCAGCCATAAAAGGAAATGAAAATGAGTTATCTGCAGTGAGGTGGATGGACCTGGAGTCTGTCATACAGAGTGAAGTAAGTCAGAAAGAGAAAAACAAATACCATTTGCTAACCCATATATATGGAATCTGAAAAAAAAAAAAGAAAAAAAGAAGAAGAAAAGGTCATGAAGAACATAGGGGCAAGACGGGAATAAAGATGCAGACCTACTAGAGGATGGACTTGAGTATGTGGGGAGGGGGAAGGGTAAGCTGGGACAAAGTGAGAGAATGGCATGGACATATATATATACTACCAAATGTAAAACAGAGAGCTAATGGGAAGCAGCCTCATAGCACAGGGAGATCAGCTCGGTGCTTTGTGACCACCTAGAGGGGTGAGATAGGGAGGCTGGGAGGGAGGGATACTCAAGAGGGAAGAGATATGGGGACATATGTATATGTATAACTGATTCACTTTGTTATAAAGCAGCAACTAACACACCATTGTAAAGCAATTATATTCCAATAAAGATGTTTAAAAAAATGAAAAAAAATAAACAAATGGGACCTAAGCAAACTTATAAGCTTTTGCACAGCAAAGGAAACCATAAACAAAATGAAAAGACAACCTATGGAATGGGAGAAAATATTTGTAAGTAATGTGACCGACAAGGAATTAATTTCCAAAATATACAAATAGCTCACACAACTCAATAACAACAACAACAACAAAACCCAGTCAAAAAACGGGCAGAAGATCTAAGTAGACATTTCTCCATAGAAGACATACAGAGCACCAAGAGGCACATGAAAAGATGCTCAACACTGCTTATTATTAGGGAAATGCAAATCAAAACTACAATGAGGTATCACCTCACACCAGTCAGAATGGCCATCATTAAGAAGTCTACAAATAATAAATGCTGGAGAGGACGTGGAGAAAAGGGAACCCTCCTATAGTGTTGGTGGGAATGTAGATTGGTGCAGCCACCATGGAAAACAGTATGGAGGTTTCCCAAAAAACCAAAAATATGGTTGCCATATGATCCAGCAATCCCACTCCTGGGCATATATCCAGAGAAAACTCTGATTGGAAAAGATACGTGTACCTCAACATTCATTGTAGCATTATTTACAGTAGCCAAGACATGGAAGCAACTGAAATGTCCATCAACAAATTAATGGATAAAGAAGAAGTGGTATATATATATATATATATATATATATATATATATATACATATATATATATACATATATATACATATATATATATATATATATACATACATATATATACATACATATACATATACATATATATATATATATATATACACACCATGGAATATTACTCAGCCATGAAAAAGAACAAAATAATGCCATTTGCAGCAACACGGATGGACCTAGAAATTATCATACTAAATGAAGTAACTCAGGTAAGACAAATATCATAAGATATCACTTATATGTAGAATCTAAAAAAAATGATATAGTAGCTCTATTTTTAGTTTCTTAAGGAACCGCCATACTGTTCTCCACAGTGACTATACCAATTCACGTTCCCACCAACAGTTTGGGAGGGTTCCCTTTCCTGCACACCCTCTCCAGCACTTGTTGTTTGTAGATTTTTTGCTGATGGCCATTCTGACAATCCCACTCCTGGGCATATATCTGGAGAAAAACATTGTTTGAAAGAATATGCACCACAATGTTCATTGCAGCATTGTTTACAATAGCCAAGACATGGAAGCAACCTAAATGGCCACTGACAGATGATTGCATAAAGAAGATGTGGTACAGGTATACAATGGAATATTACTCAGCCATTAAAGAGAAATAAGTCAGACAGAGAAAGACAAATACCACATGATTATATGTGGAATCTAAAAAAATGATACAAATGAACTTATTTACAAAACAGAAACAGACTCATAGACTTAGAGAACGAATTTATGGTTACCAGAGGGTAAGGTTGGGGGGAGGGATAGATTGGGAATTTGAGGTTGACATGTACACACTGCTATATTTAAAATAGATCACCAACAGGGACCTACTGTATAGCACAGGAAACACTGCTCAATATTCTGTAATAACCTAAATGGGAAAAGAATTTGAAAAAAATAGATAAATGTATATGTATAACTGAATTACTTTGCTGTACACCTAAACTAACACAGCATTGTTAATCAACTATATTCCAATATAAAATAAAAATTAAAAAATAAAGTAGTATTATCAGTTGAAAAAAAATTTTTAATGATATAAATGAACTTATTTATAAAACAGAAGCAGACTCACAGACATAGAAAACAAACTTATGGTTACCGAAGGGGAAAGGGGGTGGGAGAGGGTTAAATTAGGAGTTTGGGATTAGCAGATACAAACTACTATATATAAAACAGATAGATAATAAAGTCCTACCGTATAGCACAGGGAACTATATTCAATATCCTATAATAAACCATAAAGGAAAAGAATATGAAATATATATATATGTAAAGACACTCTTAAGAACATTTGGGGGCTTTCACAATAAAAAATTCTGCCATAAGAGAATTGACTAGAAAGCGGCATGAGGGTAATTTGGGGGGTGATAAAAATGTTCAATTCTTGTTTGGGGTGGTAGTTAAATGGGTGTATAGAATTGTCAAAAACTCACTGAATTGAACACTTAAGATTTGTTCATTTTATTGTAAAAAATTATATTTCAATTAAAAGAGAAAGAATAGTTATGAAAAAAAAATGAATGGACCCCTTTGAGAATCTGAAGAAATTCAATAGATCTATGGATCCTGCCTCTCCCAACAGTACACACACACACACACACACACACACACACACACACACACACACACACACTGCTACATAAATATCTGAACCTCATGGGTTAGGGAATTCCCCACAATGTCTGGTCATCCAGGTTCCTCCCCTGGTAAAATTCCTGGCAGCCAAAATCTGATTTTTTCTAAGCAGAAACAATGCCACACAGGTGCCATCTTTAAGGGAGCAATCTGGGGGTCTCCCCTCCCAGTGGGACAAGGAGATTGTGAAGCCATTTGGATCTCCTTCCGATGCTCCACCATGGCCCCCGGAGATGCTCTCTCTGTGCCTATCCATGGCGCTGCCTAGGGGATGCTGAAGTGAGTCTCAGCTTTGTTTCCCTCCTAATAGGGAGAAACCTGGCTGGTGGAACCGATTTACTCTCTACTCCCTCTGCCTCGGCCTCTAAGCATGGCTAATGAGTACGCCTGACCTCACAGGCTCACCCCAGCAGCTCCACAAATGTCACCCAAGATCCCTCCTGACATCCAAATGCAGAGGGCACGGTATTTTCAATTAAAAGTTATATCCTCCCATGTTTCGTTTCTCTACTCTTTCAAAAGCAACTTGCTGATAATTCCGGGCCCTTTGATGCCGAGCCAAGGGGCCAGGGTCGCTTTCTCACCTGAGTAGAATGTATTAATCTAACTTTCAGAGGAAGCTCAGGCTGTGGATGGCTCAGGGTTTCCACCAGCCGTGGTGAGGCCCAGAACGAAAGCCTACCTATCCTGGCCAAGGGCTGTGACTGAGGCATGGAGACATGCATAGGGGCAGGGGCTAGAGATGCCTGAGGACATGGTGACATGGATCCAAATGGAGGGGATGCTAAAAGGGGGTCTCAAGACCCATCAGAGCATCCCTGGCGTAAGGTGTAGCCTTAGCCCTGTGCTGCATCTCTGGGGTCCTGGCCTCTGGCCTCATTGCCACTCTGGCTCCAACACCACCTTTGCAGCTCTGCCTGAGTTAGATGCTCATCCTGTCTGGGGCACCCTCTGACCCAGGGGAGCTGGTGGTCTACTCCAGGCTCAGACCAGGCCTGCTCTGACCCAAGGCAGAGGGAGAGGCATCACAGCGGGGACACGATGTGAGTGATCTGGGAAGGTCTCCCTGCTCCAAAAGCTCTCTTCCACTGTCCCATCATAAAGCCTGAAGTTCCATCACTATAGACCCTTTCTTTGGATGAAACCTCTGGCTCTGCCATAAGGAGACACTGGGCAGCTCTGAACTGCTTTGACTCTTATTTATAAGATGGAGACACAAATATCTACCTCCTTGGGTTGATTTAACAATTAAACGAAGTAACCCGTGTAAAGTTCCTAGTGTGGCTCTTGGCATAGAAAAGGTGTGCAATTGACATTGGTTCTTTTAGCCCCTCCCTTTACCTTCCACAAGTGTGTCTGAGTTCAGAACTTTTCCAACAAAGAGGTGGCAGATGATGGGATGAGGGAGGGTGGGGAGGGGAAACAGGAGAGAAATCAGTTCACAGCCCAAGCCATTATTCAAGGAAAGAGGTAAAGAGGGAGGAAGGAAGGTAAGGAAGTGAGTTAGGAGGAAAGGAGTTAGGAAGTTAGTAAGAAAGAAAGAAAGGAAGAAGAAAGAAAACACCTCTACTTACCCTAGGCCAGGCCCCGTCCAGGGTGCTGAGGGTAAAGAGGCAGGAATGACCTGCCCTTAGAAGTACCCGTCTGGTAGTAGGGCTGGGTAGGGAGTGGGGCAGAGTAGCAAACAGGCCCAGTTATTATGGGGTGGTGAGTGATGACTGGGGAAGCTGGAGACTCAACCGGGGTGTTCAAAGACACCCCCATCATCACCCAGCAAACGCTCCTCTGTGGCTCCCCTCCATCAGGGTGATCACTCAGGTCTGCCCTACTTAACCTTCAGTGGCATGCTGCTTTCTTCCTGCTGGATTCCCTGCCCTCACCATGACCCTTCACCATGACCCACCATAATCCCCCCATCAGGTCCCCACCCACCTCTCAGCCCCTTCCTCTGCTCCCCTGGCAGCAACAGGACCACTGAGCTGTGGGATCGTATTTACATGCTTCCCGGCCTCCAGGCCATTGCTCCTGCTGGCTCTTCTGACTGAAACACCCTTCCCCAACCCAGCCCTCCAACATGGCTGACCCTATGGAAAAAGAGTTCAAGAAACAGAACCTATTATTATGGACCGGAAGTCTCAACGCAGACATCCCCTCCTCCCCACGGCCTTCCTCTCTGCTGCGCCTCCTCGGCTGTGCTTCCCCAGCACCCCGATCACCTGCCATTTATCCCATGTCTCGCTCACCATGGTACCCGCTGCAACTAGCTCAACGCCTAGTGGTGCACAGCAGGGCCTCAAGGAAAGTGTGCTGCTGCTGATCACCGGCTGAGCTCTGGGGTGAGTAAGCAGATCGGGCTTTGCCCTCAGGGGGCTTCCCACGAAGTCTAGTGGGAAGATAGACACTAATCAGATAAAAATGCTAATTCATTAATAATTATAAGCAATGATAAAGCTGATGGAGAACAGATTCTGGGAACCATGGGAATGGGCAGCAGGGGGACTGTACCTAGTCGTGGTGGTCTTGAGGGTGTCTCTGAGGTGTGACCTTTGAGCTCGCAGCAGGATGAGAGGAGACTAGAGGAGGGGTGATTTGGGGTGGAGAAGTTACCAGATGTGAAGGAGGCCGAGCTAGCTGCTGAAGGACTAGAGAACGAATCCAGCCCTGGGGAAGGGGCTGGTGAGAGCTATAGGACACTGGGACCCAGACAAGCAAGGTGAAGGAGACAGCCTCAGCCAGAAACCGGATGAATCAGGAAGTCCAGGGACAAAGACTGAGGTCAGACGGAGGGCCATGAAGCAAGGAGAGAGTGGCGTGGCTCTCCCCCATCACCACCCCCGCCATCAGCATTTATTCACAGGGCATCCAGCTGAGGACAGCCCAGCCAGTCCGAGATCTGGTGGCTTTCAGCCTTCTCAGCCAGCCTGAGATGCCTGAACAGGGCTGTCCTGGGCCCAGGTGGGGCTAAGAACTGGGCCACATCAGAAGCAGCAAGCCCAGCCACCCAGATGGGGCCCGGCAAGCCTTGTCCCACTGAGCAGGGCTTAAATTAGACACCCTGCCCTAACCAACATGGCTTTCATTTCTCTTTTTTGAACCTTATACATTTTTTGTTTGCTTTTGGTTTGGACATAGAAGGATATCAACATTAAATTAGGAAAATCACAGCAGCTTCCACAACCTACTAAAACAGTCAACAGAAGAGGGAAAGGGACCCGCAGGGGCAGACACAATTCCCCATGTGGGCAGGGGGTGTTGGGTGGAACGTCTGGTCCAAGATGACTAAGGCTTACTCAGAGCTCATTCTAGGCCAGCCCTGTTCCAAGCAACTTTAGTATATTAGCTTGCTCATCTTCCCAACGACTCTTATTATTAACGGTTTGTGGATAAGGAACTTCAGGAAGAGAAAGGTTAAGTGACTTTCCCAAGGTCACGCAGCTACTAAGGAAGGAGAATTCAGAGTCCACAGCCTCTGCTCTTGACCACATCGCACTCAGCGTCTCAGTATGTCTTCAAGCTGCTAAGAGACGTGCCAACTTGGTCTTCAAGAGTCACTCAGGTTTGATAGGACAAGATCTGACACGAGTGGTTCTTTCATTCATTTCCAACATACTTATTTAGCACTCACTGTAGGAACGAATCCAGAGAAGAACGGGGAAAGAGGGCTCAGGG
>NW_006780610.1:7202082-7210672 GCF_000442215.2 Lipotes vexillifer | reverse complement strand
AGAGTGCTCAGGTGGAGGGAACAGCATATGCAAAGGCCAAGAGAGGGCAGCACGTCATCTGAGGAACTAAAGAAACTCAGGGTGGCTGGAGTAATACAAGGATGCTCAGAGCCAGCCTTGCCCCTGGCACCGTCCCTTCTATTGCTCCTTTCCCAGCTGCATCCTCATCACCCTCCTTATTGCCATAATAAGAGCTAACATCCATTGCATGCTTAGGACATGCCATACTAAGCTCTCTGCAAGATTATCTCGTTAAGTCCTCTCCACAACCCTTAGGGGTGAGGACTATTGCCATCTCTATTTTACAGGAGAGCGAACTAAAGCACGGAGGTAAGTAACTCGCCCAAAGCCACGCAGCCCGTCAGTAGTGGAGGCAGGATCCACAGCAGCTGCTCCCACCCTCCCGTCTTCCCTGGCTGTACCCTCGTGACATGTACGTACCTGTTTTAGAAGCTTCCAGCCCTCATCCCCACATTCCTATTGCTCTGTGCACCCGTGTGCCACGCTCCCATCCCTCCTGCTGGTTTGCTCTGCCCCCTCTAAGTCCTGGTCAGGTTTCCCCTGCCCAACAGTCCCCCTGGCAGGACCCGGGCAGCTCACAGCCGCCAGGTTCCCTCCCTTGCTGTGTCTGATGTAGGGTGGAGGAAAGGGTGGAGGGCGGTGCAGAGGGTCAGCAGACCGATTTTGGTTTTTTCCAAACAGGTTTCCTAGGCATCTTTGAATTAATGGCGCAGAGATAAAGGAGGCATTTCGGCTACTATCCAAAGCAGCTGTCAAGCCAGGCCAGGGACCCGCTGAGAAATAGCCCTACCCCTTCCCCCCTACCGTGGGTACCTGTATCCAAGGGAACTGCAGGCTCAGTGCTTCTCGAGCCCTATCTGCAGCCTGGCTGGCAGAGAGACCGGGGAAGCCAAACCATCTGAGAGAGGAACCTACCGGTAACGAGAGCCCCTTTCCGGCTCTGTGCGGAGCTTCTAGCCAGCGGAGCCCCAGTGTGCTTCAGGAGAGGACAGAGGAAGAGGCGGGAGCCATTTTGTTGGCTTCTCTGAAAAAGCCTGTGTGTGTTTCACATGTGCGTGTAATTTTGTGAGCTGGGGTGTCTGGCAGTGGGGGGTGTCTAGGTGTCTCAGACTATGATGCAGGTGTCAAGAGCAGGGGCTCTGGAGCTTACCTGCCTCATTCCAAAGCCCAGCCCTGTTACTTAACTGTCTGTGTGACATTAGGCAAGTTGCTTAGCCTCTCTGAGCTTCAGCTTAGAGCGTCTAGCTAGTGCTTTAATGGTTGAGTATTGTTATTACTTAGGGTCTCTTAGTGGATTTATGTGCCTGCTTGAGTCTGGGCTCTGTGCCTGCTTTATGGATCTGTGGGATTCTTGTAGGCAACTCAGTGGATAGAAAATGTGGCCTGGAGCCAGGAGAGCTTTCACTGTGGATCCTTCCCTGGCCAAGGCCGTGGACACTGATAGCCAGACTCTTTCACGTCTGGAGTCTGGGGGCCGAGACTCTTGGGAAGGCCTGGCTCGTTCTAGGATGAACATATAGGGAGCTCCCAGAGAAATCAGTCCCCGACTCACACTATCACACCTGGCACAGTCCTCAGGGATCACCTAGGAGCCCAAATCCCTCTCTTAAAGATGGGGAAACTGAGGCCTAGGGTCCTTGGTTCCTTCCTTGCTGTGTCTGAAGCAGGGAGGGTGGCTGTCAGTGCAGAGAGTCATGGGCCTATTTTGTTTTTTCCCAACAGATTTCCTATCAGGCCAGGTCCTCAGTGAAGCAGTGGCCAAGACGAGGTGGGAACTGAGGGCTTCTGCCACCCTGGAGAAACACACAAGCATCCCCAGCCCTAACGAGAAGGGGACAACTTATCCCAGGGCTAAGTATACCGTAGGCACTCAATAAACAGCTTTTTTTTTTTGGCCCTGCCTTCACGGATCTCTCCGGTGCCTCTCAGCCACCACTTCAGTCCCTCCATCCATCCTTGCACCCGTCTCAGAGTTAAGAGCACCTACTGTGTGCCAGGCTTGGGGCTAGGTGGTGAGTACAGTCATGGCGTCTGCTCTCTAGAAGCTTATCACCTAGTAGGGGAGATGTGCTTTAATCAGAGCACCCCACAGGTATATGCAAACGAAGGAAGAGTAATCACTGTTCTCACTGAGGAGGAAGAAATGAGGAAGCCCAAGGAGAGCCCAGTCCAGTCCTTCCGATAAAGTGATGTTGGAACTCGGATCTGAAGGATAGGGTGAGGGCCGCTCAGGGGAGGAACTGGCACCCGCAAAGTATCTGAGAGGGCGGCGTGCCTGGGGCACAGGAGTGGAAAGAAGTAAGTCACCCAGGTGATCAGACACAGACGGTGCACCGGAGTTGTTTGTAGGCTCACAAGAGACCCCCATGGAGGCTCGGCCCCCTCTCTCAGGAGAGAGGAGGATGTGTGTGTGTAGGGACTGGGGTACTATTGGCAGATGGCAGGTGTGGGAGAGCGGGCCGCACCCACACGCATGCGTGCCTGTCCCCATGCTGTTCTGCTCCCCAGTTATTTGCAGCCTCCCCTCCAGCTGTTTGCAGCTCTTCCTCCCAGGCGTTTGCAGTTCAACACTCCAGCTCTCTGCAGTCGCTCCCCGCTTATTTGCAGGCCTTATCCTCAGGAGTGTGCAGTCACCACCCCAGCTGTTCGCAGCCACCTCTCCAGCTGTTCGCAGCTACCACCCTCGGCTCTTAATCATCCCTCTCCGGATGTTCGCAGCCACCGCCCCTGTGATTTGCAATTTGCACCTGCTTTGGGCATCAGGTAAGGCTTGCTCAAGATTAGTTCTAACAACAACAGCAGTTAGTATTAGCTAATAACTGAGTGCCTGTTTTATGCGAGGGGCTGTAACATGTGCTTTTACATGCACTCTCTGGTCTGATCTTACAGCAGCCCCGTCATCTGTTCATGAACAATTTCTGGCATGTCTACTAAACATCAGGCTCTGCCAGGTGCTGTGTATAGAGTGAAGACCAGAACAGGTCACTGTCCTCCTGGAGCTTTTGGTCTCATGAAGGAGACAGGTGTTAATAAAGTAATGACACCCGTAAGTGTGTAATCATAAAGCGAGGCAGTTCCATGCAGAAAGCAGAGGTACTTGAGATGAACAGGTGATCAGAAGAGGTCCCCCTGGGGCGATGAATCTTGAGTTGGGAGCTGGAGAATGAGCACGATTAGACATGGCTGGGGTGGGGGTGGGGTGAGGGATGAGAAGAGCCTCCAGGCAGATGGGGATCCACATTGAGTGACCTGGTCAGATTGGCTGCGAAACTGTTGCTCTATGTAAAGAATGACTTGTAGGGGTACAAGAGTGAAAGCACCAACCATCCAGGTGAGAGACGAGGGAACCTTGGACTAGGGGGTGGCAGGCACTAGAGGGAGATTTTAGGAGGCAGACAGACAGTACCGGGTGATGAGGAGGGCAGAGGCCAAGATGGCTTCCAGGTTTCTGATCTGGGCTACTGGATGACCAGTGGTTTCAAACTCTGAGCTGAGAGCAGGGAGGAGGACCAGGGCAGGGCAAGGGGGAGCACGAGGGCAAGGGATAAGGAGCTGGATGACACTGGGAACAGGCCTTTGCAACAGGGCTGCCCAGAGGCGGGCGCCCAAGCCTCGGGCTCTGAGACAGACTCTGTGCTCAAACCCTAGGCTTCCTCCTAGTCGTTTCTCCTGAGCAGGTTCTTGAACCAGTCTGTGCCTCGACTTCCTCATCAGTAACATGTAGCGGGTGAGGAGAGATTATCCCAAAGCCTATTGGTCTGTTAGTACTTTAAATGAGCTGTTGTCGTTTATACCCCAGACCGCAGCTTGGTGCATGGCACGTAGTAGGAACTCACTGAATTGTTGTTGAATAACTGAATGAATGATGGACCAATGAGGTGGGGCCTGGGGTGAGTTGTAGGAGACTTGCGAGGAAAGGGTGTCCCTGGCGGAGGAAACAGCCGGTGCACAGGCAGAGAGACGCGGAAGGGCGTGGCGCACTCAAGACACCAGACATAAAGTATTCTAAGTGGAGCACAGGACACGTGAAGGGACAGGCAAAGGCTCAGGCTAGGGAAGCAGGCAGGGCCTAGGTCACAAGGCTCTGTAAGTCCTGCAGAGGTGTTTGGACCAGACCCTGAGAGTCCCAGGGAGCCACAGAGGACTCAGAGCAAGGAATGGCAGGGCCTGGGAGCCCTAAGAAGGATGAATTAAAGCAGGGGAGACTGGGGGCTGAGGGCTCATTAGAAGCCTTCTACAGTAATCCAGGTGAGGGATGGTCTTTTATTTTTTTATTTTTTAATTATTTTTAATTCAGTGTTTTTGTGCACTTAGCAGGTACCAAGAACTTGTTAGGGCTTCGTCCCCCAGGATATGGATAATACAGTTTGTCTGATCACCTGTCTCTCCCCTCCCTTCCACCCACCTTGGGACATTATCTCTCTCCCAGGGAACACTTTTCCCTGTAGGAAGGTCGGGCCAGGGCAGGAAGGGCAGGAAAGAACCAGCATCAACACCTTGGTGAGTGGTTCTGGAGACCATACTTAGGAAGGGTCATAATTAGATCTGGTCTGAGACCGTGGCTGCTAGTTTTGGGGACAGGCCTGGTCCCCAGAGTGTTCACTGTCTCAGTCCTTCCCTCCCTGCAGCTGAAGAACGTGTCCATGGTCAAGGCCAAAGTGAGAATGAGTGAAGTTGAGGGTCACAGGTGTGTCCTCCCCCAGGCTGAGCTTGTAGACGCTGTCACCCATCCCACTGCCCCTGGGGTCAGGGACCTCAAGGGAGAGTGCCCCTGGGAGGAAGGAAAGGAGTTTTCATAGGAAAGCTTGTTTCTGTGTATTTGCTCGCCAGCCTGCCTTCCTGATACTATTAGCAGAGCACGAACATTAGCCTCTCTGGGGGCAGACGGAGGGCTTGCACCATGGACAGGATGCTCTGAAACATGTAGACTGCTTGGGCCCTGCCCTCGTTCTGAATCCGAATCTCATGAAGCCAGGCCAGGGAGTCTGCATTTCACAAACTCCCCCAGTGAGTCTGATTTATGCTAAGGCAGTGCTTCTCAAACAGCAGAGGACTTGCCCGTGGATCCTCTAAAGCCCAGGTTCTAATCCACTTGGTCTGGGATGGGGCCCGAGATTCTGCATTTTCACAAGCTCCCAAGTGAGGCCCAGGCTCTTGGTCCACGGACCACACCCTGAGCAGCAAGGCACTAAAGGTTGAAGCTTCTGATTTCCCAACTTTTTTTTCGGGGAACAAACCCCTCTCAAAAGAAACCTTGCACAGTGTCTCAGTGTATGAAACAGATGACATTAATATAAAACTATCGTACACATACAAATGTGCGAGGCTTACTTATTACAAAACCTGTCAGTGAAACAAGGCAGTTTTGATGAAGACAGAAGTCTAATGTTGAAGGTTTCAACTGCTATTTTACATGGACCTCATCATCCATCATATTCGAGCCAAATATGTGCAGCAGCCCCAGTGCTACAGCACTGAGGCTGCACCTGCAGGTGATGGAGGAGAGAGGCTGGCCTGACACCCACTTCTCAGTGTGGGGATCAAGGTGCGTGCGGACTTCGCTTTCCTTCCCCTCTCTATCCACCGCGTCCCTCCCTGCCAAGCAGCTGCTGCTAAATATAGCCTGAGGTGGCCAGGCTTCCTAGGGGAGGTGTGATAAGAGGAGTCCGCGATGCCAGGCCCACTAATCTGGCAGCCTGGGAGGACAGGAAGGGCTGGGATGGGCCAGGCCCTGCGGCCGCCCCGGCTCTTCTGGCAGGACGTGGCTGTGCCTGCAGGACTTCGCAGAAGCGTGGGAGTGGCTCATCTGTTGGGAAGGCACGAGGCTGGCAGGAGGGGGCTTATGGGAAAGATCAGGCTGGTGGAGCCGGGAGGACCCCAGTGGGAACCTTGGTGGTGCCACTTGTTCCCTGTATAGCTCTAGGTAAGTTGTTTGACCTCTTTGGGCGTCAGATGAAAGAGGGATACATTAGGGAGCCTCTGTGCATTAAGGGGTGATAAAGTGGGATAATGTTTGTGAAAGTCTCTGCTCCCCGTAGATTTTGTGTTCTTGTGTTTCCCCAGCTGGAGGTCAAGGTTCTCAGGGCACTGCCCAGCTCAGTCCTGTTGGTACAAACCCAGGCTGCCTTTTCAGCATGCAGTTTATACAGTCTCTGACAGCACCGCACCCTTAGGGGAACCCTGGGGTTTCAGTCCACCCACGGGCCGCCAGGCCATAGCAATCAATGCTGATAGAAGCCCAGGCAGAAGCAATCGCTCTTTCACCTGAGCTCTGTGGTCTTGGCCCACCCCTTGGTCATCACCTAACACCTTGAATGGAGATGCCCCATTACTTAGCCTGACTGTCCCATCACCAGGGAGCTCCTTGAGGGCAGAGGTGGCACCCCATTCACCCTGGCACCACCCAAGTCCAGCCCAAGGGCAAGTCCAGAGCTGGCACCAGTGAGGATTTATAGACTGACAGTAGCCAGTTCCTTCCCTCTTTATGTATGGATGCCTATTAACCCCTCCAATCATAGCGCCCTCCACACAGCTAATTCCAGGGCTGCAAGGCTCATACCCTTGAGCGACACCCTCCTCCCTCTGCTCTCCCAATCCACCTCCTTCCTTTTCTCCCAAATACTGCTAAAGGTTTGTCTTCTGTAGGACATCTTCCCTCCCTGGGGAGGCAGGGCAAGGGAAGGGAAACCTACAAGTAACCCCCATGGCACTGCACAGAATTCTCACAGCAACCCTGGAAGGGCTGTATCAATGTCATACCCATTCTACAGTTGAGGAAACTGAGGCTCAGGGAGGTCGGGCGTCTTGTGACAGAGCACGTAAGTAGAGCCGGGCTTCCAGCCCAGGTCTGCTGGCTCTCAGCGTCCTCCCCCGGGCTGGCTGCCTTCCTGCTTCCCCACTGGACCATGACTCAGGCGGCTCCTTACCCTGTGGCTCCTGTCAGAACTCCTGGCCTCTATCTGTGCTTTATTTGCTAATAGCCTCAAGTCCTTCCAAGTCTGCTCTCTTGGCTGCAACCCCAGGCCACCAGGCTCTCTCAGCCAGGGCCCCTGACGAGCTCTCTTCTCCAAATGGGCACCTGGAGCATAACACAGGCCACTGAGCATGGAGAACAGACTTCCAGCAGCGCGAACTCAAAGGCACCTCTCTCCCTCTGTTCTGAGGCTGAGGTAGGGGACACACAGCATCTGACTCAGACACAGCATCATAGCTACAAGAGGAACATCATGTCACAAAATGCCAAAGGTTGTCCAGCACCATGTGTGTGCACGTCCCGAGTGAATGGGCAGGGCTGTCAGAGCTAAGGGTTTTCAGAGGAGGAGGGCTCCTGGGACCTGGAGTGGTCAGGGAAGGCTTCCTGGGAGAGGAGGGAGGGATCTGGATTTCAAAGAGTAAGGGCAACTGGAGAAGGTGAGAAAGGCAGTGCCCTACTCATGCATGCATAAGGCCTGCAGGCTGGTCTGCTGGGTTGTCGGCCAGGCTGGGGCTGAGAAGAAGCTGGCAATGGCTGATGGCACAGCAGTGATGAGCACTCAGCCAAGGGTCGGAACCCCTCTGCCCACAGGAGCTGAGTTAGTCAAGAAGCCAAAGAATCCCCAAGTCTTTGTCTACCACGGGAGATGGCCTCGCATGGTAGACTCTGGGACCATGCAGACCTGGGTCCAAATCCTGGTTCTTCCACTTCCTGATTCCATGACCTTGGGCATGAACCTGTCAGACCCTGGATTCCCCTATCTGTAAAATAGGGAATGATAATCCCTATTTTATAGGTGTCCTGTGAGAATTAAAGGGCATTACAATTAACTAACATTTATCGATCACAAAGTAAACCACTATTCTAAGTGCTATACACATTCTAAATAATTCCATCCATGTAATACCCCCACAGGGTGAATTTATTATTACCACCCTTTTGTAGACAAGGAAGTGGAGGTATAGAGACAGGAAGTGAGTTGGTGGTAAGTGGGAATGAGGTTTGAATGAAAGGAGTTGAGTGTCAGAACCCAACGTCTTAACCTCTGTACCAAGTAATTATTTAGATACCTCCTGGGAATATCTCATCCACCTCTGGCATCAACCACCATCTCCGTGCGGATGACTCCCAAGGCTTGACCTCCAGCCTAGACCTCCTTCTTGAGCTTTAGACCTTCAAGTGCAATGAAGCTCTAGACATTTCTACCAGGTGTGCCTCACTCCCAGCAGGCCCCGAATGAGCTCCTCATCACCCATTCCAAACCCGATCTTCCTCCTGGGTCCCCTCAGACAATCAATGGTACCACCAGCCCCCTTTGTCCAAGTCAGAGACCCGGAGTCACCCTAGAGTCTTTCTCCCCGCCCCCATCTCCACTGCTTGAACTCATACCCGCAGCATGGCCTGCCTGGACTATTGCAACAGCTTCCAGGCTCAAGCCTACTTCCCTCCACCTCCAAAACCCCAAATCTGGTACCTGCACAGCAGCAAGAGCGGTCATTGGCTCAGCCGTTCCACGGAGCTCGCCTGGCTCCAGAGGACAGACCTAGTGCTCTCTGCGCATTTAAGACTCTCCTTCAACTGGCTCCTGCTGGAGCC
>NW_006780610.1:7167782-7202054 GCF_000442215.2 Lipotes vexillifer | reverse complement strand
TTTGCGCTTTCAGGGCCCCCCTTCAACTGGCCCCTGCTGAAGCCGTGACTTGGGCCCACTCTCCAACCTTCTCCTCTTTATTCGTTCATCTCTGTCTCCCCAGGGTTAAGCACGGTGCCAAGCTCACTTAGTGTGCCTCATACATGGCCTTCGGTTACAGAAATGGATGAAGGAGTGAAATCTGCTAAGGCCAATCCCGGCAGACTGGGCAGCAAAGTCACTGCTTTAAGATGCAGCTTTGTGAGCGGTGGCTGGAGCAGCTGGGGCGTGGAAGAGGCCTGATGTAGCTTCTGACGGGACACAGGACTCTGCAGAGGGCCCTAAGGGGGCTTCTGAGAAGCCGAGTGGGCGATGAAGGGGAGGGGTGTTTGCAATGAGGCTTTTCTCTTAAATGCCCATCTGCAGAGTTCCTAGTCCCTGCTCCCTCCATCCTTTGAGCCTCTGTCTCATTCCAGCATGTCCTGCTCCTCTCTGTTTCCAAACCCTATTTTCTTTTTCTTTCTAGTACCTGGTTCGCTATTGTTATTTTTGGTTAAATTGTTGACTGTCTCCTTCTGCTAGACTAGGACCTCCATGAGAGCAGGATCTCGTTCCACCTTGTTCACTGCTGATGCTCAGCACTTAAAACAATGCAAGAGGGCTTCCCTGGTGGCGCAGTGGTCGAGAGTGCGCCTGCCGATGCAGGGGACACGGGTTCGTGCCCCGGTCCGGGAAGATCCCACATGCCGCGGAGCGGCTGGGCCTGTGAGCCATGGCTGCTGAGCCTGTGCATCCGGAGCCTGTGCTCCGCAACGGGAGAGGCCACAACAGTGAGAGCCCCGTGTACCACAAAAAAAAAAAACAAAAAAAAAAACAAAAAAAAACAAAAACGGTGCAAGAAACTCAACAGATCTTTGTTGATTGAAAAAAATAGGGTGAAAAAATTAAAGGGCTGGTATGGAACTAACCATGCTGCATCTTAATTAAAAAATGATCTAATAGTCTTTTCAACCAATGGTGCTGGACAACTCTCTAGATATACTTATTATGCATTCTGTATATTTATTATATACTTATATGTAGACACATATGTATATTTTATATGTATGTATACGTGTTATGTATATATACATAAAGTCTTATGACTCACTCATAAGATGAACAGCTCAACGTCTCAATTAAAACATGAGCAGAAGACTTGAACAGACAATATCCAAATGGCCAATAAACACATGAGAGGATGTTTATCATCACTGGCCATTGGGGAAGTGCAAAGTAAAGCCTCAATGAGATACTACTACACACTTATTAGAATGGTTAAAATTCAAAGACTGAGAATAACAACTTTTAGCAAGGTCATGTCCATCGCATGCGGCTGATGAGAATGTAAAACAGTACAACTACTTTGGGAAACCGTTGAGCAATTCTTTACGAAGCTAAACATACTCCTTCCAAGTGACCCAGCAATTTCATTCCTAGGTATTTACCCAAGAGAAATGAAAACATGCAAAGGTTTCTATACAAATATTCATTCATAGTTATTTATAATGGCTCAAAACTCAAACCAAATTGTCATCAACAGGTGAGCGGATAAACAAATTACAACTGTTTATTATTCAGCAGTAAAAATGAATGAACTACCGATACAGGTAACAACGCCGATTAATCTCAAAATCATTACACTGAAAGAAGCCAGACAAAAAAGACTATGTATGTTGTGTGATTATACCGTCTCATTCTCTTACGTGAGACTCCGGGAAAGACAAATCTAATCTGAAATGGCAGAAAGCAGATCAGTTAGCTGGGGTTGGGGGAGGGGGGAGAATGACTAAAGAAGAGACACAGAGGAACTTTTCCTGGTGATGGAAACATCTGTGTCCTGATTGTGGTGGTTAGTGAGGCAGATGCACAAACTTGTCAAAACTCATCCAGTTGTACACTTAAGATTAGTGCATTTCACTGAGGGTTAATTATATCTCAATAAAGGTAATTTTTTTAAAAAAAATTTAGAAAAACTATATAAAAAAAAAGTGTAAAATATGTAGAAATCAGAGGTCCAGAGATGCATACATGGGCTGTGAACTCACTTCTGGAAATGGAGTCAGAGCCAATTAAAGACTTACTTAATTTGAATTAATGTGGATTCACTCCATTTAAGGTAATGAGAGTCTTGCAGAAAACACACATTACTCTCTCTCCATCAGTTCCCTCCATATTATAACTGGTCTGTCTCTTCACACCTTTTGCTGCTCCTGGACCTTCTGTTGCCCTTCATGGTCACAAGCCATAAAGAGGAGGCTTGGCCTCCCCAAATTCAGGGCACGTGGGAAAAGTCCTGGGCTCTTCTCTCCGAAATGTCTGGTCCAAATCCCAGCTCTGCCAAGTCAATTGATCCCTTTGTACCTTAAATTTCTAAATCTAAAAGTCAAAGACATTTAAAGTGTTGCCTTTTGCAAAACATTCTCTGACATAAATTGTACCAATGTTTTCTTAGGTCAGTCTCCGAAGGCAATAGAAATAAAAGCAAAAATATACAAGTGGGACCTATTCAAACTTGTAAGCTTTTGCACAGCAAAGGAAACCATAAACGAAATGAAAAGACGACGTACGGAATGGGAGAAAATATTTACAAATGATGTGACCAACAAGGGATTAATATCCAAAATATACAAACAGTTCATACAACTCAATAACAAAAAACAAACAATGCAATAAAAAAAAATGGGCAGAAGGCCTAAATAGACATTTCTCCAAAGAAGACATACAGATAGCCAACAGGCACATGAAAATATGCTCCACATCGTTTCCTATTAGAGAAATGCAAATCAGAACTACAATGAGGTACCACCTCACACTGGTCAGAATGGCCACCGTTAAAAAGTTTACAGATAACAAATGCTGGAGAGGGTGTGGAGAAAAGGGAACCCTCCCACACTGTTGGTGGGAATGTAAATTGGTGCAGCTACTATGGAGAATAGTATGGAGGTTCCTTAAAAAACTAAAAACAGAGTTGCCATATGATTCAGCCATCCCACTCGTAGACATATATCTGGAGAAAACTAGAATTCGAAAAGATACATGCACCCCATGTTCATAGCAGCAGCACTATTTACAATAGCCAAGACATAGAAGCAACCTAAATGTCCATCGACAGATGAATGGATAAAGATGTGGTATATTAGAATATTACTCAGCCATAAAAAGAATGAAATAATGCCATTTGCAGCTACATGGATGGACCTAGAGGTTATCATACTAAGCAAAGTAAGTCAGAAAGAGAAAGACAAATACCATACGATATCATAGCACAAATGAACTTATCTACAAAATAGAAACAGACTCACAGACATAGAGAACAGACTTGTGGTTGCTAAAGGTAAGAGTGGGGTGGGGGAGGGAAGGATTAGGAGTTTGGAGCTAGCGAGTGCAAACTATTATACATCGAATGGATAAACAACAAGGTTCTACTGTATAGCACAGGGAACTATATTCAATATCCTGTAATAAAATGTAACAGAAAAAATATGAAAAAGAAAAGAAAGTGTCACCCTTTGGTTGAGGCTAGTGGATAGGGAAGGGATCCTGAGCATCCTCAGGTGCCCTGACCTTTCCCACCTCGTCCAGGTGAGGTTGCCACGTAAAACACATATCCCAGGTAAGTGTGACTTCAGATAAAAGGTGAATGGATTTGGGGTATAAGTAAATATTGTATGGGGCATACATATACCAGGATATCACATGGGACGTATGCTAATAAAGCATGTTGTTTATCTGAAATTCAAACTTAACTGGGTGTCCTGTTATTTTCATTTGTAAAATCTGGCAGCCCTATTCTAGGTGGCCTTGATACACTAACCTAGAACCTGTCGGGCTCCAACAGCTCCTAAGCCAATATGAGCTGTGGGCTAGTAAATCTCTTTAATTCTTCCATTGGGATATAGAAGGGAGATGAAGGAGGTGGAGTGGACCTGAGCAAGGACCACCACCATGGCCCTCCCCGGCTCATCCAGCTCTGCAGCTTGATAAAACTTTATGTGTTCAACTTTACAAATCCTCCTGAATGGGAGCCAGGAGGACACAGCCTTGCTGTTCTGCAGAGGAATTCTGGACCTGGTGGAAGGAGCACTGGGAATCAGAAAACAGCTCTGGGCAAGTAATTTAAAATCCCTCTCTCTGGGCTTCCCTGGTGGCGCAGTGGTTGAGAGTCCGCCTGCTGATGTAGGGTACACGGGTTCGTGCTCCGGTCCGGGAAGATCCCACATGCCGCGGAGCAGCTGGGCCCGTGAGCCATGGCCACTGAGCCTGCGCGTCTGGAGCCTGTGCTCCGCAACGGGAGAGGCCACAACAGTGAGAGGCCAGCATACCGCAGAAAAATAAAAAACAAAAAACAACTCTCTCTCTGATTCAGTTTCTTCATCTCTAAAATGGGCCTCAAAAAAAGTTAAAATACAAGTTACAGAAAAATAGGAGAAAAAAGTCACAACGTGGATAATGGACAAAGGAGTTTTGCCCAGAATATATTAAAATCTCCACAAAATAAGAAAAAGGCAAAAGTCCCAATGTGGAAAAAAAAAAAAAAATGGGCAGGAGATACAAGCAGGTAATTCACCGGGGGAAAAAATACAAATGGAGGATAAGCATATGAAAAGAGGCACCTGATTAATAACCAGGAAAATGCAAATCAAAACCACAATGAGACAGCACTATTTGACAATCAGATGGGCAGAATGAAAAAGACTGATAAAATCTAGTGTGGGGAGAAGGTAGGGAAATCAACCTAGGTCGCTGGTGGGAATGTAAATTAGAATGGCTTTGGGGAAGACAATTAAAGATATAAAAATGATAGCCTGCTGACTCTTTGACCAGGCAATTCCACTTCTTGCTTTGTATCCGATAGATATTCTGACACATGCACAAAAACACGTGTAGACAATAGCCCTCCCTGCAACACTGCTTTTCACAGAGGTCACTGCAGCAACTTCAATGTCCATCAATGAAATAGATAACTCATGGCACAGAAATCCTGACAGCCGCCAAGAAGAATGAATATGAATGTAGCTCTAAAGACATATGTCATCTGAAAAAAAGAGCAAAGTTTCAGCATAGTACATTTTGTACTGTCCCATTTATATAAAAAAGTACAAGTATATCTGTGTCTGTACATCTGTGCCTATGTAGATGTATAGATCTCTATCTAGATATATGTACAACGGCATAAGTGTTTAGAAGACATCTAGATTACAGACCAAACTGCAAAATCGCTGAGAGGCAAATCGGGGAGAGGGCTAGTGGAGGGGGTACTCTTCCTCCCTCGGAGATTCCTGCACTGTTTGAAAAATTTGCAGCAAAATATTATATCCACCTATTTACTTTTATCATTTAAGAACTTGGTTTGCAGAATTGGGTGTGTGGGGGGGTTCTCCCTCCTTCACTCTGCTTCTGTCCATCACAGTGTCCCATACATGGCTGACTTCTGCTAGCCTCCTGTCTCGGAAAAAAGCCTCCCTGTCCCTGTCCACGCTGAGCCACTGGACCTGGGCCGTCCACCCCATCTCGGCCACCTCTGTCCATCCTGCTTCTTCTGGGCCCTTCCCTGCCAGCCGGACACTCTTGCATCCTCGGCGTCCCCACCACCACTTCTTTCCATCACTATTTCTGCTTATTCCAGCTGCCATCTCACTTGCCCCACTTACAGAGCAAACCTCGTGAAAGAGGACTCCCTCCCCTTGACTCACAATCCCATGTTATCTAGCTCTTATTCCTGACAAATAAGGCAACACTGCCCTGGACGTTCCCCTAAGTTGCCCTCTCTCGACCCTCATGCCCCTGCCCCCCGCCTCCGGCAACATTTAACATCGCTCCTTGCAATGGCCTCCTCCACCAGCCCCTCATATCAGGAAACCCACCCCCTTCTTCCTAGTAAGTCCCGTGGCCTTCTTAGTGTCTAGCGCATAACCAACTTCCAATGATTAACAGAATAACAAACATGTTCTGTGAAGAAGTCTTTTGCCAATGGATGGAGGCAAATGCCTGCCTCCAGGATGTGTGAATAACTGAAGGGAGATGCTGGAGGACAGTATATCAGGAAGCAGATCCTTAGAGGAAATCGGGGGAGAGATATAAAGTTGAATATAAAGGGCGGGAGCAGATGAAAAGGGGGTTAGATTCGAGGGACCGTTGGGAGGCAGAATAAACAGGATGTGTGACCAACTGGATACAGTAGGCGTGCTTTGGATTAAGGAAGCGGCAGGTAAGCAGGAAGAAGGGGAGAATGAGTGATGGGAGGGTGTCATCACGGAGCTGGGAATGCCTGCCCTGCCCCAGCTGAACCCCATCTCCCTCCAACTCCGGGCTCAGCCATCTCCACCTCCCACCAGGCCAGTTCTCCTGGCCCCCTGCTCGCAGCACCGGGGCTGTGCCTCGGTGGTCCTTCCCACAGTCGTCGTGTACATGTATTTATGAGTTCTTTGATTAATGTCTGCTTTAAGATCAACCCAGAGAAGGATTGCACCTGTTTTTCTCTTTTATTATATCTCCAGAGCCCAACCCAGTAACCAACACATGGTAGGTATTCCATAAATAGTCACCAGAAGAAAGGAATTTAGTTCGTTGTTCATTCAAACTCCCTTCACCCTGGAAGCTCTTCCCCAAAGCCACTTCCACTTCTCACACCCTGATGCACCCAGGAATCTCAGCTTACGGACTGGATACATCAACTGGCTGGTTTACGCACTTAAGAGATACCTCCAAGAGCTCCCATCAGTCCTGAACGCGATAGGTGCCTGGTAAATGTGTTTCCCGACGACGAAGAGAACGAGAAAAAAAATTCTCTAAAATGGCAAAGTTCTCATCGTGGATCCAGGTGGACTTCTTCAAAATTCATACTTGGACTCCTCTGTGCTGTCCTGGCTTCTCATAGAATAAGCACCCCAAGCTGTACACATATGGCGGGGGGTGGGGCGGGGGTTGGCTTTGGCGTTACCAAGGCTGGAATCGTCCATTTTAAACCCACATCTGCAGGACTGCTAGGTGGTCACCATCAGAGCTGCCAAGTGGCTGATTCAGGCAGAGCGGGTGGCTTCAGGACTGGGCTCCAGGACATGAGCCCTGGTCCTTTTGGATGTCACTTCTTACTAGCTCGGCAATCTAGGACCAAGAGCCACTGCTCACCTCATGTTGTGGGATTTTGCTTCCGTAATTGGCCTCCTGATCCCAGGCCCATGTAGGACTTTTGTGTCCCCCAGAACCCTGAGGTGAAGCTTAGCTCTCAGGAAATAGGGAAGCGTGGCAGCTGTCTCACCAGTGCCGACTCCTGGATTATTCGCTAGTCCTTTTGATTTTACTTGGTTCCCAGGTACAGCAGGACAGTGAGAGTTCACTCTGTCTCTGCTCCCTTGTCACCTGGGAAAGAAACTGACTTTTTTTCCAAATAGGAAAAGCAGTGCTTTAAAAATTCCAAAGTCCAGTTGTGCTACTATCCAGTCACCTGGAGCAGCGCTGCATCTAGATTCTTCTGTTGATGTACACCCGACAGTTCTTATTCCCACGTGTGACCCCAACCGTCTGCAACTGCGCCCACCCCGCGGCCGGTGCGCGCCTCGCTGAGGTCATTGGAGTGATGTGCATGGTGAAAAATGCAATTGACCAAGTTAGGACGAGCAGTCAACTGGAAGAAAATATGCACGATGTACATAACAAACAAAGAATGAATGCCTGGATATTATTAAGAGCTCCTGCAAATTACTGAAAAAGGAAAAGAAATCCAAGTGACCCAAGAAAACAGGCGAAGGAAACACACAGAAAATTCACAGGAAAGGTATTACAAATGGCCCGTAAACACAGACAGATGCTCAGACCCAGTGATCATCAGAACAGTGTGTAAGGACCACACCCTCCGGCTAGGTGGCCACCCTTCCCTCCCGCCCCCATCCAGACACACTCTGCCCACCAAAATGAAATTCAGCACAGAGGGATGAAAAAATGTCGACGGATGATAAGAAGCCACATTCTGTCAAGCTTTGAGTTCCTCTCTCCTAGCTGGTGGCTTTTCCACAAAAATCTCTTTGTCCACAGATCCTGGCACAGATG
This sequence comes from Lipotes vexillifer, assembly GCF_000442215.2. Lineage (NCBI taxonomy): Eukaryota > Metazoa > Chordata > Mammalia > Artiodactyla > Lipotidae > Lipotes > Lipotes vexillifer. The sequence continues at coordinate 7,193,987 of NW_006780610.1, read as the reverse complement.
TGAGGATTCTGTACATATCAGCTGTCAGCGCACAACAGGTGGGGAGCAAACAGAATGTATTGGCAGTGGCTCCTAATAGTGCCGTAGCAACCGAGAGCTGGGCAGACAAGAGGGCTGAGCCCAGCACACCTCCCCTCCCTGAGAAGGGGGACAGAGAAGCTTGCAAAGACTGTTAGAAAAGGGGGTACCCGCCCTAGGGGCTGCTCCAGGCAGGCAGTTTCCAAAAGGTGCCCTCTCTGAGTGGGAGGGTTTGTGCACCTCCCCTGGACGATCGAATTAGAGAAATCGTGGAGTCGGTTTTATGAATCAACTTAGAAAACTGGAACCGATTCCATGAATCAGAAAAGAGAAAGGAAGCGAGAGAGGGAGGGAGGGAGGAAGGAAAGTATAGCTAAAATTTATTGCATCTGACACTGTGCTTTGCATATATAATCTCATTTAATTCACAGAACAACCCTTGGAAGGAGTTATCCTTAACACCTGCAGAAACTGAAGTCAGAGCGATCAAGTCACTCTGCCAAGGTCATGCAGTGGGCCAGTGACAGTGCCAGCTCATCAGACTCTGGCTCTCGCGCTCTGAACCCTCAGACCACACTGCATCTCTATAGCCTGGCCTGTGTGCAGCACTCAGCCCTAGGCATCAAGAGGTCAGTGAAGAAACTGGAGCTGGATTTCCTGCTCATCGGTGGCTTGGAAGCTGCCTGAGCAGACCAGACCCAAGGGGAAGGCAAGGCAGGGATCCGTTGATGGATTTGGACACAGCTGAATGGCTGGGTCATGACCCATCACCCAAAGATGACTTCCAGTCCAAGTCCAGCTACCATGCATCCCTGCGGGTGCCCATGTGTCCTTAGTAACAGCATTATTATTCTCCTCTTTCGGAGTCCAGTCTGATTAATCTGATTTGCACATGTGAACGAGAAACTGCTCTGATCCATTTAATATGCTGGGACCGCATCCCAGCTCATTTGCATGGTGGGTCTGGCCAGCAGGGGTATCTCCTGTTCCCTGCTTTCCTCCCCTCCCTCATCCTGCCCTCCTACCAGGCAAATTCTTGCTGAGCAGGCAAATGGTGATCCATGCTGTTGCTTTTAAGTCTTAAAACCCATTAGGAGTGTATTAGCAGACGTGCTGAGAGCTCATTTGAGTAATAAAAATCTTTTGTTTGTTGTTTGTGCACCTAATAAAACAGAAGAAAGAAAAGAGAGAAAGGGAGAGACTTGGATGGGGAGCGAGAGGGAGGCTGTCTTCCAGCCACTGTGAGGTAGGAATAATGGGATTTGTCTGCACGATTATTAAAACTGGCTCCTTCACTTTGCTGCTGCTACCGGTGATGGGAGAAAAATGGAGTGAAAACCTAATGAACAACTTCTGTGCTAACAGCCTCCTTCAGCAGGCTGTGGTCCGGAAAGGCAGAATAGGCATCTCACCTGCCCTGCTGGTGCAGCCCCGAGACCCACCCAGTGGTGCTCTTTGCGATATGACCAGTTGCGGCTACAGGGCTCGAGGACTGTCACCTTGCCCAGGTGTTCCTCCATCTGCACAGCTGCATTAGCCTCGTTACTGCTTTCAACGCCAGGTCGCAGGATTTGAAGACTCTCAGCCCAACAGCTCTCAGATCCAGGTCTCTGCTGCTTCCTAGGACAGCCTACCCAGATGCAAGAGCTTGGTACTGTATCTGGCACATGAAGGACCAGCTACATAATCAGTGTCCAGTGCAAAGTGAAAATGCAGGGTCCCTTGTTCAAACATGATTAAGAATTTCAAGAGGGCAACAGCAGAGTATTCAACCAGACTCGGACCCTTCTAAGGGCTGTGCCCCCTGCAATGGACAGGTGGCATGGCTATGAAGCTGGCCCTGGGTACCTGTTAGGTACTCAACTATTTGTCATTTGCATGTGAATGCCTCCAAAGAGTCGACCCTCAATTTAAGAAAGTCCAAATATCAGGATCACATAAACAGCCCAGACTCCCAGAATCTGCTGTTAAAGAAGAGGCTTTGGAAGGCCCTCCCCAGGCATGCCCCAGCCTCCCTGATTCTTCCTCTGGTTAGAGCTGGCCCCAGATGCTCCAGTCTTCCCTAATGGCCCATTAAGCCCCATAAGCCAAGATTTATCTAAGTCCTTTTGTGTGAATCCAGGAGAAAAGCTGCACAGAAATCCTCTTACAGTTAATCCCTCTAAGAACAGGGGTTAAATCTACAAGAATGTGGAGCTGCAGGAGACAGTGAAATGTGAGACGGCAGGCGGTGGGAAGGGTCTTTCCTGGATGAAAGGAGACACGGACTGTGGCAGGTGGAGAGCTTCAAATGGGGGTCGCCCAGCTAGGCTTACATTCGCACGTCCACTACTAACTAGATTTTTGCTCTTGGGCAAACGCCTTACCCTCGCCGAGGCTTTCTCCCAGTTCTTTACAGTGGGATGAGGGGAAACGGACAGATATCCAAGGATATGCATCATGGCATTGTTTATATTCAAAGAAAAAATAAAGAAGAAAAGGAAACATAAATGTCCTTCAACAGAGAATTGTAGTGAATTTAATGTTGCTAATTGGCAGAGTGGAATTCTGTGCAACCATTCAACGATGATGCCACAGAAGATTTCTTTTTAAAGATGTCAAGTAAAGCCATTTATTTCTCCTGAAATCCACTGACAACGACAACATAAAGGACGAAAATATAGGGGAGTAAAAGCTGCACCTTTGGCAATGAAATGGTCCCCAGCACAAGCCATTAGGCATATTGGCCAAATACCGCAGAATTTTGACCTGAATGAGGGGAAATGTTGACAGCATCCTCAGACATTCAGCCAAATGCAGATTTCCCTAAAATCACATACCTTAGCCCCCGAAAGGCTTCAATGAACTTTTTTTCTTTTTTTAACATCTTTATTGCAGTATAATTGCTTTACAATGGTGTCTTAGTTTCTGCTTTATAGCAAAGTGAATCAGTTATACATATACATATGTTCCCATATCTCTTCCCTCTTTGTCTCCCTCCCTCCCACCCTCCCTATCCCACCCCTCTAGGTGGTCACAAAGCGCCGAGCTGATGATCTCCCTGTGCTATGTGGGTGCTTCACACTAGCTATCTATTTTACGGTTAGTAGTGTATATATGTCCATGCCACTCTCTCACTTTGTCACAGCTTACCCCTCCCCCACCCCATATCCTCAAGTCCATTCTCTAATAGGTCTGTGTCTTTATTCCCGTCTTGCCCCTAGGTTCTTCATGACCATTTTTTTTTTCTTAGATTCCATATATATGTGTTAGCACATGGTATTTGTTTTTTTCTTTCTGACTTACTTCACTCTGTATGACAGACTCCAGGTCCATCCACCTCACTACAAATAGTTCAATATCCTTTCTTTTTATGGCTGAGTAATATTCCATTGAATATATGTGCCACATCTTCTTTATGCATTCATCTCTTGATGGACACTTAGGTTGCTTCCATGTCCTGGCTATTGTAAATAGAGCTGCAATGAACATTGTGGTACATGACTCTTTTTCAGTTATGGTCTTCTCAGGGTACAGGCCCAGTAGTGGGATTGCTGGGTCGTATGGTAGTTCTATTTTTAGTTTTTTAAGGAACCTCCATACTGTTCTCCATAGTGGCTGTATCAATTTACATTCCCACCAACAGTGCAGGAGGGTTCCCTTTTCTCCACACTCTCCAGCATGTATTGTTTGTAGATTTTTTGATGACCATTCTGACCAGTGTGAGGTGATACCTCATTGTAGTTTTGATTTGCCTTTCTCTAATGATTACTGATGTTAAACTTCCTTTCATGTGTTTGCTAGCAATCTGTATATCTTCTTTGGAGAAATGTCTATTTAGGTCTTCTGCCCACTTTTGGTCTGGATTGTTTGTTTTCTTGATATTGAGTTGCATGAGCTGCTTGTAAATTTTGGAGATTAATCCTTTGTCAGTTGCCTCATTTGCAAATATTTTCTCCCATTCTGAGGGTTGTCTTTTCGCCTTGTTTATGGTTTCCTTTGCTGTGCAAAAGCTTTGAAGTTTCATTAGGTCCCATTTTTTTATTTTTGTTTTTATTTCCATTTCTATAGGAGGTGGGTCAAAAAGGATCTTGCTGTGATTTATGTCATACAGTGTTCTGCCTATGTTTTCCTCTAAGAGTTTGATAGTGTCTGGCCTTATATTTAGGTCTTTAATCCATTTTGAGTTTATTTCTGTGTGTGGTGTTAGGGAGTGTTCTAATTTCACTGTTTTATATGTACCTGTCCAGTTTTCCCAGCACCACTTATTGAAGAAGCTGTCTTTTCTCCACTGTATATTCTTGCCTCCTTTATCAAAGATAAGGTGACCATATGTGCGTGGGTTTATCTCTGGGCTGTCTATCCTTTTCCATTGATCTATATTTCTGTTTTTGTGCCAGTACCATACTGTCTTGATTACTGTAGCTTTGTAGTATAGTCTGAAGTCAGGGAGCCTGATTCCTCCTGCTCCGTTTTTTGTTCTCAAGATTGCCTTGGCTATTCGGAGTCTTTTGTGTTTCCGCACAAATTGTGAAACTTTTTGTTCTAGTTCTGTGAAAAATGCCAGTGGTAGTTTGATGGGGATTGCATTGAATCTGTAGATTGCTTTGGGTAGTAGAGTCATTTTCACAATGTTGATTCTTCCAATCCAAGAACATGATATATCTCTCCATCCATTTGTATCATTTTTAATTTCTTTCCTCGGTGTCTTATAATTTTTTGCATACAGGTCTTTCGTCTCCTTAGGTAGGTTTATTCCTAGATATTTTATTCTTTTTGTTGCAGTGGTAAATGGGAGTGTTTTCTTAATTTCACTTTCAGATTTTTCATCATTAATGTATAGGAATGCTAGAAATTCCTATGCATTAATTTTGTCTCCTGCTACTTTACCAAGTTCATTGATTAGCTCTAGTAGTTTTCTGGTAGCATCTTTAGGATTCTCTATGTATAGTATCATGTCATCTGCAAACAGTGACGGCTTTACTTCTTCTCTTCTGATTTGGATTCCTTTTATTTCTTTTCCTTCTCTGATTGCTGTGGCTAAAACTTCCAAAACTATGTTGAATAACAGTGGTGAGAGTGGGCAACCTTGTCTTGTTCCTGATCTTAGTGGAAATGGTTTCAGTTTTTCACCATTGAGGATGATGTTGGCTGTGGGTTTGTCATATATGGCCTTTATTATGTTGAGGAAAGTTCCCTCTATGCCTACTTTCTGCAGGGTTTTTAATCATAAGTGGGTGTTGAATTTTGTCGAAAGCTTTCTCTGCCTCTATTGAGATGATCATATGGTTTTTTTCCTTCAATTTGTTAATATGATGTATCACATTGATTGATTTGAGTATATTGAAGAATCCTTGCATTCTTGGGATAAATCCCACTTGATCATGGTGTATGATCCTTTTAATGTGCTGTAGGATTCTGTTTTCTAGTATTTTGTTGAGGATTTTTGCATCTATGTTCATCAGTGATATTGGTCTGTAGTTTTCTTTCTTTGTGACATCTTTGTCTGGTTTTGGTATCAGGGTGATGGTGGCCTCGTAGAATGAGTTTGGGAGTGTTCCTCCCTCTGCTATATTTTGGAAGAGTTTGAGAAGGATAGGTGTTGGCTCTTCTCTAAATGTTTGATAGAATTCGCCTGTGAAGCCATCCGGTCCTGGGCTTTTGTTTGTTGGAAGATTTTAAATCACAGTTTCAATTTGATTCAATGTGATTGGTCTGTTTATATTTTCTATTTCTTCCTGGTTCAGTCTCGGAAGGTTGTGCATTTCTAAGAATTTGTCCATTTCTTCCAGGTTGTCCATTTTATCGGCATAGAGTTGCTTGTAGTGATCTCTCATGATCCTTTGTATTTCTGCAGGGTCAGTTGTTACTTCTGCTTTTTCATTTCTAATTCTATTGATTTGAGTCTTCTCCCGTTTTTTCTTGATGAGTCTGGCTAATGGTTTATCAATTTTGTTTATCTTCTCAAAGAACCAGCTTTTAGTTTTATTGATCTTTGGTATCATTTCCTTCATTTCTTTTTAATTTATTTCTGATCTGCTAACTTTGGGTTTTTTTTTTTCTTCTTTCTCTAATTACTTTAGGTGTAAGCTTAGGCTGTTTATGTGAGATGTTCCTTGTTTCTTAAGGTAGGATTGTATTGCTATAAACTTCCCTCTTAGAACTGCTTTTGCTGTGTCCCATATGTTTTGGGTCATCGTGTTTTCATTGTCATTTGTTTCTAGGTATTTCTTGATTTCCTCTTTGATTTCTTCAGTGATCTGTTGGTTATTAAGTAGTGTATTGTTTAGCCTCCATGTGTTTGTCTTTTTTACAGTTTTTTTCCTGTAATTGATACCTAGTTTCATAGCATTGTGGTCGGAAAAGATACTTGATGAGATTTCAATTTTCTTAAATTTACCAGTGCTTGATTTGTGACCCAAGATATGATCTATCCTAGAGAATGTTCCATGAGCACTTGAGAAGAATGTGTATTCTGTTGTTTTTGGATGGAATGTCCTATAAATATCAGTTAAGTCCATCTTGTTTAATGTATCACTTAAAGCTTGTGTTTCCTTCTTTATTTTCATTTTGGATGATCTGTCCATTGGTGAAAGTGGGGTGTTCAAGTCCCCTACGATTGTGTTACTGTCGATTTCCCCTATTATGGCTGTTAGTATTTGCCTTAAGTATTGAGGTGCTCCTATGTTGGGTGCATAAATATTTACAATTGTTATATCTTGGATCAATCCCTTGATCATTATGTAGTGTCCTTCTTTGTCTCTTGTAATAGTCTTTTTCAATGAACTTTTGATGAGAGTGGCAAGATGTCTGAATGTGCACCAGCCAGGAGAGAACTGGGAGTGTCCTGCAGAGAACCCCATCAGTACTAGAGGCAGGAAAGGAGGTGAGGGAGCTGAGGAAGAGACTCTGTTGCCTTTCTGCTTAGTGACCTATGGCCCCACCCCTGTCCTAGGGGAGGCTGCAGAATGAGGCAGAGAATGAGCGGGGAATCTATCCCCAGACCAGACCACCACTCAGAGAACTTTTGGCCCAGAGTCAATAGAAACACTGGCTTTACTGAGAGGATACCTGAGCCACAAAACCTGACCTGCAGTGCAGAACTGATCAGTTCATAATCCCTCACTTCCCAGGCCCCAGAGTTCTGCACACTATTCTTTAGCAAATATTTGGTCCTATTCAAAAAACAGAGATAATTAGTAGGGAACCGTCCAGAGAAGTACAGATAGAAATCACCAAATAAACAAGAAGGGAAGGAGTTAATGAAGTGAAAGGCTATGGAAAACATATACCGCAGAAAGAATTATCGAAAGAAACAATATGAGTTCAGAAAAGCAGGGTTCTCCAGTCTTAAATAATTATAGATTTTTTTTAAAAAGGAATTCAATGAAGAGCTTCAAGTGTCCAAAAGGGAAATTGTAAGATGAGCAAAAGCATGGAAAGTGAGCATGCAGAGCAGGGTACATGTCGCAGATGTAGACAAGTCCTCTCCCCAGTAAGTGTCATCTACTGAGATGTGAATGGTCTCCGGTCCAGAGAAGGGAGGGGGAAGAGGAGGACCGGGAGGAGGGGAAGAAAAAGGGAGGGGGAGGGGAGGGGGAGGAGGGGAGGAAGGAAGGGAAAGTGGAGGGGGAAGAATCAGTCAAGCATGTTTGAAAACCCAAATCAGGAACTTGGCAGGCAAGTTTGAGAAAATTAAATAAATAAATGGCAGCACAGGAAACCATAAACAAAACAAAAAGACAAGCTACAGAATGGGAGAAAATATTTGCAAATGATGTGACCAGCAAGGGATTAATTTCCAAAATATACAAACAGCTCATACAACTCAACAACAAAAAAACAACCCAATCTAAAAATGGGCAGAAGACCTAAATAGCCATTTCTCCAAAGAAGACATACAGAGGGCCAACGGGCACATGAAAAGATGCTCAACATCACTAATTACTAAAGAAATGCAAATAGAAGCTTCGATGAGGTACCACCTTACACCAGTCAGAATGGTCGTCATTAAAAAGTCTACAAATAACAAATGCTGGAGAGGGTGTGAAGAAAAGGGAACCCTCCTCCACTGTCGGTGGGAATATACATGGGAGCAGCCTCTATGGAAAATAGTATGGAGGTTCCTCAAAAAACTAAAAATAGAGTTGCCATATGATCCTGCAATCCCCCTCCTGGGCATATATCTGGAGAAAACTCTAATTTGAAAAGATACATGCATCCCTATGTTCATAGCAGCACTATTCACAATAGCCAATACACGGAAACAACCTAAATGTCCATCAACAGATAAATGGATAAAGAAGATGTGGTACATCTATACAATGCAATACTACTCAGCCATAAAAAAGAACAAAATAATGCCATTTGCAGCAACATGGACGGAACTAGAGATTATCATACTAAGTGAAGTAAGCCGGAAAGAGTAAGACATACCATATGATATCACTTATATATGAAATCCAAAATATGACACAAGTGAACCTATCTATGAAACAGAAACATCAGATTCACAGACACAGAGAACAGACTTGTGGTTCCCAAGGGGGAAGTGGTGGAGGGGTGGCCTGGGAGTTTGGGGTTAGCAGATGCAAACTATTACATATAGAGTTGATAAACAACAAGGCCCTACTGCATCGCACAGGGAACTATATTCAATATCCTGAGATAAACCGCAATGGGAAAGAATATAAAAAAGAATGTGTATATATATGTATAACTGCATCACTTTGTTGTACAGCAGAAATTAACACAACATTGTAATTCAACTATACTTCAATTAAAAACATAAATAAATAAATGGAAAACATCAAATATATTAACATGATTATAGAGAATATCATAGATATGAAATAATGGCAAAAGTGGTCCAACATATCCATAGAGGAAAATATCCAAAGATATAATCAGTAAAAACATCTGAAATAGAAAGAGCTGAATTTGAAGATCAAAAGGGCACATGACGTGTCCAAAACTTGTATATATAGTAATCACCTGGTGAACTTACTCAATTTCAAGGAAAAATGATGAATCATACAGGCATCCAGGCAGAAGAATCAAGCCAAACAATAGAGAAGTAACTCTGGTTAACCTTAGAGCAATCCAATTGAGCTCTGAGGAGAATCATGGCTTAAGAATTGTATACCCAGTGAACTTATCACCTAAGTATTTAGACAACAAGCAGACATTCTTGAGCATTTAGGAACTCAGAGACTAGAGCCACCCATGAGCCCTTCTTGGAAAAGGTACTTGACAGTGAACTTCAGCAAACCAAGAGACCAATCAGAATACAGAACTCTGGAATATAAAATAGGTGGTCAGAAGATGGGTGATGAGTGTTAAACCCTTTTATAAATATGGAGCTTTTTTTGTTTGTTTGTTTGTTTTGTTTTTTGCGGTACGCGGGCCTCTCACTGCTGTGGCCTCTCCCGTTGTGGAGCACAGGCTCCGGACGCGCAGGCTCAGCGGCCATGGCTCACGGGCCCAGCTGCTCCGCGACATGTGGGATCTTCCCGGACCGGGGCACGAACCCGTGTCCCCTGCATCGGCAAGCGGACTCTCAACCACTGCGCCACCGGGGAAGCCCAATATGGAGTTTTTATAAAGGTTTTGTGTAAAATCACACACTTGTGAGAGTGACTGTACAGAACAGAATATAAATGTTATAGACTTTGTCAGGTAAAATAATTTTTTAAGAAAACTGACCCAGGAGGTTGGAGAAACGAGAACAAGCATAAATGCGCTAACCTCCTCATTTTTCAAGGCAGGGGGTTAACAAATATTGGAAAAAGAATAATAATAAAAATAATAGTAAAAGATGACTGCCACATCTCAACATGTTCTTTATTTAATCTCTGTTCTTCACTTTAGAGGTATATTTTAGGAACTAATGTCTATTTATTTGAATTTTAACAATTCCTTCCATTTTTCTTTAATTTTTCCCATCTGTTGAATTCAAGTAAAATTTTCAAAAAATAAAAATAAAATGGAGAGACTGCGCAATTTCATTTTTTTTTCTAAAATTCTTTCTTTCCAGCAATCTCATTAGCTGGTTTTCTCCCCAGGTAGCTGGATGTCCATGATGATGCTCTCAAAATGTTAACAATGCTTTAGTTTCAGATCGTTGGAACTTTGTGCGATTACAAAATGCACAATTGATATGTATTCATAATGTTGCTGTATCTCTTTGATGTTGATAATAGACATGAACCATGAGGGTGCCTCCATACCTGGCCCTGTCTTAGGGCAGTGGCGGGCACCCACTCTGGTCAGACTGTCTGGTTTCAACACTCTGCCAGTCTATTAATCTCTTGGTGCCTCAAATTCTTCATCAGTAAAATGGGATAACAATAGTCTATAGCACATACCACAGAGGATAGTTTGGAGAGGGAAGTAAGATAATGATCATAAAGTGCCAGGCAATGTAAGTGCTTAATAAATGTTCTATTCAGAGCAGCCTCAGAGTCTCCCTGCATGCTAATAAGAGGTGATTTGTATGCTTCCTTCTATTCTCCACATAAATTTTAAATGTCCCCATGTTCTTTGGGGAACAGTGGCTGTCTTTAGGTCTTCAACTGTTGTTAGGCAGAGCTGTTATTAAACAAATAATTAGCAAAGGACCTAATCTCACGCATGGGGACTTCGTAGCCAGTCTGAATTGCTATATGGGTATTGCCACATAAATATGTTCTTGCTAACTCTGTTAACTGAAAATATAACCATTTAAAAACTTGTTTTAAGTAGTTCTGAAACTGTCGATGTCACTAGATGGCAATGGGTAATGGGCCACAATTTTGTCAAATGGGTCCAGGGTTAGCAGTGGGCAAAGTGAGGCAGCTGAAGGCAGGTGTGGCTGGGGAGGGGGTGAAAGGGAAGGGGAGTGGGCAGGGTGGTACAGCCTCCCCAACCAAAGGAAACGGATTCCCGTAAACATCGTCTCTGGTCTTTGCCCTGAGCCTGTAAAGGTAGAAAAACTGGAGCCAAGGCCTAAGTGGTCTCCAAGGGATACTGCTGCCTCTGCACATCAACGCCCCCGCCCTTCTCCAACTCCCATTCCCTCCAACCCACAGCCCCCAACCCCCCAGACACACACACACAGCCTCCTGGGTGCTTAGGGGCTGGAGAAGTATCCTACAAGCAATGCTGAGATCTATGGGAATTACATCCCCTCCTCCTGGACATCTCAACAGAAGAACTGGATTTAATCTCTGAGAACAAGTGCTCTTGTTTCCTAGTGGAAAAAAAGAGACGCTTTTGATTTCCATGAGATAAGATCCCTCTGTGGTAACATAGTTTTGTGCCTTTCTGTCATTGCTTTTTACAAGGTGACTAATAAATAATCCCTGTTACACAAACACAGCCTGCATCCATCACGCCCAGACTGCAGGCGCTAAGGGATGATCTCTAATGGGTAATAATAATAGCTACCATTTATTGATTGAGTGCTGGGTGCCAGGCACCCGGCTAAGCATTCTCATGCATTATCTTCACAGAAGATGCAATCTCCCCTCTACCTCTTCCTTCCTGTCAGCTCGGCTTAGGCTGCCCTAACCCTCGTCAGCTATTTTGTTTCTATATAGACACTCATGTCCCCTCTGCGGGGATGCGCCCAGTGGCAGCCCTGACCTGGGAGGACACTGAAGCAATGCCACCCTCTGCCCTCTTCCTCTTCATGTCCTCTGTCACTCTGATGGGCTATTCCAGACTGGCCTTTTCTCAAACAGAGGTGTTAAGAGTCAAGACTCAGATGAAACTTGGGTGGAAGAGCTCTGGTGCTAGGCCCTCAGGCTGACCCAAGAGTAGACAGCTACAGCTTTTACCTGACAAGCATTTTTCTCTTTCCCACTGAGGAACTGCCCTTCATCCATCCCAGGTGGCTCTGTGCAGACTGTCAATCAAATCACAACACCCTGCCTGTCTTCTAGCCACATACGGCTCACCAGTATGGCATCTCATCCCCAGCCCACTGTGATTTCTCTTGGAGATGGTACATGACCTAAGCATGGCCAACAACAGTTTTTCCGTATAGATTCCATATGGATGTTGGGAGAAATAGGATCTCTCTCTTTCTCCAGGATCGTGTAAGCCCAAAGCTACCCCAGGGCCATTTTGTCACCACATAAAAGACATAAAGCAGAGCTGAAAGATGAAGACGGCCCCAGTATCACTGGATCCAGCTATTCCTGAAGCCGTCCATCTTTTGGACTTCCTTGGAACCTAAGCCAATAGATTCCCTTTCGTGTTCAAGTTTCTTTGACTTGGCTTTGACCACTGAAAGAATCATGAAGTTAAGCTAGTTAAAGACAGTTTCATTGGAATCCAGCCAGCTTACAAGAGCATTTGGAACCACAGCTTTATCTAGTAATCAAGGGCTCCTTTGCCAGCTTCATTCTTTGTATATATACCATAATTCCTTGATTCAAGCATGCCATCAGTAAGGACATGAGCTGCCAATTTGATTAGAGCTTTTTTTTGGAAAAAGAAAAAAGAAAAATACAGCATGAGTTGCATGTGTTGATTGTTTTAAGGTTTGTTTCGATTTCAGAAGGGTTAAACTTTTGGGTGGAATGTAGAAAGGCAACATCTTAGAATCAAGGATAGAGCTTCCCTAGAGGATTTTTCAGGAAGGGATGGCCTAAGGTAGGTTCCAGGTAGTCCTGTGGCCTAGACAAATACCATCTTAATTCCATTCGATTCTATTATTTCCAACTCTCTCCTGCACCTGGGAGCATGGTGTTGTTCTGAGGTGGGGTTTCCTGTCTGGCTCTGGACTCGACCCACCAATCCTCACTCTCCCTCCCTCTCCCTCCCACTTCTACAGCAAACACTTCTGCCTCCATCCTTTCCGGGCTGGGCTGGGCAGCCCAGGTCCTGCTGCTATTGGTCATTCGCCAATTACCACCGAAGACAGGGCACATGGTGAGGCTGCCGAGGGAGCACAATCTCCTACCACTTTCCATCAATGGCTGTTCCCACTGACATGGGCAACACATGAGCCGAGTCCCCATTTAGGGAAAAACGATCTCACAATACGGAAACTAATCAGAGCTGAGATGGAGAAATCTTCTCAGAAAAATACAACATGTCCAGACAGAAGCACTTTCAGCTAGGGGTGCCCTCTCTGCCTTGGCAAAGAGGCAGAGAGAGGGTAAGGGATCCACTTCCTGGACAGTGATGGGTCATGTGCTCATTTCCGGAGTGGATATTTTATGGGACCACCTCTGATGGCGAAAATGTACACAGTGCTTAGGACACAGGAGAGGATTTCATTGGGGAAGAAAAGGAGGCTTTTCAATGTTCCTAAAACCTCACTTGCCAGGACTCCTCCTAATTCCCCTCTATATGGCTGATTCATGACATGTTTGTGATCAGATGCAATCCATGCAGCCCCTGCAGGCTCAGTCTTGCCCAAGTCCTGATTTAGTCCTGAATGGAGCAGGGAGGTCACTAGAAGGTAGATTCCAAATTACATATATGGTCACAGGCCCAATGTCGTAAGTCGAGGGGAGCCCACTGAGCTGGAGCTTTCCTTGTCCCCAGCAGGCTGGCCTGGTTATGACTGGGCTCCTGCCTCAGTTTCCCTGACTGGTGCTTCAGCTCCCCTAAGACTGGAATCTTATTTGAATCTGGTCACCAAGGCTGGGACCTTGATGCTCTGCTAAGCTCAGACAATCTTTCTTCCATGGATGGCTCCCGCTCCTCTGCCACCTGGAATTTGTATTTCTGTGGGGCCTATGCAGCCCCCTTCCCAGGGACAAACATAAATCATGACACTGTCCTCTCTGGCATCCAGAAATATCTTCTGTGATGCCTGAAATCAGGGATGACGAAAATAGTATACACGTCACCATTCCTCCCAGCCACTCCCATGCAGACATCACTAGCTGATCTCCACACTCTTCTCAGTGAATCCAGATGTGGCCTCGATACATGGTCCTTGGCAGCTACCATGAATTGACTGATACTGGCATTCAAGGTGAGACCCATCTGCCCTCTCTGCCAGACCCTTCTGTCAGCCCATACATGGCTCTTTGTCTTTTAGGCTCCAACCCATCTTGGTCCATCCCTGAGCCCATCCTGACTCCCAGCCAAAGCAGACAACTTTGGGGCAGTCCTTCCAGGCCACCTGCACCTGATTCCCTAATATCCTGCTCCTAGGAGGGAAACCCTTTACACTGCACCTGGGGAATTCTGTGGCTGCCAGACCCTACTCACACCTGTTCTTATTATTCCAGGAGCTTCAGCCAAGGGCTGCCAATAGGTCAGCTGCTCATATCCCATCCCTCCCACCCCAGTCCTCATTACCTGACTCTGGTTCACCATCCCACACTGGCTTCCGGAGGAATTGTTTTCTAAATTGCAAATAATGGATGAGGAAGATCGGTGAGTGAGCCTCCAGAGCCTCAGGACCAGCTGCTCTGGGCTCACCATTCATGCCCATGTTTGTGAATGCTTGTTACGAGCTTGTCTGTCTTACTTGGTTGTGGGCTCCTAGAGGCACCAAAGGACCCGGTCCTGTTCATTTTCATTTTTCTCCTACTATCAGCTCGAGGGATGGATAGATGAATGCGTCCCGGTTCATTCTTGGGTACCAACTAGGGAAGTTTCTACTCTTTGCCTCCCCACCTCGGGCCACATCCAGGGTGGACACATGACCATTCATAGGTGGAGCAGGGCACTGCCCCGGCTGTGGGAGAGTGGAAGCCCCCAAGGAATAACAAGAAAGCACTGAGGAAGAGGAGGGTGAGTATCCTCCAGGGAACCAGCCGGCCAGTCTCCTGCAAGGGCACTCTGAACACTCTGCAAGCCCACTGCCTCCAGAAGGTCTGCTTCTAGTCCGGAAAAAGCCAGGCTCTGTGAACAACAGAGCATTCTGGAGTATGGGTGGAGCCCCAAAGAGCATGCTACCATCTGAGCCCATGCAGAAGTACATCCAAGATGATATGCAGGGGACTGGCCATCCCCCACCTGAAATGCTTTCTCTCTCTCTCCAGGACTCAGATGCCCCTGAGCATTATTACCCCATCAGGTCTGACCTAGCCTCCTGGGAGTGCCCCACTCTGGGGCAAATGCACAGATGCACTGGCTCGGTCCTCAGTGAATGGGCGGCAGGCCCAGAGGACCAGGCAGTGGCCATGAAACAACAAGCTCCTGAAAAACAGGAGCTCTGCTGCGATTCCTCCAGCTGTTGGGATACAGGCGACCCCTCAGGACTGGCCTCCTCTAACCCCTGTTGGTGAACCATCCTTTACATGTCAAATTGGTGAACCACTGTTTAAACATATTAATACTCAGTGTTGGGGAGGGTGTGAGGGCTTGGGTATACATTGCTGGCAAGAACATAAATCTTTCTGGAAAGCAATCTGAAACTGCCTACCAAAAGTCTCTGAAATGGCCATGCCCTTATGGATTTATTCTAAGGAGATAATCGGATTCACCCAATAATTTATGTATAAAAATTTTTCACTGCAGCAATATCTATCAGAGGGGAAAAGTGGAAACAATTTAAACACAAGGGATTGGCTAAATAATTATACCAATATAGCTATATTATATATATTAAAAATTCTAATTTTATGCTCACATATATACACAACGCCTGGAAGAATAAATACCAGCGTATTTATTGTGGTCCTATCTAGAGGGTCAGATCATAGTTACTTGTAATTTTCTTTGTGCTTTTGTGCATTCCCCCATTTTCTCCCATGAACATGTGATACTTTTATAATCTGTAAAAGCAAGACACGTGCTCTTGACAAAATGACTAGCATCTCCAAGTCTGGCTGTCAAGCTGCAGTTTGAATATAAATTGTTTGACTCTAAAAAAGCCTAGAGATCTCACTTAAACTAACAAATGATTACGCTTTATAACGCATGCAGAACCAAATCAGGGTTCTGAATTGTGCTGCCATTTCTCTGCACTTACCAGTCAGTGGCTCAGACTCCAAGTGGGCACAGGTGAGAAGTAAAGACCACAGCTGTGCTCAGCCCTTGACGTTTTACCAGGCGTCTGCCCACAGGATCCCTGTTTAACTTTCCCAAGCACCGTGTGAAAAAGGCATGGCAGGTATTAGTACTAACCCCAGGTTCATATGGGAGGGAATGCAGGTCCTGAAAGGTTAACTGTTTCATTCAAACGTGTTACTCTAGGGAGCAGCCAGGCTGGGGCTTTAATCCAGGTTTCCTGACGACTCCAGCTCCTATACTCGTGCTGCCTTTTGTCACCTGGAGCACGGTGGATGGGCAGAAGTTTCTGTGAGTCAAGACGGAGAAATGCCAGTACTTGGAAAATGACCTAGATTTAGTCAGGTGACTTTTATCCATCTGAAGGCAGTCTCTAGTGGTCTGCCACAGGGCTCTGTCATCGCCCTGGCCTGTTCAACAGGAGAACTAAGCAGAGCAACACAACTAACCACAGAGGATTTCATTCATCATCCCTTTCTCTTCCTTCCAGCAAGCTCCTTCTCAGTTTTCAAGCCCACTCTTGTCTCTCCTATAGTAAAAACAGACACAAACAGACTCAGAACCTCGCTTGGCTTGACATCTCCCCTGATCATTCAAACGTCTCTAAAGAGGTGCCAAGACACTCTCGTCTCTCCTTCCCCACCTCCCCTTCATGCTTCAGCTCCCTGCACTGGGGGTGGGGGAGCCCTGCATGGCTAACCCCGCTCACCCTGGAGCCATGTCCCGAGAGCCAGGTCCAGCAGACATTGTGCAATCTTGATCTTCCTGGACCCTCGGCTGCATTGACCACTACTGTGGCCCCTTCTCCCGAATGCCCTGACCCCTGGGGATCCATGCACCTGACTCCCAGCTCTCCCAGGGCCTCAGCGATGGTGCCTCCATGTAAGCCTCTTCCTCTGCCTACCCTGGGTATCTCCCAGGGCTTCCAGCTCTGTCCCCTGCTCTCCCCACTGTGACTGCCTCCCCCAGGTGACCCCCATGTTCTTTCACAGTGCTGACTACCACACTGTGATGGTTAACTTTATGGGTCAACTTGACTGGTCATGAGGGTGCCCAGATTAAACATTATTTCTGGGTTTGTCTGTGAGGGTGCTTCTGGATTAGCATTTGAATTAGTGGACTCAGTAAGGTAGATTTGCCCTCCCACTGTGGGTGGGCATCATCCAGTCACTGAGGGTCTGAATACACCAAAAAGGTGGAGGAAGGAGGAATGAGCTTTTTTCCTGCCTCACTGTTTGAGCTGGAACATCACATCTCAGACTGGGATTTATACCATCGGCTCCCCTGGTTCTCAGGCCTCAAGACTCAAACTGAATCACAACACCATCTTTCCTGGGTCTCCAGCTTGCAGATGGCAGATCCTGGGACTTCTCAGCTTCCATAATCACGTGAGCCAGTTTCTCATACGAAATATACAGCTGTCTCCCATTGGTTTGGTATCTCTGGAAAACCCTGACTAATACACACATATAAACTCATTAACTCCTAAATCCATCTGGAGTGTCTTTCCTAAAACTGCGCGACCTCCTGGAATATTCTGCATCTTCCTTTTCTTTCATTGTCTCCTCCCCCCACCAAACTTAATAAACATTAAGTCCCGCTGACTTCACTCCTCTGTGACTCAACTCCCACCCCTCCTCTCCATCCCTATCCTCCCTGCCATTATCCCAGCTCGGGTCACATCATCTCGCGCCTGGACCAATGCATTGTTTTCCTAGATGGACCCCCACTTCCTGTTTTGAACCCTTGCAACCCACCCCGTGTGATCTTTCAAAACATCTAGTCATGCCTCTTCGTCCCTTCTAAGGGCTCTTCAATGGCTCGCCATTGTCTACGGGACAACATTCAGATCCTTAACATTCAGACAGGCCTCTATGCTCCCCACCTTGCCTCTTTTTTACAGCATCATCTCACCTCCTTCCTTCCCTTCTAATTATTATTAATTCATTATTTTACCACATGGACTTTTTCACACTCACCATGCTGGCCTTGGCCTCCGAGTCTTGGCTTAGGCTGCCCCTTCTGCCTGGAATGCCTTCCTCTCAATGCCTTCACCCCTCCCCCACTCACTGGCTCTCTCTCTCTCTCTCTCTCTCTCTCTCTCTCTCTCTTAAGACTCAGCTACCATGACACCACCTCCAGGAAGCAGAGGCAAGGCAGGGAGTTGTGGTCCATCCTACCATACTGGATTACAATGATGATATATACCACCGACTGAGCATTTGTAACGTTAACATAAGCATTTTCCTGTGTTCTCCTATTATAGCCTCATAATAAGTCCATAAGGTAAGTTCTATTGTTATTCTCATTCTATAAATGAGGAAAGTGAGGCTTAGGGAGGTTCAATGACTTCCCGAAGGTCACAAAGGTCATGAGCAATGGAGCTGGACCTGAATCCAGGCTGATAACCGCCAGAGCCTGCCACATGACTCCCGTTGATTTGTTTACAGGTCTCCCTCTGCCCTGGGAAGGCCTGGCATCTCCTCGTCCTTTGGGTTTCTTCTTTCTCTAGGAGACATTCTCTAACCCACCCACCCTAAATCCAGCTCAACACCCATCCCTATCAACCCCATCACAGCCCTGGTCACTGTGCATGACTACTGGCCTGTCCCCCAACTGAGCTGGGAGCTCCATGAGGCTCAGGTGAAGGCTGCTTTGGATTGCCAGTGAATTCCCACCGCCTTGCACTATGCCAGTGATTCCTGATCAAATGACTACAGGCTTTACTTCTTTTCCCACTGGAGGCTGAACCCTAGTCTAATAACTCCGTCTAATAACGGTGAGATGTAAAGATGGGTAGAGGTGAACTAAAGTCAAAACTCCAAAAGTCTGGAAATTAGCCTGGGAAACTGGGCGTCTGCTCTGGGGTGATGTTTTTGAATGCTTTCATCAAGATGGGAAATATAAACAGAGTTGATGAGCATCTTCTCATGAGAGTCCATCCTTCCCCTATCCTAGTTCTCTGGGCCACTCCACCAGTTTTGTGTATTGTTCATTTCTACTTGTGAATGAAATGTCTATAAATGTTTTCTGAATGATGAAATGAGTTGAATGAAAAGGAATAATCTGGATGTCAGGGGACCTGAGTGTGAGAATCAGGTCAGCTCCTGACAAAAAGACAATGGACAAACCACGTTGCCTGGCTGGGGTCGGTTTCCTCATCTGAAAAATTGGGAATTTAGGCGGCAAGGCTCAAAGTTTTCTTCTAGTTGTAAAACAGTTTATCAGGGACTATGGCATCTGTGGCCTCTCTGATTCTGCCTCCTATTCATCTCACACCCACTCATCCCCTCCAGCCACCCTTGACTCCTTGCTGTTCCCTGAACATGTCAGGCCTACACCAGGGCCTTTGCACTTGCTATTCCTGCTGCCTGGAACACTCTCCCCAGACATCCCCCTGGCTCAGCCCTTCTTGCTGCCTGGAACACTCTCCCCAGACATCCCCCTGGCTCAGCCCTTCCCCTCTTTCAGATTTTCACACAATTATCATCTTCTCAAGGAGGCTTCCTGGGTTACCCAGTCTAAAATTATAACCTCCCCACCCTGGACCTGTCCTATCTCCTTTCTCTTTTTAGTTTGCTTTGCACTCATTAATGTCTATATACTATATATTTTACTCATCTAGTTTCTCCATTATTTGCCCCATATTCTGGAATGTAAGCTCCATAAAGGCACTTCTTTTGTTCACTGCTTTACGCCCAAAATTTCAAATTGTGCCTAGCACGTAGTCGGTGCTCAATACGTATTTGTTGAATGAATACATGATTCTCCATCAAAAATGCACAATCCCCACCAACGAAGCCAGTGAACCATTGCCAAATCCCAAACAGCTCTTTCATTATAGCTGTCAGGGCTTGGGAATAAAGGTGACACGTCTGCCTCTCTTGAGCTTGTGTGCATTTCATGGTAGCCAGGACTGGCCATTGCTTTCCTGGGGCCCTGACCTATGATGTGTCCCCAGTGCCTCACTTCTGTAAACCAATGTTTAGCCTTTAGAAAAAAGCCCAACACCAAGCCCAAGCCACAGCTTCACTAATTATTCTCGGCGGGCTCACACCAGCAAGCTGGCTGAGCATTCAGGGGCATCTCCAAAGGCACAGCTCCAGGAGCCTAGCTCAGATCGGCCTTCCGGGGAACGTGGCTTCGAAAGCAGACGTCACAGACTTCCTTTCAAGTATTATCACTCACTGTCATGCCCGTTATAGATTTTTCAATCCAAAGTTCCCCAGGCAGCAGGTGCCCGCCAGGCAGAGATGAGCCTCTGCTCCCCGTGCTGCAGGAGATCCTCTGTCGCTTTTGTCCCCAGCCCCCCAGCACCCAGGCGCGCACGCAGCCTGCCTTGACGCTCAGAGGGGTGTCTTCTCAGCACCACAGGTCTCCTCTTGTTTGTCCCTGGACCTCAGGATAGAGCCCACGAGCTCTCCCACTCTCCTGAGACCCTGCGTTCTCTGCTCAGCCAACATTTCCCTGAGCTCCTGCTGGGTGCTGGGCACCTGCTTCTGGAAGATACAGAGCGTGCCAGTAAATCCCTCAGGGCGGGGACCAGCTGTCCTTTGCCAAGGCCAATACTGTCCTCGGTCCTCGGCGCTCTGCAAACTGGCCTGCCCTCTCCTAGACCTCTGGAAGGAACTGAAGCTACAGCCGCTGCAAGAACCGGGAAACAGACATAACTGGTTCTCAGAGGCACACCTGGGGAAAAGGGGTGAAGGGCCTTCTCTGAAATCACAGGCAAATACAGTTTTGGGGAGTAAAAAGAATCTCCCTTTTTTATCTCCACTCCTTCTCAAAGTCATCTCATCTAACCTCATGGCCTTAAATACTGTCTACATGCTGGGGAGGCTCCAAGTTACACCTGCAGACAGGCTCTCTCCATCCAGCTGCCTACCACCAGGTCCTCCAGGTGCCAGGCAGGCATCTCCCACCTAACAGTCCCAGCAGAGCTCCCCACCTCTGCCCCTCCAAGCCTGTCCACCCATGGGCTTCTCTGTCTCGGTTAAGGGCAGCTCCACTCTGCCAGCAGCTCTGGCCAAAACCCTAGAGCCACGCTGATTTCTCCCTGACACCCCACACCCAATCCGTCAACTGACTCTGTTGCCTCCACCTGCAAAATCTATCTGGAACCGGCCCACTTTTCATGCCCTCCACTGCTACTGTGCTTGTCTAGGGCCCCTCGTTTGTCACCTGCGTCCCTGCAGCCGACTCCTGCCAGTTTCCCTGCCCCCACCCTTGCCCTCCTTTGTAGGTCAGATCAGACCAGCCTCTGCTCAGAGCCTGCCAGTGAGCCCCATCATGCTCAGGGTAAAAGCTGAGTCCTTCCCATCATGTAAAAGCTGTGCCTGACCCGGTCCCTTCTTCTCTCTGACTTTAGTAACTCTTACCTCTCCCCACCACTCGCTCTACTCTGGCCACACGGCCTCATCTCTGTTCTTCAGATGCACCAGGCAAACTCTCACCTTGGGGTGCGGGGATGGAGGGTGCTGCTGACTCAGCCTGGAGATTTGCCAGCAGGTGGTGGTATGCAACCCACCTTGAGCCTAGGCAAGCAACCACCGTGCCCCGGGCCCTCATCTCAGGCAGTGATCACACTGTATCACAGCTGTTTGATTTCTTATCTGTCTCCCCCACCTAGATCATGATGGTCCAAGGTCAAGGACTGGGTCTTGCCCATCTGTGTTTTCCCCAGCCCCATTCAGAGTATGTATTCAAGGCATGGATACCTACTCCATCCATCTATTGGATAGATGGATGGATGGATACATAGATGAACCCAAAAGCTAGGTTTTCCATAACCTTTACACTACTGGGGACATTTTCTCCCTTTACACTGTTTGGTACATTTTTTCCTGTTTGTGCTTGATTACACAGTGAGAAACCAAGAAATATACTGTGTCCCAGGAAGCCTCGGGCAGAAGCCAACCAGTCCACGTGCTGCCTCACAGCAGAGTCCGTGCTGTTGTCCAAGACAGCTGAGTGTGCAGCACAGAAAAGAGAATACTCTCCTCGGCTCGTGAAGGGTGGAGTCACTGAAACCACAGCCTCCCAGACATATATCCCAAGACAGGAAAGAAATCTCCCCACATCTCACCCTCCATTTGAGATGGACAGGGAAGCCTTAGAAGAGTCACATGTGGTCCCAGAACAGGAAAGGGCCTTGGAGGAGGAAGCAAACTCTACCCCCTTCAGACCTGGCTATGGATGAGCATGGCTGTTATCTCACTGTGCCCACGTATGCATTCCATTTTACAGATGAGGAAACTGAGGCTCTGAGATATTGTAAAGCATTCCCCAGGTAACACAGTGAATGGCAGATTAACCCAAGAATTATTTGGTTCCAAGATGCAAGCTCATTCTACTGTTCTGGCTGCTTCCTGCTTTCCCCCTGCCTCCAGAAGCAGGTGGACTAGCTAGGTGAAAGGCATGAGCGGACACCATGGGCACTGGGTCTAGGCTTACCTGTGCCTCTGGAAGTTTCATGCCTTCTCAAGCCCCCCACAGCTCTGGGATCAAACAGGGCTGCCGCAGTTCCACAGGTGCTGGAATGTGGGTCAGGAGAGGGTTGTGGGATGGGGGTGCTGGCCAAGCGCCTGTATCACTGCAGTCTCAGCATCAATGGGACTTGATTGGCAGGGCCAAGAACAATACTAGAGATTAGAAAATGCTTTGGAATCAAAGTCAATCGAATTAATGGATGGGGAGTTGTTGATTTCAAGTAGTGAGTTACAGAATCACGGAGCCATTGAATTAGCGACTCTTGGATTTGTCAAGAATTTTAGAAGGCATCTAGGAAAACAACCTATCCCATTCAGCCAGGCTGCTCACACCAAAAAAATCCTCATCAGGAAAAGAACATGGGTGCATGCATCTGGGGACTAGGGACTCAAGCTAGTGTGCCAGCCACCACCAGGACCTGTCTCTGAAGTTTCCTGTGCATCTTACCATTGATGGACTATTAAATTGATGAAATCCAGTACATACACTGGTTTGAGAAGTATGCTAACAGCATCTCTGGAAGATCTTGATCAATCAAACCCTTGCTTGATCACCTCCAGAGGTGGGGAACTCATTCCCTCACAAGGCAGCCTACTCCAACGTATGATAATTAAGCCTACATAAAATTTCTTCTTGATTATTGGCTGAAATTCACCTACCACTAACATCTATGCATTGGACATTGCTCAGCTCTTTGGAGCAATCCAGAAAAAAAGATGTATTTGTCTTTTCTGCGGCCAATTCTCAAGTCACATCCAGGTCTTCTCTTTAATTTTTCTTTGTGGGATCATCACTACTCGCATTCTTTCCTCCCAAACACCTACTCTGTGCTGGGTCTTATGGGAGATACAGTCCCTGCTCCTCAAAAAACACCTCCTTCTGATCATTGCCTTATTAAGCGGGGAATCCATACTTCTCTTCCTCCAGCCATGTGGTATTGGACTCACCTCACTCACAGCCAGCTGAAACCTCTATGTAGTTTTCACATAAGCCAGGACTTCACTGCTGTTGATTTTGGTTTACTCTTTGATTTTGGATTTTCTCCTATTTGCTCTTTATCACACAATCAACACTAGAGCAGCCATAAGGAGGAACTTTTTAAAAAAATCACCCACAATCTCACTGCCCTCCCATATCAATTGTTTCCTTTTTTATTTCCATCTAGTCCCTGTCCGCATAAGACCTAGTTTCCATGGTTGTAATAAATATGGGGAAACAATTTTGCATTCTGCTTTTTTCACTGAAAAATAATATCATAAACATCTTTCCATATTGCTAAATAATGCTATTATAATTGTAAATGGCTGCATAAATCCATTAGGTAGATATACCATAATTTTCCTAGTCATTCCCCCATTGTTGGACATTTTTAGTTTCCAATTTTTCATCATTATAAATAATGCTGAAATCAACACTTTCATGCATATAACTTTCTTCTTCTGTTGAATTATTTCCATAGGATATAATCCCAGGAGGGGAACCACTGGGTCAAACGACATGAGTACTTTATGACTCTTGACACGTGTTGTCAAATTGGATTCCCAGAGGACTAATTTCCATATGCCACCAGCAACGTGTGAGCATGCCCGTTTCTCTGCAAATATCCCAGCACTGTATTGTGTCCTCACAAGGCTTTTAGAGCTAATTGACTAGGGATAAAGTGTAGTTTCATTGTTTCAATTGACATTACTTTCGTTACTAGCAAGACAGAATAGCTTTCCTGTGTATTTACTTGCTGACTCTATTTCCTCTGATGTGAACTCCAGATAGCTTTCTTACCACTTCAGATGGGCTGATTATATAATATCGAGATTAACCCCTTCCTGCCATATTTGGCATAAAATTATACAACAGTCAATTGTGTTTCTTTCCATTTTTAGATATTTTTTATTGTACAGAGCTTTTACATTTGAATATAGCCAGATTAGCGCATTGTTTCCTTTTGTTAGATCATTTAAAGTACAAACCTTGGCATTGCTCTCTACTGTAGTGGAATATTTTATTTTGATCCAGTAGTCCCAGCTGTATGAAACTATTTTATTCTTTTTTTCAGGCTGAAATTGAAATGCCTGGTTTCAAACCCATATTCTACCTCTTAACTAGCTGTGTGACCTCAAGCAAGTTACTTAACCTCTCTGTGCCTCATCAACAAAATGGGGATAATAATCGTGCCTACCTCATAGGGCTGTTGTGAGAATTAAATGTTAAAATGCAAGGCAAATGATAGTCGGAAAAGGCCAATTTGGAATGTTCTGATGTGGACTTCCCTTTTTGCGGGCAATGGAGTCCTCCTGTGCTTTTATTCTCAAGAGTGGCATGCACGTCAACACTGCCCCTTGAAAAATCCCACATTTCTGGATTATATCCGGCCACGTTCCTGGACTTGTCGTTATGTGTTTTAGAAGCTTGGACTTTGTTTCCTTCCTTGACTGAAGATTGGGTATTCTACCTGATTTGGGGCCAGCATCTGTTTCCAGCCGTTACTGAAGTTATCTGTGTTATTTGGACCACTCCAGGCTTTACAGATGGCTCACTCCATTACTAGGTCACCTGAAGCTGAGCTGTTAGAAGTTTACTGGAAGCTTGTACACTTTTAAGCAGTTCTTAATTTTTCTTTTTGGGATCCAGGCTTTACAGATGGCTCACTCCATTACTAGGTCACCTGAAGCTGAGCTGTTAGAAGTTTACTGGAAGCTTGTACACTTTTAAGCAGTTCTTAATTTTTTCCTTTTTGGGAGAAGGGAGACTTGTAGCTGATATAATGACAGATTTTTGCTGGGTCATATAAGCTTAAACCTCAGAAATTCTGTTTTGTTTCTTGATTGCATCTAATTAGAGACTAAACATCATGTTTTCTTGGCCACTGAATTAGCCAAAACATTGATGAAGAAATCATTTAAGTACCCCTGGCTTAGAAATTTTTTCATGTGCATTGTTGGAATGTATGCTAATTAACCATGCAATTGGGAAAGAAAATAATGGGGAATGTTTTGCTATTTCTAGTAGAGAGAAAATATCTATTTTTCCAAAGATAATCTTGTTATAGATCCTAATTTGTATTTTTTTTAAAGTTCAGTTCTATTTTTATCTTGTTTTTGCGATACAGTGTAGGTCGTGGTATCTGTGAAGCAAAATTATCCCTTTCACCTTGAATTCTTGAGTTTGCATCCATAATATTATATATTGAGGGGGACAGAAGTAGGAAGGGAAAAAGAAGTGGCACAGGACAAAGAAAAATATTTCCTCTTTTAACTTCTAAAGTAATTTTTTAAAAGAACTTGCAGAGTCAATAATGTGTTTAAATTATTTTATTGTGGAACTTATGCGGAAGACAACTTTTGTTGTTTAAACTTTCAGGTAATAACTTCTTTGAAGTTATTTAGAAGTAACCTTTGGTACAGTTATTTTATCTAATAAATACCGACATGAATTATTTTTCAGACTAGTAAGTCTGTTACATAAGTATTAATCACCACCATTAATATTAAAGGGAATATTAAAGATCCAGAAAAAAAAAATGCAAGGCACTTGGGACTTCCTTGGTGGCACAGTGGTTAAGAATCCGCCTGCCGGGCTTCCCTGGTGGCCCAGTGGTTGAGAGTCCGCCTGCCGATGCAGGGGACACGGGTTCGTGCCCCAGTCCGGGAAAGTCCCACATGCCGCAGAGCAGCTGGGCCCGTGAGCCATGGCCGCTGAGCCTGCACGTCCAGAGCCTGTGCTCCGCAACGGGAGAGGGCACAGCTGTGAGAGGCCCGC